>NW_023998433.1:6365924-6462358 GCF_014805625.2 Glossina fuscipes | reverse complement strand
CACTTTTGTCATATAAAGGTTTATTTTTCTTTATAAGACTTGTATGAACGGGATACAAAACATATCTATACCTGTTCCTAATTTCATCAAAATATCTTGAAAATTGTGATCTATAGGCTGAACACAAGTATGCGTGGACAGTCACTGGACGGAGCTTAAATTGATTCAGAAAATGATTCTATCTCATTCGGGATAGTTAAAGGTGGGTCTATTTAAAGTCCCTCTTGGTGTTACAAACATCCTTGCGCAATTTGAATATACCGTATACTGTAGTTGGTGTAGGATATAAAAAGGAAAAATTGAGTGGTCTAATTCTTAAGTTTTATTTTCTTTTTTTTAAAGAGTAATCAATGTTTTGATTGAAAAACGTGACGACTACGTACAGTTTAATGTAATAGACTAAGTCTATGTGGGATTTTTATTTAAAAGAAATTTAAAAAAAATTTTTTTTTTTGTTTAAAGTGAAGTGTTAAAAAACTTCCGGGTAATGATATTTTCAACTTTAATTCAAAAAGAAAAATGGAAATCGTGATCTCTTAAGTGGCCACGTCTTTTATGAACCGTGCATATCAAATTAGATGAGCAGAAGAAGAGCAATAAACATTAAACACTACATTTGTTGTCATTTGAACAATTGCTATATTGTAATGTATTTACGTATGACACGTAAATGTACGCATATATTGTCTAAACGTACAAAAGTATTTAAGTGGGTCAGGCCAACTAAATGACATGTTAAATGTTTAGCTGCAGTCTGT
Source organism: Glossina fuscipes (assembly GCF_014805625.2). NCBI lineage: Eukaryota > Metazoa > Arthropoda > Insecta > Diptera > Glossinidae > Glossina > Glossina fuscipes. Next base: position 6,461,600 of record NW_023998433.1, on the reverse strand, counting down.
TCTTGTTCACCTAGCCCTGACGTGAGCAACTGCTGCTTTTAAGGTAAATTCCAAAACGCAAGACTGCGTTTGTATGCGCACTTGAGTGCCTACGTACATTTATATATTGTGTTGACGACTGCTTGGTTTGAAAAATCTATAAATTATGCATTAAATGAATTTATCATTGCAGGGAAGAGTTGGGCTAACTGCGAATATGCAAGCAGTCAAATAATAGTGTTGTGAACATAAGTTTTCTTAAATGCTTTAAATTTGTTTCTATTCTTTGTTATAATTATTTCATCTTACTTTTTATTTTTTTTTACTTTAATCAATATTTTTGTATTAATTATTGAAACGATGCGGCGGCATTTCTTTAGATATGAGAAAAAACAAAAAGAGCAACAGCAATAATTGTTAAACGGCGTTGTGATATTGGAGGGTAAGGTTGCTAATGTCATTTTACAAGTTGTCAAACACCGTCATTTAACTGACAATCGAGCTTGTAAACTTTAAGCGTAGTTTTGAAATTTAACCATTGACTGACTGACTTTTGGTATTATTATTAACGATGTGTACGTCACGTCAATGAGCCGATGCGTCGTTCCGATGTCTTCCATTGTTACAGACTGTGCGTACATGCACGCGTTCGTTTGTATGGCTTTATTCATTTACAGAAGAGGATCCTGTTTTGCACTTTACAATCTTGAGCTTGGACAAGTGAAATTTATGGAATTCGGTTTGATAAACCAACCGATATTAAATTCGCTTAGATTTTCATTCTTACAAAAAAAAAAAAACGATTGAGTTAAGCTGTTTATTAAGCTTGCTATCTATGTTTTGTTTTTTATATTTTTCTTTGCTTTTCAATTTTTTTCATTTACGAGTGAATTTTGACTTTTTCGTATATTGAATGAATGCTTTCTGTTGCGTTTTCAAACGGCGGCACTGATATTCTGCAAATGAGATATAGTTTAGTGTATTGCTTACGTTATTTGATATCTTTAATTGGGCTCATAACAAATACCAATAACAACAATATCGACACCACTTTGAACCGCCAAAACAAGCCATTTGTCAGTGACTTAAAGTTTGTTGATATAAGAACATACAGTTAGTCAAACACAGTCACATTTAATGAAGAGAGTCGATCGGTCAGTTGGCTAGCTAAACAGTTTGGCAGTTAGTTAAAACCAGAACTTAGTAAGTCACTATCACATATACATCGATATACGTATTCGCATTCACTTGCCTCACTCGCACAATCACCTGCATATTTATATGTATCTACCTTGCTGACCGACTACCTTTTTATATATATGTATTATATTTCTATACAGATGAACAATATTCGGACTTGGACAGGTGGAAAGGCATAATTGTAATTGACTTTGTGGCTCCATAAAAATGACTGATGAGGGTTATATTTTGTTTCGTGTTTTTTTTTTTTTTTTTGCTTTTTTCGTCTTAAATGTGGCACGTTCGTTATGATAGTATGAATGAAAATGTTTGCGCAAATATATATAAATATATATATATATATATATATATATACATATGGGTACGTTCGAATACATGCACTCTTTTGTGGCACCTCCAACAGATGGTTTTTCAATATCGCATATTATTCATATTATGTATTAAGTTATTAAAATATTTTCTTGCGTTCATCTGTACGTTTATCTGTCTTGTTGTTTCGTATTTTGTGTGCTTGTTAAAATATCAATGAACAATTCACACATTTTCATTATGTTTCTGATGTTTGCAGACGATCAGAGATAAATGCGAGCATATATAAATACCTCGTTATAATGTTTATGCGTGCATATAAAAGCCCAGTAAAGCTTGAGATTTAAATGCATAAACTTTATACTGTATGGTGTTAATATTTAGTTAATTTCTTTAATAAAATTAAACATTGTCCACTTTAAAGGGTTATAAACTTTATGAATACGAAATATTGTAAAATATATACTGTTTAATTAGTGTATGTGGTACGAATGTGCATTTCTTCATTTGATTTTAAGGGCGATTTTAAGGGAAGGTAAATGCTTGAATTTAAAATAATTGTATGAAATTTAAGGCTTAATTATTAATTTTATGATGTGTTCACATACAGTACAGGGATCCTGCAAAGAAAGAAGAAAGAAAATAAAAAGGTTTATATTAATACTTCTCATAGCATATGAATAAATTAATCGTAAATATTATAACATACACCAACAAAAAAAAAAAAATTAAAGAAATTTATATCTGCCCATTATATCATATGCGCATATAACATGCAAAAATCTGTAGATGTTTGTAATCATTTATATTTTTCTCCATGTAAGCGTATACATTTCTCCCAGCTCCACGCTCCGTCCCTTTAGCATGTCCACATTAGTTTTTTTGCAAAATAATTATCTCGTCCTATTTGACGAAAATCTTTGTTTCCGAATGAATTTAATTTAACAAAAATTTGGTACATGGGCCTAGACCCGTTGACTAAACAGGGTTCTATCGTAATATGAAAATATTTTCAATTATTATAAAATTTGGATTCGAATACGTTTTTGTTTCAATGTGAGCAAAGGCGGCACCCAACATGCTGTCAGCTTTTTTAGGCTTCAACAAATGCGTTTTGTGGATACGCCTTTACTATCTAATTCGACGATCATCCAGCATCATTTAGTAAATATTAGACATGTTTTCTTTAGAGGTTACGGCTTTTGCCATCTCTAACATTAATCGTCACTTGAGCTGATCGAAACACGTTTGATTTACGCAATAAATGACGCTGCAAATTCGTGGTATATACAACTCGTCTTCAATTTGTTTGGGCGTATTGCCTTTCAGACCCATTATTTCATTTTTTCTATATTCACAAACACGGTTCTATCGAATAACTCAAACAATTATTTAAAAAAACTGCGCATGCTAAATGTCTGAAATTATCCAATTTGAATACACGAATCGGCTGCCATTTTCAATATTCAGGCCGGAGACTTTACATACAACCTACGTGTTGCTTGAGTGGTTTAGCGATATTGCGATTGTAAGATAGAGTGAAAATGTATTCGCGATATATCGATCATATATCGTATAAGTTTCACATTGTACTCTTGCACTGTTTGGCAACGCTTTATACTTAATTATATAAACTAAAACCTATAGTTAATCATGTGTAAATATCTGTGAATCCCATTGGTCCGAATCAGCTGAAATTTTGGAATTTGTCGTAAAAATTGAACTTAGAGCTGTAAATGCAAAGACTGTTGCGTTTTAATGCTTGTGGAAGCTCCCCAATTTGGTGACAGTAAGGGTAACACAATAATATTTTAAAAGGAGCATTTTTTTAGATGAATTTTAGGGACCGTGGTTTCAATAGCTGGGTGAACGAAGACTGAGAAATGTGTTTGAATATATACCTGTTTTTGCATTAACCACAAATCCATACATCTCAAAAAATAAGGAGAAGTAGTTCGTTCTCTTTGTAGATTACAATTGGAAAAGTTTTTCATTATCTATTCGATTTTAATAAGACACAGGCACAGATTAATTTTCAATAATTATTTCACAGTATTAATCAATATTGTACAGTGCTAGTTGGTTACTTTTTCTAAAATACTCAAAAAGTTGGTGGATGCAATATTTAGAGTTCGCAATTATCGCCTTGAGCGTACCTTGACCAAGGTAGAAAGGAAGGGATTAAAAACATAATAGAACAAGTAGGAAACTTATAGCCGGTCGTGACCGAATTTTTTATACCGATTGTCGCTATCCCAAAAAGACAAAAGAAGCACATGAACGGGAGAATATTTACTGCAGATACTGCACATTCAGGCAAACGGATAGACGAACAGTTTTAGGAGAGTTTCATGTTTGAAACTGAATAACACTTTATATACTTTATGCGCTTTTTGAAGTCTGTTTCTGCGCAAAAGTATTTAAAACAAAATTAAATTTTGATACACTACAATATTGGGTAGGCGTGGTCATTTCTTTTATTTTTTTCGATTTTTCTACTGCTACCAGAACATCGCCCATAAAATATATGTTCAACTTTTTGTACATTTATCTGCTATAGTATGTGAGTAATGAGCAAAAAACAATTTTTTTTGCTCTTTGCAAAACATAGTTTACGTGCAAGAATTTCCAGTATTTCTGGTAAAGTTGATGTCGATAGCGCCACTTTTGTGGTCAGGAGAATGTTTACAGCAGACATTACACAGAGGGACATGCTTAGATCTGTGCACAATTTGACGCTGATCAAGAACGTATGTACTTTGCGGGGTGTTTAAAGTTTCCTTCTGGGCTTTGAAAACTTTTTGACAAAATGGATATACCCCTCATCCTTCGGCGATCAGTATAAAATATATGATCAAAGTCAATTGCTTTTAATAAAAATATACGTAATGTATGGATTCATACTTCTATATAAAACAAATATTTGACAATGTATGCCGTCGTTTGTGGAAATTATAGGAATTGCTTGACGATTTTCGCGCTTACTTCTTTCCATTATTTTCTTACACTGAAATTTCTTTTAAACGAATTCATTATCCATTAATTGAGGATATATGTTTGCACCGGCTATTATCTGTATATGAACGGTATTTGAAGGAAATGTAAATATTTGTACGCCATTGTGTTCGTGTTTTCGCAAAATACATTTACTATCAATTTAAAATTAATACGTGAAAACGAGAGTTCATTTTCACCACCTGGATCATGAAAACGTATTGTAAAACTCCTAAGAACACAATGAAACGAATCCTTTCCAGTGAATTATTTAAGTTGAATGTTTCGGATAATGATTTCTCTTGTTTTCAGAAGAAACTCATCAGTAATCGACAAAATACTCAAAAAGTTCGGGTACCTTGAAAAAAAAACATAGTACCGAAAAACACAAGGCACTTGGTAGCAATTTGTGAAATGAATGTTAAATGAAAACCTGCGGGTGGTTTGTTGCGATGCACTTGCCACCAGCGCGTTGCCAAACATGGTCAATGCAAAAGATAGCACAACTAAATATTCCCTCAATGGTATATATATAATTTTTTTTGCTGTTGTTTGTTTTTTTTTACCCCATCCTGAATGGAATTGATTGGGATGCCAGCCACAAACAAAAGCTGTGGTATATTCATATGCATGGGAGTATTGCGCAGCATATAGTACGTTTCGATTACTGATTTAATTGCTTGACTAATTGAGAGATTTTCGTTTTTGTCTTCGCCGCACAATACCCGAACGTAATACAAGTATTGAAACTGTTCACAAAAATAGTGATGATCTCCCGAAGCGTATGCCACGTATATGGAAACGAGAGTGACAGGCGTAATGACTTGATTTTCATGGTGTATTCTAAATAACTACAACCGCAAGCATACATATTCACGTCAACTCATAAAAAGCAAAAAAATACACACAAATGCGCACGTACATGCGCAAACTCAAGGGCTTGCATAGAATCACGGAAAACGAATAAATGTGCGGCAAATGATTTTAATGCCACGATTAAGCCAAATTGAAGGCAAGTGCATTGTTTCGCTTGACGCCAATAATGTTGCTCGATTGGCGGCTTGTTGGCGACAATGAGAGTATCATGACAATCAAAAACGAATACTTTTGGACTGTATATACATGTGTAAGCAGCGATTGCAAAGGAGTAGGAGGCGGTGAACTGAATAGGCAACAGTTTAGTTTTATATAATCAATACGGAATTAATTAACTGCAAGGAGGCGCAACCTCACAAGTTGTCGAGACATTATTTCATTGTCATTGTTGTACATAAAATCAGAGTTTGACTCCGGTTTATTTATTTATTTTTTATTTTCAGGGAGTTGATGTCTTGTTAGACACGACGAGGACACACAGAAGCGTATGCGAGGATGTTTGTTAGCAATCTAGTGTAGCTTGAATCTTGGTTAGTTTGAAAATTTTTCCCAAAATAAGGAATATAAAAAAAGGTAGGAAAAAATAAAAAATGGTAAAAAGCTGATAAAGAATAATGAAACTATTTAAGAAATCCATTGAGTTATGTGCAACTGCACAGTGCTTTCATTATGAGAAACTTTAAATAAAAAATTTTTATTAAAAGAATTCTATATAATAATGACTTTGAAGAAAACATAAGCCATTGCTGGAATGTTAAGAAACTTTTAATTTGATTTTTAATAAAATTTATGGAATGATTTTGTACATCCATTGAGTGTGGTAGTGAAACACGGTGATCGTGTATTGTCAATTACAAGATCCTATGCATGTATTCTTGAATAGACAACGGGTCATAAGATCTCATTGTAATAAAGCATGCAATCATCAATGGAACATTGCAAATGATCATGTAACACGGTCATTGTTGACTGTCTTTTTTTGCATACAGTGGCGCCATATACTACTGATGACAAGGCTTATGCAAATGCCCGTTTTTTGTTCTTGTCCCAAATAATCGTCTGCATGCACAACACTAAAACGGTGCACTGTTACTTTGTCAAGTCATTTGTAACACGTATTTTTGTGCCCTTTGATTCATCGATATCATTTTAGCTGTAGTTGTTTCGTTGACTCTTAAAATATATTTGTATTAAGTTCAAAGTTGTCGGCGTCTTGATAGACGGATCAAGTCAGTTTTCATGTTAAAGTTTCAAATGGTTCTTGCAAATGTTAGAACAAACTAATATTTACGTGTGAGCTATAAATCGCAAGTTATACTTTACTGTTTATTGTGGATGTGCTTGCATACGGATTTCGCACTTTTTCTGTGATACAAATAATAGCTTTCTATATTTATCTTTCTGCCTGAAGACATAGACATAATTTAGAGTCTCTAATACAAAGAAAGGAGAGGACGGACGGGCAAACAAACATGGCTAAGTTAATTCACAATTCAATTTACGATATTGGATCTTTGTTGCTTACCATAGACCAGGAACTAAGTACATATGCGAAGTTTTAACTTTCAAGCGTAATTATTTGTCTTAGAATCCTATGATGATTTTTCTTGGATAATTTCCGTTAAATGTCTCCATATACTAGTAATAGAAGAATAAATTAATTTTCCTTTCCCGAATGTTGAAAGGGGAAATTTTTTTTCAAACGTTTACAACTAGTTTGCACGCTTTGCTGATTCATGTGAAATCGGGCCAAAAGACTGACATTTAGAAGTGCAAGGTTTAAAACAAAAAAGTGAATATATTACACTTTGGATTTAATTTTGGAAACGGCCGGATTTGTGTATATGAATGCAGTAATTAAAGTTATATATATTCATGTATACGGGTATAAATTTTACAATTCATATAGAAATTTCAATTTCTCTGTTGATGTTCCGACTCTGAAGTTCAAAGTTTATCCAGGATTATTGAAGCTTCTTTTTTTTCTTTCCACTTTAAGTATTAAGGTAATTGTCGTTATCTTTAAAAGAGGCATTATCGTCATATGGTACGTGTACATAGTTTTTTCCGATACGTACTTATGAGGTGTTACTTATATGTGTTCGGGCAAGGTCGACTATTACATCGCTAAGTCACTTCGTAAAATCGCTTCAGCCCAAACAAGTGAAGTAGTCCGATCAAATTCACATAAAACACATATGTATGGTGTCGTTAAGATATACGGATAGACATGCTAAATTATGGGTGGTATATCTAAAGTCCGCCTGGGTATTGTATACATCCGAATAGATGGTGTAGGGCATACAAACAAGGAAAACAAATAAGTGTTGAGTGTTAAAGTCTTCCATGTAGGTCGAATGCCTTTTCTCATCTTTGCTACTAACTAACTTTCTACAGCCTATATTCTCATAAGAACATTAAACATAATTCGAAAGTCTTAAACGCTTTAGATTTAAATCTTGGTTTTTTTTAATCGCTTATGGTGTTGTAGATCAGTTATCATTTTTAAATTTTCCATATTATGTTTACTTTTTGTATATGTATATATAGATGTCAAAAAATGAAGTTTGACGGTAATTTATTTTTTAATACCGCCTATATCCGGCAAAAATAAGAATGTAATTCGAATGTGTGGCGGGAGCCTCTAAACTTGGTTTGGAGGCCCTTGACCAATATCCAGAGTAAATTTTTTTTTTAGAAATAAGAGATGTTAATCTACTAACTAAGTTCTGTAACGGGACTACACGGCTTACTTAGCGTTCTTATGCTGTTGCCACCGCACAACACACTGCCGAAACACATTGTTCTGTAACCGTAGTACCCGCCTTTGGAACAACCTACCAGCAATGGTCTTTGCCATTGATTATGATTGCCTTCATTTTCAAGACGTTCAGCAAGACGTTGGCAAGTACTACTCCCTTCTTTAACTTTCTCTTCTTATAACCTTTCTTGATTACCATTGTGCTCGCAGGTATAGTAGGCACCTCTGAGTGGTTGGTTATCGAAAAAAAAAAGGTTGTATGATCATATCGATTTTTTTCAACAGTTTGTTTTATTGTCTTTTAGCTATCGCGAGACGCAGTAAGGACTTAAAATTCTGTTGATGCATATATAGAGCTTACGAAGTTTTTCATATTTTTTTACGTTAAATGTAGACTGATACACTGTATTTGTTGCTGATGACGAAGATAAAAGTGAAATAAAGAATTTTTAGCTACAAATTTCGGTGAGAATATAGTTTAACAAAATTATATCGATTCACAATATAATTTTCAATAATGTCTTTTAATCAAATACATCGCTCATTAATATCAGCCATAATATTAACATAACAAAAAAAAAATACAAGAAAGATTTAGCAGCGAGAAGTGAAAATGGCGATCACTATACAGATAATGAATGAACCAACATCACCAAATGGAAATTTTGTAGTACTATTTTTTGTTTTGTTTTGCGTAAATTGCACATTTTAATGTTGCCTACGTTTTCGTTTTATGGCAGGCTTCCTCTAGAAGGATAGTTTAGAAGGAGACTCGAGATTACATGCATTAATACCCTTATCACGTTTAGGTAATTTTTTGTTCATATAAAATGCTGGGCTTGCTATACACTCAATGATTAAGCTAAAAGCTACTAAACTAATTTAAAATCGATTGAAAATTTGCTACACTTGATGAAGTTTTAATCGTTACAAGTGCGTTTTAGTGCGGTTGTGATGTCAGGATCTTCAAATATTCGGATTTCATCTTCTAACACAAAGTTCGTTTTTTTTCTTCTTTTCCATTCATCTCGCGCCTCTATGACGGCTGTCAAACGTATGGTTCTGAGTGTAATATATGGACGAGTGTCTAGCAGCCATTTCGAAAAACTTATGTAATCTTTTACGAACTGATTTTATGTATAAGGTTGCTGTTGGTGTTGTTGTCATATACATGTGCACACATATAAGAAACTTGCTGTCAATATGCATGTCTATAGACATGTCGAACATTTTTATATGGTCATCAACATCGTCGTCATGATCATCATTTTAAATAAGAACAATAACCATCAACAGCACACGGGTATAGTAATCGTTTTTCTTTTTGTTTTGTTGGTCGTTGTCACGTACTGTAGTTGGACATTGTCCGGAAGTTAATAGATTTCACTGCGTTTTCAAAATAAATATTAAATATTGTTGCTTGTTTGGCTGCTTCTTCGTTTGGTATGTATGTCCACATTTTCATCAAATTTCAAAATTACTTTTATGAGGAATTTAATTTGTGAACCACATCATACAAGCAATAATATCGCAATTTAGCTTCTTGCAGCACATAATCCAACAGCCATCCCGCCTCGAATGCGCTCTGAGCTGTAGAATTATCCTCGCTCTTCATTTAAAACCGATTGTTATGTTTATTGAAAACATGAGAAATCATCCAGTAATTTGGTTTAAATGAAGAGCTCTTATCTCTTTTATCCCTGTAGCAGTGGAATTATCCGTAGTTGTGGTAGCTGCTTGTGCCGGTACTGTATTAAGTGTATAATGAAATTTCAAAAGTGGTTCTTTTATCGTAAATACTTTTTTTTTAATTTTTGCTTTTCTTTTGTTTTACTTTTCTTTTTTTTACTAGAAAAATAGAAGTACTGATATGAATGTTTGTTGAGAAAGAGCTCGACTTCTCATTTTTATACCCACCGCTATAAGAGGGAAGTATACTTATTCTGTTTTTTTTTCATTATGTACGTAACACCTGAAGGGAAGCTTTAGAAAGCCTATAAAGTATATATATTCTTGATCAGCGTGAAATTCTGAATTAATTAGGCTATGTCTGTCTGTCCGTTGGTCTGTGCTTCACAGTCTGCTGTAGAAATCTCTCGGGCTTATATGACGATGTTTAAGAAAAAAAAAGAATAAGAAAAAATTTCCCCTGAAGATATAAGACTTAGACTATTCAGCGGAATAAAAAGAAATTATGTTGTGAATGATTACAAGGCGCAATAGTAATATGTAATAAATCTTGATTCAAATGATTACAACCTTAAAGCCGTTAACATTTAGAGCATAGCAAATGCAAATACATGCGATTATCAAGAAAAATATAAAAAGTTGTACTAAGTGCTAAGGTGACTAAATGTACTCGTTCAGATTGGTGTACCGCTAATGTTAGATATTGCAGATCTTAAATGTAAGAAATGTAAGTGTTAGTTTAGTTACGGTCTGGCAGTTGATTTATGAGAGCGCTTTCGACGTTGATTGTATAGATGGTTTCGAGAAATATATTAAATATATCCCCACTTAGAATATTTTCAAATTCGAATCGAAAGATAGACTGACCAACGAAGCGGTAAATGGTGTGGGGTAGATCGTCTGAAAAACCTATGTTAATTAAAAATAACATATCTGCGTGTCACAAATGGAAGCAGCAATCTATTGTACGAACATTCTCTGGCAGTAGGGCCAAAAAACATACAAAGGATTATTAACGTTTTGAATACACATTATTATTACTTAGTATATAGAAATCGCTAATTATTTTGTTAATCGAAGCCGTTTTAAGTATGATTGTTAGTATTTCAAAGGTAATCAATGCCGCAATTCAGTATGTATTTGCCGAGTTTTCTAGTCATTTAATTGCAGCCAAACAGGTTTGTCTTTCTGGAGGTATAAGAAGAAGTACAAGCCCCAGAGCCGTTTTTATTGCATCTGAACGGTGCGACCTCATACTTTTCATACCAACATTTAGGACACTAAATTGTCACGCATGTTGCTTAAGCCTGTGTGCATAAATTAGCACAAGAATAGTTATGGTGGTATAAAACTAGACTGTTATTGTAGACCTTGAGTCTGGCTTACATTAAAAGTTATGGAAAGGGAAGGAAATAGGAACCTACATAAACGAATCGACAATTCTAAAGAGCGAGGAAATCGGTTCGATAAAAAAAAAAAACAGAAAATTTTTATCAATAAAACGACTGAGGTTCTGATCTCCATAATCTCTAACGCCAATCATTTAAAGAATCTACTAATCATACAAAAACAGGAGTAAACTATATCTGGTATATGCAAGCATTCTGATATATAGACATATACATGGTACATGCTTATGTATATTGCTGATTTGCACATATTTTCACCTAATATATGAAAGGCATGATTATCAAAATAGAAATTGTAAGTAGAGTCAATAGGTCGACCTAAGCTAAGTCAAGGAAAGCTTTTGAAGCCTTAAAAATTTTTAAAAGTGCGTGTTTGTTAATTTTCTAAAATAGATTTTGACTGTTATCTTTTTAAATACGCTTTTCCTAAAAGTTTTAACATATGTATACACATGTACTGACGTGTAGATGGATGCCCGGGTTATCTTTAAATATACGCTTAACATTTTACTCATTTGCAATGTTTATGAGTTTATGAGGAAAATTAAAATTTCTTCTTTTTTATTCTCTAAACCAGGTTTATGACAAACTTTTTATGACGCTCCAAGTCCCAAGATGGCTTAAAGATCATAAATAGTGAACTGCTGTAAGTATCTCTAGCATGCGTAAATGATCGGCCGTTAGTGCGCAGATAGCCACAGAACAGTATCACTGGTGGCGCTTAAAAATTAAGCCGAAAACAAACAAAAGCCAATTGTTGGCGTAATCTGATGTCCAATTCAAATTTCTTGATATTGATCGTGCTGCAGTGGCATGTGCTTGGGCTCACGGAGGCTGTTTTGCTATTTGCGATCGGGACAGGCGGTCACGAAATACTCTTAATGCTGATGCTTATGCTGCTGCTACATTTGCTGTTGCAGGACGGATTAGTGAGGTCGTAAAGTGTATGCAAGTTAACAAATACAAACAAATGAACATTTTTAAATGATTAATTTAAGCACTTTTATGATGCCTTTCGTGGCTGCGTTGATTTATTATCGTCATCATTGCCTTTATCGCGTACATTGGTTATCTTTGGCTAAAATTTTCACAAGCACTGGCCGGCAAAATAAGAAAAAAAAATGTGTATGTATATATAAAAAAAGACCAAGTGACGTAGATAATGAAATGTTACATAAACTGACAGCTAAACGCTTAACCGCAGGCTTCTCACCACACAATCATAAACGTACGATGACGATGTTGATGGTTCGTTATTGCGCCAGCCATGCCAAGTTGTTGAGATTTTATGTAAACAATTCCTTGTGTAAGTTGGCCTCAAGATAAAGTCAAGAATCAAGCATTTTTTGCTTTTCAAAAATGATTTTATTAATGAAATTGTCTCAGGTCGGGCTGATGCTAAGCCATCCAATTTGAACTAAGCTTAAATCACTTTATAATAAAGAAAGAGAGCGTGTAGAATGCAATGTTCTGGGTGGTTTATGATGTGTCCTCTATAAAGATAATGGTCTTATTGGTTATCGCTGGTAAACTAAAAAAAGCAAACTTTTCTTACTGTATATTCACTATTGTTATTCTAGGCGATATAGATGGGAACTTAACAGTGAAACAGCAACTGCCACAACTTCAACCTTAACTAACTATTGATGCAGTTTAGTACGACAACATCATATTAAATGATATAACAATCAGCCATTAAAGGTCAAACATATATACACATATTCCCGCACAAAAATACACGCGCACAAAATTATACATTAAGGCAAAAATACCACAAGAGCACAAGGACCAGAATGAAGCAAAAACAACTAGCCGGTATAGTGCAATAGCCGTTTCATGCATGCGTTGATGCATGTATATATAGTATTCTCTATATGTGGATTTATATGTTGAAGTAATGTACATACAGCGATAAGGAATTTTGTCATGACCAAAAAATATCAAATAATTGCCAATTTGTTAAATTATGCATTATTGGCGGCATTCTGTTTGCCTTCCGTATATGCGCGGGCGTATGTTTATTTCTAGGTTTATTTCTTTCTTTTATTTTATATATATATATGTATTTGTATATGTATATATACGTATATGAATATGTATATATGTATATAAGCTTTGGATTTTATTAATCGTGTTTCTCTCTCTATTTTCATGCTTGTTGGTTCACTGAAATTGACAAAACCGAGACAGACTACTTCTCACAGAGCAACCAATACTTTTTGGACGACTTTTTTCCACGGTTGTTATTGCAATGTTTTTGTTCGTTTGTTTTTTTTTCGCAGTTTTTATTTACAATGGTTAGTTTTTCCTTTTTTTTGTTTTATTTTCCCTTCTTTCTTTAACTTCATTTCAATTAAATCACGACTAAAATTAAGGGAAATAATTACTTTTTTCATTTTTTGTTTTATATTTTTAAGAGACTCCGTACAATTGAAACGTTTCCATTGAATATCACGATTCTTTGGTTTCATTTGCCTTGTGCAAAGTCTGCCCCACTAACAAGAGACAGACAAGAAACAAAAACAAAAAAAAAATTTTTTTTAAACGTGATATTTACTTCTTTGGCTATTTTTAGGACAAATGTGTCGGTTAATAAAAACAAGCGAAAGATTTCGATGTGAGAGGTTTATAAAAATTTAAATACGCTGAAGACATTTCTTTTTACTGCTTTCTGACAAATTGCTCGGCCGTTACCGAAGACCTACTTGTGCCTGTGATTGGATCTTATTTAATTCCGTTTATTTATTGCTGATTAGAAAGTAGATGGAAATTGTTTTAAGATATTTGTAAAATTCTTTTGGATCTATTTCCTCAATATAAAGAAAGTTAAAAATTTGAAGTTTAAATGTTCTTTACCCTGAGGTGAGGATGATAAAAACGATCGATAACAGTCGATTTTTTTTAAATCTAAACTTTCGCTAAATGTGTTTTATATTGTGGGAGACTGGGTGTTTGATATGTTCATTTTAAATTTTAAGCTGAGGTACTAAATTGAAAACGTATATTCGGTGTAACATTGTAGCTAAAATTTATAATTTTAGGGAACCACGATCGGCGGTATCGTCATAATTTTTTTCCTCTACGTTAACACGCAGAATATTAACTTGGCTTTTTTATGACCACTGCCGAAGGATAGCCACATACTCGTTTTATCACAACATTTGCAATAGCCAAAAGAAGGGTTCAGAGACTCTGTAAAGTATATGTACTTGTGATCAGTGCGAAATTCTGAATCTATTAGGCTAAGTCTGTCCGTTTTGTGTGATGTGTGATGTGTGTTGTTGACACTCTTCTGACTGCAAAAATGAAGACATCGCTTTCAAATTTGATAGAAACAATGGAAGTTTTTGCTACCAGGTTCGCATTGAAAATTGGCCAAAAGTGAAGCGTATGCTGAACGCAACTTAATTTTTCTAAGAAATAATTTTTGAAGGTTTTGGTCATTACTTAGAAATTAGGAAAGATAGAAGGCTGAAATTTTCTGCATTTACCTTAGTGAAAACTTTACTATTTACGTGCAAAAATGGAAAACATCCGCACAAAATGCTCGCACAAAGTTACAAATGACTAAATTTTCTTCTTTCCACTTTTTTCAAGTTTTGTACTTATTAATCATAAGGTAAACATGATAGCATGTGTGAAAGTATTTTGCACATTCCTCAAATGAAAACATGTTATCTGCCCAAAAATGCATTAGAATAAATATGATGGACACCATGACACGGTTAATTTTTTCTTAACAAAACCATCGACATTGGCATCAGACGATGACTCAACAGTTATCGAGTCGATATCGAGCAGCTCATTAATACGCTATCCTTATAATAATAACTCAAGGTTTAGTTTTTTGTGTTTTTTGCGTGATTACCGCAAAGAACGGCATCCGATTAGTATAAAATATCTAAAGAAAAGCCGAGCATATGTTAATTTTTCTTTTCTTTCAAAGACCGCGTATAGGAAGCCGCTTTAAGTCAGTATATAAAAGTCAATTTACTTCGCGTCTATAATAGCAGCGATTCATTAATATTTCTCTATAAGTCCATGTTTACTTGAGGAATTATGTACGTGAAAAACTTAACTTTGTAGACTCTACTCTCATCTAATTTTTAGAGAATGACGTGTTAAGGGCGAAAGTGTTAGCAAATCCGTCTCAGACTACCGAAGAACTGTCAAACATTCTTGACCGACGTTGGTTTGACCATCCAAGAACATTTTCAGCAGATTGGTGAAGTTAGCAACGCACGTGTTTGGGTCCCAGATGACTTGTCCGAAGATAACAAAGCTGACCGATCCACCATATGCAACTTATTGCTTCAGCGCCATAATGCAAAAGCGTTTTTTGATAGCTTGATCACTGCAAATGAAAAATGGATCCTCTTTGATGGTATAAAACGCAAAAGGTAGTGGCTCTCTCCGAATGAACCGCTACTGGGTACAGGTAAGCTTGGCTTACACCCTAAAAAGGCACTTTTGTCTGTTAGGTGAAGATTCGAGGGGTCATTCAGTTTGAAGTGGTGAAATCTGGACAAACTGTGAATGGAGACGTGGAGGATTGTTTCACCCACCATACCCGCACGATATTAAGCAGTCGAGTCTTAATTTATTCCGATCGCTACAACATTGTCTAAGTGGCGTAAAATTCGAATGTTGTTTAAATTGCCAAATCTAGATATTTTACTCAAAAATCAGTTAATTTTTATTAATTAAAAATAAAAACTTGGAAAAATTTTATCTACTTGAATTTAATGTAGATAAACGACATCATTTTCCGGTCCCGTTATTATTTTTTAATAGTATTTTATATGTAATACATATATATATATATATATATGCATGAAAGCTTGAATATTCAAAGTTGCCAATTTGCGGCAAATAGAAGTTGATAAACGTTTAACTGTTCAATTTAGCAAATAAAACAACAAAAGTTAATTCCGTAGGCAAGTTTTTGTGTTTTTAAGTTAATATATTTATGAGCTATATGCATTGGAAGATCTTCTTCAGAAGGTATCGGTAATTTAAAAAACGTGATATTTTCGTAGTTATGCAATAATGTAAGCACATGTTCAACATACGTGGTTGAGTGAATGCTTTTCATCTTCTTGGAATTTTTTTAAAAGTGGAAGTTTTCAAAAATTTTTTAAATATATTGTCATATATTAGATGATTGAATTAATTTGGCCATTTTTTCACTTGAAAGATGCATTTATTAAGAAATACCAGTACAATGTTGTTGCAACTGTTGATTTATTGACTGCTAAGCTGTTCGAAAGTTCCCTGAGAGTTTGGGCTGGGTTTTCACCCAATAAGTGTTGCAATTCCCTATCTTCAAGCTATTTTGGTTTCACAAGCCGTTCTTTGTCATTGACATCAAAATCATCACTTTTACATCCTTGAAGCTAAAGCCCACAATTGCGATATGACGGAGTAACATTACCATAAGTTTTTAAAAATGTTTAATGGGCTTCGGTTGCAGATTTCGGAAGTCTACAAGTAGTGGCTGCTATAGACTGAATGCGCCAATAGTACTAAATTGAAAGCCTTATTTAAGTTAGAGAAAGGCCAAAATTAACTAATTTAATAGTTATGGACACTGGTATTTCCCAGTTCATTATCATTTTTACATGTAAAATTCGCTGGACAAAATTAATGGAACCACCTAAAACAAGTACTTTACCATGTGCGGATAACTATCATATTGTAACATAAACCGTGTTTTATAAATTTACGTTTTTATTCCACTCCTTCTGTAATTAAGTTTGTACCGGAAAAATATGTACCGAAAAAATAAAAAAAAGATAGTAGAGAATTTATTTACAATTCTTAGGAGCTCTATTTACAAATTATTTACATCTACAAAGTTTTAGTTATCGTTCTGCTCTTCTCCTTTCGTATATTGTAAGTCAACTCTCTTGACTCGCTCTTCTGTTAAAGATCTGCGAATTGTTGTTAATTTTTTCGGCAACCACCAACTGCATGACATAGGTAACGCGCCATGAATGCGTACCTGGTTTTCCTCTCTTTTTAGAACTTTGATTCTAAGAAAATACACTAATTTTCATGAAAGCTGAAATTATCAAATATGCCATTTTCGCAACAATAAGTTATCTCTTTATGCATTCTAACATTTCACTTGGTACAGATTACAACTGAAATTTTGCTGAACTGACATTTTATTGATTTTTGTGGAGAGAAAGACGCGAATAAACTACGTCCGATGTTGGATAAGGAAAGATCACTTACATTGTAATTGCAACTTGAGTGAGAATTTTGTTAATTCTTGAAATAGTAATTTATCTCTGCCCGCTCAATACGACACGGCTTTGAAAATGATTTAAAAATAAATTTGAAATTTAATTGATAGACCATTTATGGTAGAAGAGTATATAAAGCTTGTGCCCATATATGCAATAGTCAGGAGGACTTGAGGAACAGCCACCTTTTATTATGATTCTGAGTCGATCTAAGCCTGTCTGTCCGTCTATCCACCTTGGTTTCTTATGTTCAACTTACAGACCTATTTTATCCTACCGAATATTTGGATCAATCTCGGTAAACTGACGTGTTTTGGCCCAAGAACGAACACAATTGAAAATGATTCGGATCGGATTATTTCTCCAACTAATCCCCGTATAACGCATTAATTTGAAAAGTCGTGCAGAGTGTTTAATAGTGGATTGTGGCCTACTATAGCGTCTTCACTTGTTTTCAAATGAGTTGCGCCAAATTACTTCAACATTTCCATTAATTTCAATAATGTTAATGACCAAAAAAGTTTCCATGGCGAGAAAGTTAAAGATATTATGCAAGAACTCACTTTTTCGACGGGTTAATTCAATGATTTTAAATTTGTCCATCTGGACGTAAATTTTAGGAAAAAATTTGCCAACAATTTTTATTACGATTTCAGATAGTCGAGCAATCATATGATTGAGGTTGTTAAGATGTGAGCATAACATCATTTGCTAACTGAACTGAAGTAAAACAACAATAACGATGTGTTGATGATTTAGTAAAAACGGTTTAAAGGTTAAAAGATTACCTGCAAAAAGAAAGGGAAGAATGCTCTCTCTCTGCCTCTCTCTACCTTACTGAAAGTTAATGTACATGAGTTAGATGGTATTCATTAAAGCAATTAGAACATTGAAAACGATTTCTTTGATAACAGTTTTAAGAAAAAGTTTTTTGGTTTGCTTCGAAACGAAGAGTAAATATCGAGAGCACGGTATTATAAAACAGAACTAACTAAACCAGATGTGAAAATATATTTTTTTTTGTGTGAATATTGTAAGTAAACTGAAATTATGCCTCCTGCAACATATTTCATGCGTTTTTATATTTTTAATATTCTTTTAAACAAGTTACGTAGACCTGTGTGAATTGTAAGCGTAACATTAAGAAATTTTGCTAACATATCCGGCGCCTAATATTCATGTAAAATTTTGCGCAAATTTTATGTAAATATTCATCACATGCATGCTGCATGTATCCCGCAGAAGCATTAAAAATCAATAATAACAATCATAATCATCTCGAGCATCATTATTATCATTCTCGTCATTTCCAATATCGTAAATTGCGATTTGAAATGTTTTATTGATTTTGAGAATTATAGAGAACTGATGATAGTGTTGGTATTTGACTTGGCAGGATAGTGGTAGTGGGGAAATTCTCGAACAATGTGTGCGCGGGGATTTGTTAAAAGCGTGAACGACCACATTAATAATTTCGCGTGCGATTTAATTATGCATAAATTTTGCTTGGTTGCTCGCGTTTATGTGTTCTTTGCATTTGAGCGTTTGATAATTTATAATTTTGTTGATTTTCTCAAGAGGGTGCTTGTTTATGCATTTGGTTGAGTTGAAAGACTTTTTGTGTTTTGGTTCATTTGTTTGCTTCTAAAGGAAATTCTTATGAGATTGAGGCACGCTGGCGCATTGGCGCATGTTGTGCCAATATGTTAAGCCTGTTAACGATTTTCCTGTGATGATGAGGTTGAATGTTGGCCGATACTTTAGCTTTTGCTGTTGCTATGTTCCTGTGTTGCTGTTTCTGTCCTCCTACATCTTTCAAATGTATTAAGTAAGAAAAAAAAAAACTAAATAAACAAAAAAGAAAAGTAATAATAAAAATAAAACAGAAAGAATTAAAAGGTAAAGATTTGTTACTGCAGATGGATTCGAAGGCATAAATTATTTCCCATACGAGCTTTTTTCCTTAAATTTTATTTTATATTCGCAGACTGTTAGTAATATGTGACTGAGACTTTAGACAATAACTGCTGCGCAACTACGGCTGCTGTTTCTGTCATGATCGGGATGAATATTGCGATTGCTTAAAAGGTGAGGGTTTACGCAAGTATTAATTTTTCAACGTGTGTTTTTTTTTCTTCTGTTCTCTTTCGTAACACACATTGCTCACAACAAGTTCGAATGGTGTTGTTGTTAAGCACCACTGACTATGCTGGCTGGCTATGGCTAACTCTGGCAGTTTTTTATGTATTTATTTTTTTCTTTATATATATATGGTTGCCTTTTGCTGTGTTCTGTGTATTGCTTAAGATGCTCCAATGCAGATGCTGGTGTGTAGATTACATAAGTATGCGTTTGTGTGTGCAGATTTAGGAATGAGTATGTTTTGTAGAACAGTGTATGGCGCAGTTAATTATGAGTGCTTGGACATTTTTTTGCTTATTTGATGCAGATTACATTATGATTTATGCAAAATAGCAAAAATCATGTGAAGTCAACAACATGTACCTTATGACTATATGCATGCACACGAATGCGTATAAAGCATTCATAAGAGTGTAAATGCTTGCCATTCATATAAAGTTAAAAGTTTTTTTTTTGCTGTTATGTTCACATATACATCCTAACCTTAAATATCACAGAAGATCTTTGCAACGCCAACCGTATTGCTTATGGCTTTTCGTAGTGGCAAGGCTTTTTTGCCGGTTTGTCGTATTTTTCTTAACAAACGATATATTTCGATGGTTGCTTTAAATTTATATTTAACATAACTTTATGGTCCTGTCAACATTTCAATCGATAGGCAAATATATATGCCTGTCTGTCCGGTTTATTGTACGTTCATTCGTTCAACCGTCTGTCTATTGTGTTTCATTTATCTACAAAATTCGATCAGTTTCAAAATTCCACTATTCTCCTGTGAATTATTTATGTCTTTCTTTTATACACTGGAAGACATGTGCTGTGAATGTTGCCAGCTTCGATTATGATGATTATACGGTTTCAATTTCATTGTTGCGTGACTACTCAGCTTCTGTTTAATAGGTATAATGTTTGGCTTTATTATATTATTTTTTTAATTTTTAATAAATGTTTTCTTGTATAGTGATTTTTAGAACAACTTGTTATGAGGCATTGATTGATAAGCAAATTCAATCTAATAGAGTACATTGAAATTATTGAAAAATATGCAGAGCAAATTTTGTAAAAATGATTCTACATTTCAATTTATATTAGTTTGGGGAAAAAGAAATCCATTATTTTTTCGGTAGATGGCTGCACTGATAGATTTCTCGTAAAGTATCGATCAAACAATTTCAGATTTATGCTCGTTGGAAAGGTGACATTTCGCAGTAAAAAAAATTCTTTTGCTGTTTTTTGTTTGGTGCATTCAGTTGTGAGTTACAGCGGGTTAAAAATGGAAGTGAACAAAGAGAAAATTCGGTACATTTTACAGTTTTTCTTTGACAAAGGCGAAAATGCAAGCCAGGCGGCTAAAATTGTGAATGGTGTTTATGGTTCCGATACTGTAACAGCCACTTATGTGCAATTTTGGTTTCGTAGATTCCGTTCAGGAATTTTTGATGTTAAAGATGCACCTCGCACAGGTAGGCCGGTCGTCGAAACAGTCGATAAAATCGGAGAGATGATCAAAGTTGACCGGCATGTTAGCAGTCGTAACATCGCCCAGGAGCTAAAAATCGACCATAAAACAGTTTTAAACCATTTACACAAAGCTGGATTCAAAAAGAAGCTCGATGTTTGGGTGCCACTCCAATTAACAGAAAAAAACGTGATGGATCGAATTTCCATCTGTGAAGCCTTGGCCAAACGGAATGAGATAGACCCATTTCTTAAACGGATGGTGACTGGAGATGAGAAATGGATCACATACGATAACCCTGTGCGAAAACGATCGTGGTCAAAGAGCGGTGAAGCACCTCAAACGGCCAGGAAGGTTTTGCTATGCATTTGGTGGGACTGGAAGGGGATTATTTATTATGAGTTGCTTCCATATGGCCAAACGCTAAATTCTGATCTCTACTGTCAACAACTGGACCGTTTGAAGATAGCGATTGACCAGAAACGGCCAGAATTGGCCAACAGGAGAGGTGTCGTGTTCCACCAGGACAACGCTAGGCCACACACATCTACAGTGACTCGCCAGAAACTCCGGGAGCTTGGTTGGGAAGTTTTAATGCATCCGCCATACAGTCCGGACTTGGCACCAAGCGATTATCATCTTTTTCTTGCATTGCAAAATTTCTTTAATGATAAAAAATGGGAATCTAGGGAGGATTGTGAAAATCGCCTACTAGAGTTTTTTGCAAATAGAGACCAGGACTTCTATGAGAGAGGCATTTTGAAGTTAACTTTAAAATGGCAACAAATCATACAACAAAACGGTGCATATTTGACCCAAATCGGACAATCCGAAGCATGTTAAATAAAGTCCTGAAGTTCATATAAAAATAATGGATTTCGTTTTACCCAAGCTAATATATTTTAATATATTTTTTTATTTTTTCAGATATATGGTCAGAACACGTCACATTGTGTTTCTTACAATTAAATCACAAGACATATCTGGCGATTTGGAGCACTGTCTTAATGTGTCGTAGAATTGTCTTTTTTCGAGAATTTTTCTAAATCAAATTGATCTAAAATTTTAGCAATCCTCTGTTCCAACAATTAACGAAGTTAATTGCTCGTTAAGCGCAACAGTTAGCTTAGGAACTACAGAAGAAAAGAATAGAAAGACGCTTGGGTCTAGATTTAGTGACCGAGGAGGGTGGTCAAGCTGGGCTGTACGTAATTTGTCAATTCTTTGTATAGCAATCGTTCAGGTTTGAGACGGCGTATTGTCCTAGTGAAATATATGACACATAATAAGCTTTTGCCATGCTTGTCGCATAGAACGCAGTCGACCTCATTCTCCTAGTCGAAGAAACAACCTTGTTTTTTCTTTTTTGGGGTTGATTCTCTGTTCAAAGTTCATTGTATCGATTGTGTTTTTGTCTATGGAATGTATTAATTTATAGAAGTCATCCAGGTTTTACCAACACCGATTAGTCGGCGCTAAAACTCTGATTTATTGCACTTGAACAGCGCCAATAGACCCGTGGAAATTTGGATTGGCAAACGGTTTAGGCTTCAATGTGATCAAACGCTGCACTCAACGTGCGGTCAGTTTTTTCATGCCTAAATTTTATATTATTACACTTTATGCGACAAGCACCTTATTTTTATTTGTTCATAGTTTCTGTTATCTACCTAATTTAAATTTGACCGTTGTCCAGCACTTTTTAGTGAACGTTGGTTATGTTTTCGTCAGTTATTATACTTTTGGACGTCGCGAAAATTTATTTATCACCCAAGTTGGTACGGCCAGGTGCGCATTCGTCATGCAGTGCTTTAGGAATTTAAATGCGGCTATATTGCTAAGACGACAGCTAAAAACGTACAGTGCATGCGGTAAAGTTCTAATAAGCGATTAAACAATTGGAGAGGGATTTGTCAAATACCGTTTTGGAGATATGACTTTAGGAAAGAACGAATCGACACCTTCGGCGTTGACAACAATGCCTTGAAGGCACTATTAAAGCAAAATCCAGGTCTATCAATAAGGGATATAGCATGAAAATTGAATACATTATAATCAAGTGTTTGTTGTCGCTCGGAGGGATTAAGAAAGTCGGCGCGTTAAAAAACAGGGGAAGTTATTTATGAATTGACCTAGTAACGCAACATTCCATCAATTCATAGCATCACTGATAAAACTCTCTTTTAGGCAGAATTTCCCTTTATTCATTAACATAATTTCCTTCGAAAGTAACATATTTATTCTACAATTCTTTAACATTTAACGCTTCTTTACCATTTCTCTACCTTTCTTATACAACGACTTGACCTATTTTTCAAAATACACTTCAGTTTCGGCGATCACATTGTTATTAGGAGAATACGGTATACATAAGTGCAATTCGTCCAGTTTTTAAGTTGTTGTGGCCGACTTGTGAAAGAGCATTGTTTTCTCTTTCATTTGGAGCCGTTTTTTGCAATTTCGTCATTTAAACACAGTAAAATGTTATTATGTAATATTCATCACTAATGTTCACTATTGAGGAACGCCGTAACCTTCTCACTCGACTTGCGCGGTTATGATCACTTTAGGCGGCACTCGTCGGTCCACTCGACTGACTGCCGATGTGACTCTGCATAATGGATATGAATTCATTTTTCATCTACTGTTATATATTATTTAAAAAAATCGTTTTTAAACTGTTCCAAACAACGCTTTGAATAATCAAGACGATCTTGTTTTTGGTTGAAAGTGAGCGAACGCGTGACCCACCTCGAACTTTCTCATGGACAAATGTTCGTGCAAAATAGTAAAAACACTGCCTTTTGATATGAAGGTGTCAGTTATCTTATGTAACTTCGTCGCTTTTCGGTCTTCGAAACCGATTTTGTGCGCTTTCTTATGTCTTCTAGAACAAGTGCCGATTTATGGCGACCAGAGCGTTTAGCATCATCAGTGTTTGTACGACCGAGCTTCAACAAACTTATTGAATGACAGTCTATGTTGTTACAATGAATATATTATTTAAAAAGACAGCAGAGCGCATTAACGCTCACAGTTTGACTAATTACTTTGATGTCCGCTTTCTAATGTAGCTTTTTATTTAACATTAGTATTTATAATTACCCCGTTACACTTAGATAAACTTTCCTGGGAAAAAAAATAAAATAAAAAACCTCTCCTTCGATTATAAAGACAACTAGAAGTAAAGAGATATTGACATTAATTCATTCCTCTTTAATGTCAAGTGCCCAGTTTTTATAATTTTAGTACAGGTGCTGTAAGAATATCCTTAGAATATATATGAATATTTTTATTGTTGTGTTTTTTGTAGGTTATGAATAAAGAGTGAAACATCAAATTTTCTTTGCTTTGCAAAAGTGCTCATAAGTTTATATTGTATTGTAGGTGTATCCTTTGGGTGTGTGTGTCCGTTTCCAATACCAATCCGCTTGCAAGAGATTCCGATGTTCTTGTTAAGTTTGAAGTCGATATCTGAATTTTTACGAAACGGACGAACTGACGGAAAAAGAGCAAGAGCGCTGCAGAATTTGCTGATAATAAAGGATATATATACTTTATGAAGGTTTCTTTGAAACTTTCTTATAGATATTCCAAATGTTCTGCCAAAGAGAGTTTACTTTGGAACTTTTGTGATGGATTAAAAAAAAAAAAAAAAAAAAAAAAAGTACAAGTGAAGAAAAGAAGTTCGGTTGAAGGCAGTTATTTTAGGATATTAAAATTATAATAGAATACATTTGAATTACGGACAATAACAGATATCAATTTGGTTTTAACATTGAACTTAATTAATTAGTGAAAAATAACAAACCATTGCCATGCAAATAATTTTAAAATAAAAGAACGATCTGGTCATTTAAATGAAATGAGTAAATATAAATAAAGGAAGAAAGGAGACAACAACAATTGCCAACAAAAGCGGTAATAATAATAATAACAATAATAATAAATAACAAAAAAAAAAAACAAATTTTCAAAATAAACGAGATAGAAAGAATGGTTTTAAAGTCGCATCGCATATATACTGCAACAAATCAGGCTGGATATTTTGCCCGTCTGAAAGCCAGGTAAGTTTACAGAAACACAAACAGCAAAAAATTGAACATAAACATAAAATTACAAAATTTTGCAAGTCACGCATGCAAAACTTCTGCACTTTTTTTCGTACAAATAAGAAATGTTGATGGCCGTTGTTAACGTAAATGAAAAAAAAAGAAAAGAAGAAAAAGCAAAAATTTAACGAAAATGTTTAAGATTTGGTTTGTGCAACCGAGTTAAGCACGAGTATTGTCTGCTTGTGTTAAGTCACACGACAAATATTTTGATGATTTGAAGGTAGGAAATGGTGGTGTGGAGCGGAGGACATAATAGTTGGAAAGAGGGAGTAAAGGCACACACTCACTCACTCACTGTCTGGTTAAATTTAAGACATGCCTTAAAGCTCATGTAAGTGATTTCTTTTATGATTCCTGGCCATCACCGTCACCAGCACCACCACCAGCAAACCGCTAGCTAACACTAACACAATGGCAAAGCTTCCGTGCCACAGTTACCACAAGCAGTGTTCCGTAGGTTAGTCAACTAAGAGATGCTAATGTTGTCATTGTCGTCATGATCTGCATCAATAGGACGTTGTCTTAGCCCCGTAAATTTACCTGGCTTTGACTTAAACGACTTACTGTCAGAGTAATCGATATAATCGTTGATCGTAAATCTTAACAGTGCTAGGCTGCGGGAAACAGGCATAAGTTATTGTATATGTATGTGCATGTGTATGTGTGTATGTCTGTAAGAATGTAGGTTTAAGTTTGATTACACAATGGCTCCGGTATGTCATACCACATACATACACTACGTAACAAATATGACCTCTTCGGCTTTTTTTTTTTACCATTATCAATTTTTATAGGCTCTTTATTTGGTTTATACATGCAACTCGCTAGTCAAACATTAGAGGAGCAATATAAAGTCATTTAAATTTCTCTTGTTTAACTTGTCAACACTTGAAAAAAAGGAAAAACAAAAGAAATCCGAGATTTTATATTAATATCAACATAAATAAATTATTGAGAAAGATTATTAAAGAAAATATCTGTATATACAATATTTATTATTGTGCAGGTATGTATGTATGCAAATAGTATATATATATATATATATATATATATATATAAAACACACATATATGTGTGTAAAAGGAATTATGTTTAGTTTGCATAGAATTTTTTATACCCACTTTCCGATTATGTAATATATCGAACACTTCCCTTATTATTGAAAAATTTCAATGCTTATCCGAATTTATAACGTTGCAATTTACGGCTATATCGTTTCTGTTTGTTCCGATAAAGATTGGAGTTTTTCAGCGAGGACAAGCCGCAAAAATATTTTGTTGAATGGTTGAATGGAGTATGCCTCTGTTGTCAGGTTTCCTTCCTATAGGTGCTATACAGATTCAATTGAATCAATAGGTGCTTTTGAACAGATTCAATTGAATCTGAAGCAATTCTTGCTGTTTGTCCTTAGAAATTTGGGTTGGGACCCGATTACCTCTCTTTCTCCCTATGAAAAAAGGTTGCTTCTATTATAATTACCGTCACTTGAGAAATGTAGATTTGCTCTTGGGGTTTCTTTCTCAATAGAAGTAAAAAATGTTACTATTGACTCGCATTACTTGATGAGATAAGCTTTAATGTCCCTAAACGCTTCTCTAAGCACTTTATCTTGATTAAGCTTAGTCCGTGTATATACAATTATGAGCTGTTTAACCCGCTCAGAGTTATTTGCAGAAACCTAAATGATGTCTATCACTTATTCTCATTACCTCTCTTTACTCTCTTAAAGTCTATTAAGGCAACTTTGCTTAATATGCGCGGTTTACCTATGTCGTACTTAAACTAACATTTCATTCTTAATATCTCATTTTTTATTTAAAATAATATTGTGGTGTTCACGTGTCGGTTGCCAACCTTATGCATGTTTGCGATAGTTTAGGGGCTCACTTGTAACCTGTGTCTGTTCTTGTTGCGGGTGTGCTTTTGTGCTACTTGCTTACATGCTTTTTTATTCTCTCCTTTTATGTATTTAAACATGAATTATTATTTTTACATTTTTAATTTATTTTTAACTTATTTTGTTATTATTATTCTTCGTTTTGTCCTAATTTTATTGTATACTAGCTGTTTAAAACAATTAGTGCAAGATTTTCTCTTAAGATGCACTGAATAAATAAAATAAAACAGCACCAACTAACGCATTCGAACGCTTTTGTTTCAGTTTTTCCTCTGCACCTATCCTAACTGTATAAAGAGTCTTGAAGTGTTCATTAGCATTGTAGTACGTAAAGAGTAACAACAAAATGAAATTTTAAAATTTTTTTTCGTATCCATGAATTACATTAAGAACATAAATTTAGAGTTTTTTTGTTTTTAATTCACTTTTATTTGAACATCACTCTCGAAGAGCTTCTTTTAAGACATTTAAAACTGGTAGGATTTTTTGCCTTTGACGTTATCAATAAAAATAAAAATTTGCTTTTCAACGATGACAAATTAGTCGTTATTAAGCAGATTGAAAGACTCGGTGGTCTGCGACCACAAAACCTTACCTCATTTATTCAATGATGTGATGCAAATGAAGGTTGAGATGATGAACTCTGCAGATAAGCTACAGTACAATCGTTTAAAGTATGCGTAATAAGTCGGCTGCTTCTTTGGTTTCTAGAGAATTTCATATTTGTGGGTTCTCATAATTATTCTTCCCTGTTGCCTTTCTTAGAAAGCGTTCTGTGATGTATTTTTTCTAGTTAGCAGATGTATACGTTGCGTTTGGTAAAATGTTATACTGTCGCTGCCAGAGCGGACACACATGCGACTGAGTGTCATAAGAATGATCCACATTCTTTATGATTATCTCCTTTTGATTTTGTCAGCGGTCAAGGCGGCAGCAGTCAACTACACGTCGTGCAATATACTCTTTCGCTTTGTCTTAGTCACTCTCTCTCCTCTCTTTTTATCTCTATTTTTTCCCCCTCCCTACTTTATAATCACTATTTATGTTTTTGTTATCTCTTCTTTTTTTAGCAATTGCGTCGTGTGTGGTCTAAGCTAGATCAACAGCAGTCTTAAAGTAAGCAGTCTTGTACACACCACCACCATTTAAAATGACAAGACCATCAGGCAGATTATGTTTGGTAGCAACAGAAATACGCAACTACAACAGCAGTAACCACCATACAGTAGCCGTAGAATTAAGTTCCAGAAGCTCATCTGATAATGACCACTAACTTAATTGTGCCGTTCACAATGCTACCTTTCTCAGCCGTAACATTCATTCTCTCTTTAATATCTAAAAATCAGAAAAAAAACACAATTTTTCGTACACTAGATGTATAACTTTATTTGTATACATACCCACGCATACATTTATGTATATATATATATATATACATATACATACATATATATATATATGCCACAAATGCTTGTGAGTTATGCCCTTTAAAGTCCTTTTTATTCTTTGATGATCAGACACCAAAATGTAAAAACAAAAAAATTGAAGAAAAAGAAAAAAAGTGAAGTTAATTAAAACTTTTTGTTTCCAAAGCCATTTAACATTATGCAACCGTGATACTTAAAACCGTAATTAATTAAAAGTTTTTTTGAAAATCGTTCTGATTGAGATTTCGATTGAGAAAACATTCTCAATGATCAACAAAGTGGTCAATTTGTTTTAAATTGATTTCAAAAGTGGCCACAATTTACGGTTAAATGAAATGAATGGAAACTTAAGAAAACGCTAATTCTCGAGTGTATGTGTAAGCCTGCATCTTATTTCATGATTTGAGAATGATAAAGCAAGAGGCTTAAAGTCATTATTAGAAGGATTCAAACGTAAGATAAATATTTAGCCTCCACCAATTTTTCCATTTTCTTATAAATATTGTTGACTTTTTAATATACAAGTCATGTCCGAAATTTGAGTTACATTTTATTATCGTATTGGAGTTAAAACGAAACAGTATTTCAAAAATTGTTGCAGTGTAGGAAAGACTAAAGCTAGCATGTAGGTGTTATTAACATGCTTTTTGGTCGTCCAGAGACCAGTCTGACTTCATACTGTGTGGAACTTTGCTTCCACCGGTTTCTAAGGCAAAGCAACTATAAGTAGTGCCTTAGGGTGCAAAATAAAACGATCACTTTATAATTTGAAAGCAATGCTTTTAAGCAATACAATTGCAAGTTATGAGAACTTTCCTTCTTGGAGGTTTAAATAGGCGTGTGTCTGCGCCAAAAAAAAAAATGCCATTTGCGGAAAACTATATTTATTGTTTAAAATTCGAAGTGCAACGTTACTAAACTCTAATGAGTGATAAACAGTGGACGCGTTAGGATGCGTATGCTCTGAACAGCCGTGATGCAAAATAGGCAAATTATTAACATCGATGATAAAGCTAAATATCCATGGCGGTAATATCTGGGGGCGGGTTACGTGGGTGTTATGTACAATGATTTTTCTCCAACCAAATAAAATTGAAAAATTAAACTACTAACAAGTCCTATTAATAATAATAAAACAAGTCCTATTAATAATAATAGAAAGGGGCGGAATATGCTAAGAATCATGATATCGAGAGTTTTGACTGTAAAGAAATTCAACCCCATATAGCAAAACGCCTTTAGAAAATGTTCACATTTCTAATGGAAAATGTTCTATCCACACCTCCTTTATCAGCACATTTTACTGCTTCCGATTACCTTGCGTTTCAATTGATAACTTATTGTTTGTTCAAACTGTGCTTTCATTTTTATGACGATACCCAATCGTTAAAAGACCAATTGTTCTCTCCGCACGGAGATCATATTATTTTAAACCATAGCAAGAGTGATACCCAGCGTTTCACAATATTTCCAGTAGTAAATGTTTAACCAGTTTTCTATAATAAAACTACCTATGCAAAAAAATATCCGGAAGAAATGTTTATCCGTTTTTTTTGTCAAATGTTTATAATTATTTTCTAATTAAAATCATTAAAATTCCTTGAAAAAAGAAAAAAATGTTATATAAACTACGCTTCTACGAAATACTTAAAAAGAGGAAGTATGCATGTATTTCTTTTCGAAACAACATGCAATAATCTTGTGTATGAGCAACTGATTGGCTGTTACGAAAACTAGTAGAAATTCGTAAAAAATATACGACATATATGAAAGCCATTCTTTGCCATCTATTTATCGTTTAAGCAATATATATGAGGGCTAAACTTTTTACGTTGTGATGAGTACTTACAACAAAAAATAAAAAAATTAAATAAATAAAATGAAGATACAAAAACTAAAAATTTTCAACTTTTATTTATGAAAAAAATTTTTGCCGTTTGGCATTCCAAATTTAAAAAAAAATTTTTTTGTTCTTTTTTCACATGACTTTTGGAACAAACCCGATTAGATTTTTAAGACATATTTGTATACATTTGACATTTCTTCTCAACACAGTTCGTCTCTTTCTTCTGTGATGTTATTTCTACAGTTTAGGTCATCTACTGTAAGCCACACTAAAATTGAAAATTTCACTTCAATTAAAATGCAGTTCAAATTCAATTTCCGATGAACAGACTAAAATTTTATTTCTAATATTTTTTTTTTCAATATTACTTAACAATTTAATATCGAAAAATTTCGAAAATCCTAACTAGTACAAATAGAGTTTAAGATTATTTGCAGAGAAATTGTACCGGAAATATATTTATATTTTTAGCAAAGCACGCACACTCACGTAGCAGAATGACAAATCTAAGAACAAAGGTACGATAACAAAGTATCTTTACCTAAGAAACTAATATTAGATTGAAAACTTGTATTTGGTGGATTTGTAGTAATATATGTATATATGTATGTTTATGTGTGCGTATGTGTACAGTTTTCTGCATAATTAATGAGAGAATACGAGCAGGTGCTGTTTTCTTTCTCTGAGTATTTGCGTGTGACGACATTTGTGTGCTATTGTGCTATCTCGGTATTGCATAAATGTCTATGTATAAGACCCACTTTGTGTGTGTGTGTGTGTTTGTACGTTTATAAATTAAAACTGTTCGACAAAACATCATGAAAAACATTAAAGATTAAGGTTTTTCGAAACTATTTTGTTACACCGTATGGTTGTTGTTGGTGGTATTCGTGTCACTGTTGCTGTTGTCGTTAGGTTCGGGAACATAATTTGAAT
The DNA here is from genome assembly GCF_014805625.2 of Glossina fuscipes. Classification (NCBI taxonomy): domain Eukaryota; kingdom Metazoa; phylum Arthropoda; class Insecta; order Diptera; family Glossinidae; genus Glossina; species Glossina fuscipes. The sequence continues at coordinate 6,430,310 of NW_023998433.1, read as the reverse complement.
ATATGTACAGAAGAACAAGACAGGAGCAACAGCATCGCCTGAAAATCTTTGGTGTGAAATGTTTGTAAGTGATTTAAAAAAAAGGAAGAATTATTTTATTTATTTATTTTTTCCTTTCTTTACTATTTTTTTGAAGTACGAAAAATGAACATGAAAACTTAGAACTCACATCCTGACAAACATATCGGATAAAATTGGCAGCAAGAGGGTTCTGTTAGTTCCTGCTTTGCTTTGTCCTTTCTTTAATTTTGGTTAAAAAGTGCTTTGGATAGATCATATGTGCAAATATATGTGCTGTGCCCCCGCACTAATGGGTATAAATACAAGCTCATAAATTACAGGAAAAAAAGCAAAAAAAAAAAAAACGAAAAGGGGGAAATTAAAAGCACACAATGTGACCAAACGGACTGAATAGTTTTATACACTCTCATATACATTCACACTATGAACATTTACAGTCTGAGTGCATTTGCTTGTCAATGAAAAGGTTGTATACAACATCACAAACAAATGAGAAAAAAAGGAATGAAAAAAAATGTATAAAAGAAAAATCCCAAATCTCAGCGAAAAGCTAAAGCGAGGTAAAAAAAAAGAAGGAAGAAATAACAAAAACAAGTTGACCACAGCATGCGTTAAATACTTTAGTTAACTGTAAGCCAAGATGTAGCCAAAAAATCAACGACAAAGTCACAGTTAAGCTGTGTAAATCTTCAGACACTCACACAAAAATGCTTAAGTAAACAAAAATGTGCCCAAGAAAGTTTTTTTCGATTTTATTCTGTTTTGTTTACCGGATTTTTTGTGGTAACCATTTTTTTTGAAGGGAACAAAGTAAAAGAAAAAATCTTAAGATCTTAATGTGTTGTGTGTATTGTGTTGCTGGTCACTTAAAGTTTCGTGGCGGAAACATTTGTTTAGAATTCCTCATCATAAGTCATGCGGACGGACATAGTGGGGCCTCTTTTAATTGTGCTGCCATATAAGTGGCCACCGTCGTCTCTTTATTTGTTTCTGTTACGCGACGTTGCGAATTATCCAGACAGAAACCCAGATTTCGAAATGAAAGAAGAAGCTTTTTTGCCTTTTAATACATTTGATTCTATATGTATATATATATGTACATTTTTTTTCTTGCTTTCTTCTTTATTTAAAGTAACAACTTCTCAACACTATTGAATGAATACAAATAGTAGCCACAGCAGTGATGGTTAATATGATTTTAGTTTGCCTGCAACGCATGGCATAGTGTGTACCCTCGTCTTCTGTTACTTAGTTGAACGTACCCTTTGTACCTTGAGCACCAATCTCAACCGTTCATATAGTTCATTATTGGTTAGTTTTTCTGCTGGTGTTATTTGCTGGCTTTAATTGAACTCCGCGAAAGGTTTGTGTGTTTTTAAGGGATTTCTGCACTTTGTAAAGTGATGCATAATTTAATTTATTGTACTATCAAGCAATAACCCATTGACCTTTTGCTCTGTTAAATATGTGTGTTTTTTTTGTTTTCAAATACATGGTTAAAACAAAATCGGAGGGGTGTATCGACGGTTTTGGAGATTTAACTAACTATCCGGCACAGAATCTAAGGCAGTTATAGCTGCAAGCCAACAAGTTTTCAATATCGTCTCCTTGTTTTCTTTTAGTGTATTATGTTATTGTAATCATTAACGATAAGGGCAAAAATTGATTTTATAAGCACCTGCAAATGTGTTAAGAAAACAACTTATAGACCTTTAACGGTTAAAATAATATATTTTGCCTTGATAGCATTTATACGTAAGCAATCTTCGTATAATATAAATGCGATTTTGCTTTTTTGTCATTGTCAAGAGAAAGCTTTCCCATTTACTGGTCGGCATCGAACTATGACGACGCAAACAAGCTTTAATAATTGTCGTTCCACGAGATTGACATAATTATTTTTTGTGGGATACAACTTACTCTTAAATCACAACCATTTTCGTATTTCAAAATATGTTGAGTGATTTTGAATTCTTCAGTCTGCCGAAAACTTATGACTCATCACTCAATAAGGTCCTAGGATAGGAAATAAACGTTGCTACTGATGACTACTCCGTATAATTTTTGCATAGTATTATCCTTCAAAAGAAACGTGTCAAAACTTCATGACATTTTGACTATTAGTTTACCAGTTATGGTTTTTTTTAGTGATGTTATTGTTGTTTTTGTAGAACCATTCAAAAATCTGAATTTCGTGTGTAGAGTGTCACCAAATCAACTGTGAGTTGTGAACTAATCGTCAGAATGTTATGAAACATTTGCTATGATGTTGGATACTATCTAAAAATCATATGAACTTGTCAATAATCATTCAGTGACGTGCTCTGTCTATTCGTTTCGGTTTTTTTTTGATCGGCTGTTCATTGGCGATCGAATAAAATGTTGATTAGTTTTGATCGAAGAGTTTCTGAAGCAGAATCAGTTAAACTAATTCTAAGAAATGATTCCTTTTTCGAAATTAACATTATTAACTTTTCCGTCTCCCTTAGTGAACCTTGCTACCTTCACAATTTCTACATTGGTTCTTGGATCACACCATAAGCTATATTTTTGCGAATAAGCACTTATAGGAAAAAAGGTTTCTATTTTCAGCACATTACGATAAAAATCGATGAAAAACAAAGCAAATGGTGATTCGAAATACTAAACAACTATAAATGACATTTGAAAATTTTAATGCGAGGGCGACCATTTATTGAAATCTTTTCCATTTAAAATCTTTTACAAAAAGTAAATCTTTCTATAGCAAGCAATCTACAATTTATGTGATTCTAAGAAGATAAGACAAAAGTTGTTTAAGACAATGCAGTGTAGTAATCTATTTAATTACACCTCCATATTATTTACATATTTAAATTTGACTAACATAATTAACCACATTCAGTACAACAACAACAGTAGAAAAATGTCCTTTTTTTCCTTTAGGTGCGCTTCCGAAGGAAAATGAATTTGATGTTCTTTTATAATAAATTTGCCATAGGAATGCCATTATTAGCTTCTAGTCCTTTTTTTCCTTTCGGAGCTTTCTTCATAGAAAGGATGTGCGTGTGAACTTAAAAGTTCGGGTTAACTTTATTTAATTTTTTGAAACATATAATATCATTTCCATAATAAATGCCAAATTCGGCTTTGATTAACCTAATATCTGGCCGGTTCTGCTATAAAGGTAGTAATTCTTTTACGGTGAATTCAAGTTGACAAACACCAAGGTGCGTCATAATTCTTGGGGTGACTTTCTTTTCGGAGAACTGAAAAGTGAATTGAAAGGTTAGTAGTAGTCATGATGGATAAGAATCGTAAGGTAATTCACTGAAAACACAAGTACTATCTTCGATTAATTTGGACAGAAAATGGGTTTTTTCCAAAACGATTTGCTTGCATGCTTTTTAAATCGCTTTGCTAACTTGTTTCTTTGGTTACGTAGCGATAGACTTTCTAGCTAGACTAGCTTTTTCGTACAATATTTCAATTTAAAAAATGTCAGTGATTAAGGCTTTGATGATACTGTTTGCTTCACTAAGCTTCAGTTTGGAAGATTTCCATTTTTTTGGTGGCATAGTTACCGATTTTATGTTGGCTTTGCATTTGGTTTCACAATTAAAGCTTGGCGAGAAAGAAACTTAGAATTTTAACGTGCTACTAGTTCTAAAATAATGGACGAGAAATGACAATTTTTTACAGGCTGTAGCAGTCTTGTTGCTGATAAAAATATTACGTAGGGAACAATATTTCTCTTCAATTTGCTAGTGTACTGTAGTGATCTGTTATACGGATTGTGGGAACATTTTGGCATGAGGAGGATATTTAATTTACTGAGAATGAATTACTTAGCGGTCATTGGGAACAGTTTGCTTCTAACGCTAAGACCCACACGAGTTAATGTGAACAATTTGCATGCTTTAATGTGTAGCACTGACGATCTTCATGATTTGCAAGCATCTTGTCATTGTAAGTGTCTCCTTATTTTTTTACTCTCATACTTCCCATTTATCTATGAGTAACCAATTTATCTATGAGTTTTATAACTCTTTCAAATATTAAAATACGTTTAAAAAAGTAATTCTAAACCCCCTTAAGGTATGTAATTTTGGATTTAATAGCTTTTGAACTACTTTTGTGTTTAACAGTAAATCCATTTCCCACTTTCGTTGTGATTAAGTACACACCCGTTGTGAACGATGTTTTGATCAATTGCTCTAAGCTTACTAAAGTTGGAATTGAACGTCTCATAAGCTGCCTGTCCTTTATCCTATTTCACAATTCTGATCTCATAACTACCTCTGGGCTATCATATGTTATTTTAAATTCATTTTTGTTATTCTCTCTATTTATCATAAATTCCAAGTTTAGCTAAAGCAGTTTAGAAAAGTTTTGAGAATTTTGCTAACATACGCCCATAATAATTTTTCTTTGTATTATTACCCGTAGTCTACGAGTACGTTACTTGAAATTTCGCGCACATTAAACATTAGAATCATACATCAATATATTATATTAGAATCATAGTTTACATGCGCCGGCATACTTGTTTCTTATGAAGTGCCATTCAGCTAATGTTCCACAGACAGTTATCGGGATTTTTGCGCTTATCTAAATTGATATTTTTACATTTCCTAAGCAAAGTGATTAAAGTTGAAATGAAGAGGAGATATTACGTTAGTATGTTGCTTTTGTTTGTTTTTTGATCGATTTTTGATTGACTCTTTATTGTCTAGTCTTTCTTTCTGGGCTTTTTGTCTTACGTTTTTATAGTTTAAAAAAAAATATATTAAAAAAAGCAAAAAAAAAAAAAAAAAAAAAACAATTCTTCCAAAGACTTTGAATTTACAGACAAATAATAAAAAAACAAAGAAATAAAATTAAAAACATAAATAAATTTATGTATAAGACACACCCACTTATTTGTGTTTTAACTGCTTGCTCAACTTAACTTCCAGGCCAAATATCATAAAAAAAAAAATAAATAAAAAAAACGAAAAGCGAAAAACAAAAAGAAATACAAGTCGACTATGAAGTATTCGATCTGTCTGTTTGTCTGTCTATCTGAATGAGTGTGATGAGGCCAAAAACAAACAGAGGAGGTCTGACAGGCGTTAAAAACCAAATTGCAGTTTTTTGTTGTTTATTTCTGTTCGTTAAATGCAATTTTAAACAATTTTCCATGATGCAATTTATTTATCTTTCTCTGCGGTATTGGAATTGAAAATAAAAAATCGATTAAAATCGAATAAATGTAAGTGATTGGTTTTGAGTTTATATACCAACGCCCGAACGTTTGTATATATGTTTAGGTGTGCGAGAGCGCGCGCGCGCGTGTTTACTATTGAGGTTTGAGACTTTGTTAAAACGATTTAAAAACTCATAACATGGTGGTAACACCTTCTTTATGTCTTTGTATACGGTTGCCATTCACTTTTGAAAGTTGTTTTTTAATTGGGAAGAGAAACACGTGTGTGGCACCACCACCACCACCGCCGCCACCGTCACTAGCACCATCCTTATTACCGCCGCTTCTCTATAGTTAGTTCTTTTTGGTTTCGCCTTAGGGCTCTCAAGAAATTTTGAGTAACAAGTAAGAGAAATATCTCTTAAGCTTATGTGAATATTATTTATTTATAAAAAAAAATTTATGATAAAACAAGCAAGTTATATTCAGCGGGGACCGAATCTCGCATGTCCATTACTACGCTTTTAGTATTCTACTCTCCAAGTTCTTGTATTTGAAATCCATATCCATGGTGTTATTGAGAGAGAAGGCTACCGTATTCATTTTAGAATGATATGTTAAGCCAAATAATATATCTTCATTTGGGGAAATGACCTCTGCTCTGACCAATTTAGGTCATTTTCAATACCAACCTTTCAATGTTCCTATCAAATTTGAAGTCGGTATCTACATTTTTTTGATCAGGAGGTTCCAACAACAAATACCACATAGACAGAATTTCACGCTGATCAAGAATATATATACTTTATAGGTCTCTGAAGCTTTCTTTTTGGCATTACATACATACATTATGGAAAAAAAAAACGAAATGGTTGTATCCCCATGCTTCAGTGGTGGGTATAAAAAAGTGCTTTGTATAGTGAAATGGAAAAAGGAACAGAAAAGAAAAGAAACAAAACAAATAAATAAATAAAACGAATTTAGTTATTTAGTTTAGAGTAACGGAGTCTGATCATCGAGTTGTGTGGCGAATGCTTTACAAGATTGACAAATTGTAAGAAAACGCCTTTGCACACACAATACAAAACGCGCAAGCGTATCGTGCATTGAGATGCAGATGCATATTGCATTTGTTCATAATAATGCCTTTTCTTCTCTTCACTATTGATACATATATATATATATAGGCACACATATATAGGCACACATATTCAGATTGTTTTCCTCTTGTGTATGCATTCGTTCCTTATTTTTCCTTTTTGGTGTTTCAGTAGCTGTTTCGCGATACAACGAACAGTGGCAAACAATACGACAGAAACATGCGTTTCTCCATTGAAAAATCATATCGAAATGCACACAAATTAAGGCCGCCGGCAAATTAAGTTCATTTCATGGCATCATGATAAATGCAAGGAAATCAATTATTCGGTATTTGCAAAAGTTTTGATCAGCGACATCTGCAGGTAAAAATGATAAACAACTGGAAAATACTAGTATACATAACGATTGAATTCGATGGTTTTGATCTTCGTCTACATAAAATAACAGTTTTCCATTTAATATTATTGATTTATTCAGCCTAAGCCGACGCTAATCAAGGAGCGCTCAAAATTCTTCATCTCCCAAATTCAGTAATGTTGTTGTTTATTTGAAAAAATCTGTTGCCGAAGCCCACCAGAGGCTTATGGTAATTCTGCTCCATCATATTCCATTTGTCGGTTTTGAGTTCAACGGTTTAAAAGTCACGATACGAATTGACTGAAAAAGCCATTTTTTGGTCAATTGTTGCAAGAATTGTCCAAGATACATTATTCCAGTTCGAATGGGAAGTTCTGCCACATTCAGCTTACTTACTAGACATGGCGCCTTCTGATTATCATTTGTTCAGATTGGTGGAGCATGGTTTGGCTGACAAGCGGGTCCGCAAAGCTGCAAAAGTGCGAAATTGGGTCGGTGGATGGATCGCTGACAAACTAGTATAAGTTTTTTCGACATGATATTGCCATGTTGCCAAAAATATTGTAAAATGCTGTGAAAAATGGTAGAAACTATTTTGATTAACATATATTTCTACAATAAACGCCTTTTTCATTTAAAAAACTGATCAAAACTTTTCCAAACACCTCATATTTTGTGGCCCATGCTTCTCTTTAAAATTAAATACACAGTGCCCTTGGAGAAGTGTGGGAGGGAACAAGCGGTCAGAAAAGAGAAATTCACAAAAAAAAAAAACAGAGAGAGGGAGAGACAGACAGATAGATAGATAGATAGATAGATAGATAGATAGATAGAGGGAGGGAGAGAGAGCGTTAGTTCAGAGTACATAGTGTATGCATACAGTGTCACTAGTAACGTTTTTGTTGCCATGAAATGGTTGTAAAAAAGCAAAGATTATCGCCGACTTTTCGTTAGAGTTGTTTTTATACTAAAAAAGAGTGTACCAAACTTTTATGTTTCGCAGAGCTAAACTCGCTGGAGAGGAAACATTTCTGATATCGTAAATTCGAATTTTAATCAGAAACATTGTGGTAAAACTTTTACCATTAATGGTTGTCATTTGAATTGGGGGGCCACAAACAACAACAATCAGCAACAAGTGAGAAGAAAACAAGTCATGATCTTCAGTTATTGAAAAGTCGTTGCGTTGTACAAGAACAAATTTTGATAATTTAAAAATTATTTTAACACGTTTAAGATAATTAATTTAATTCAATTGAATGAGTTTTATCTAATTGGGATTTCAAAAAACTTGAGTTGGTAATGAGTTAGTGTTATCGTTGAAAAATTTTCTTAGGGGTTTAGTACTGAAATCAGTCGACAATTTCTTAGCAATATAGCCATGCAATAAAATAACTTCGCATTTTAATATAGGATTAGTTATTTACGTTCGTATGCCTAGTACTTTTCGAAGTTTTTAGAATGTTATCTAATACATTAAAATATTTAGAAGACCAATCGATTGTATGATACAATCTTTGAACAAATGCATATCAATATTAATGGTGGTTTTATTTACATGCATGCATATAGGATCTTAAGAGGCAGTTAGAGCGGAATTTTTCTATTACAACTTTGAAGAGACAAGGTTTTGCTTTCGACATTAACAATTTCTCTGTTTTTAAAGTAAAGACGTGGAGCAAAATACATTCTCAGATGCTTTTACACTTTATTCTCCGAAATGTGTAATAATATTAGTTTTTGTATCGTTTTAAAGACCAGGAACTTTGTCAAGTGTATGGAGATAGTGGCATTTGGTCATTCTTCCCAATGCTATTAGAAACCGCTCTGGTTAACCAATTACAATACGAAACGGAAGTTTTCTTTCGGTTTATGCCCATTCATCGACCCACAGATATTGATTTCAACTCTTTTGAATTGAAAAACAGCTTAGAATATCATTCTCAATGATTTACAACTTTCAGAAAACATCGATCAATAATCTGATAAAAATATCTGTAATGATTATCCACGGTATAAATTAGACGACGTTTGCTTTGCTAGGATATCTATACCGTTAACAGAAAAGTGGTCGATACTAAAGTTTCTCTTTAAATAAAAGCCAAATTTTTGTTGTTCGACTCAAAAGTAGTGTTGAAAGTAGTGTAGACGCCCTAGATCGCTTAGACGCCGAGGTACTCTTAGGCAACCTTATGCCCTATGATAACTGCCTTTCATCATAAAGTTGGTAAACGGATACCTTCTTTTTATAGAAACACTTATTTTCTGTAGAATATTTATATGGGAGGATGTTAAACAGGTAAGATAATTATATTCGGCCGTGACCTAACCTTTTATTTCCAACACCGTTATCTTAAAAAAGACAAAAAAGGTAAATGAACTACATTTTCATGCTCTACAATGTGGAGTAACCGCGGCTGTTTTTTTTTTATTTAGGTCATTTGTAGGCGATATCTTCATTTTTGCCAGCCTGGAGAATGTTTACCGCAGATAGTGCGCGGTTGCGAAGATGGACGGACATACTTAGATGTATTCCAAAATTGAAATTGACCAAGAACTTATATAAAAAAAAGATTTTGATACACTATAATATTAGGCAGGCGTGGTGAAGTATTCCCATTTTTGTACAGGTGTTACAACATCGTTCATGGAATATACGTTCAAATTTTTGTACTTTTTTTTGCTATAGTTTATGAGTAACGAGGGAGGAAGCAATTTTTAATTTCTTTTCCAGTTTACGTAGTACTATAGGCGTGTCCTTCGACCGATTTGCCCAGTTTTCTATACCAAGATGCGTACAAGAACTTCCAATGTTGTTGTTAAATCGAAAATTGATCACTTCATTTCTGCGACCACGAGAATGTTTGTAACAGATATTGCACAGGCGAATACGTTTAAATCAATTCAAATATTGATGTTGGCCAAAATTATATATACTTTGTGGGATTTTTGAAATTTCTTTCTGGACCTCGCACATGTTTTGAAAAAATAAATCCAGTGATAGGTATAAAAATGATTACATCTTATTTAATATCTTCAAAATCCATTTCAAATGCCATTCAATAGTTTCTCAAAAACTTCTATCGGGAAAAATATGTATTCCAAACAGGGCCTCTTATGAAGACTGGCCTTAAAAAGGGTTTTATAAATATTTCTTGAAACTTGTGGTTTATAGGTTGAATAGATGGAAATACCTGAACTTTAAATAACTTCATATATAAATCTATTAGGTAACCGAAAAATTCATGGCGTTTTTTTACCGAAGCTGAAATAAATTGGCTTTTTTGTTTGTTTCAAAAGGACTTTAATAAATCAAATACGCAGCATTTTGATCAATAGTCTTTTGCTAATTTTTTTTTCAAAACCTTACTGCATTATTGTGAGACTTTTGGGATTTCTAGGCGTAAAACGGAACCAAGTGATTTTTCGATTTGAAGTTAGTTTTACAAAGTTAAAATCGTCACGTAGAGAGTAAAACAAATTTGAATGCCTTGAAACTTCATAGTTAGGCCCTCTTCTTTTTCGCAAAATCATTAAAAATGTGTGTCATCTGACATTATCGCGATGGAGAATATACTGTTCCTATATCTGTGGAAGCTTTAGCTCAATTGCGTGCTTTAAAGATAGTGAAGTGCGGAATGCGCGGTTTGGTCAGATTGCAGCGGCTCATAACGCACAATTTCCTTTTGAAGAGTTGGAATATTCACATAAAAAAAATAAACCAAGTCGCCTATGCTTGTCACAGCGTTTCCGATGGATATTATGTCCGCGCATTTTGTTACAGGTTTTATGTACTTCGGATTAATATCACTTGCTTCGTGAATATTTTCCAATATATGCCGATGACCATAAAATGTTTTACTCGGTTATTAATAGGTTAATTAACTGACAACATTTTCTTTGGAGTAAAAGTATGAATCGTTATTTCTAATTATGTCTGATGCAATTGAATATCATTCTTCTACCCATATCAAGTTTAAGCGTGCACACTCCTCCACAATTTGTCTCTGTTCTTAAAATATTGCGGACGCAAAAATTTAGATAAGAAATTAAATCTTTACGCATCTATTCGATTGAATTTGAAAATTAATGTCTTTTATTACAATTGAGAAAAAGTTGAAAAACCTTCACTTTGCCATAAATTTGCCTCATATAGCCGACGATATCGATCTAAAAGTTGGCGTAAATATACATGAGGAAGTTCTCTGAGTCTGATGCAAAAACGATTTCAAGCATCCTGTTTTTTTTTTTCTTTCAGATTATTTGGGATGATGGGTATCCAAGAATTGATTCAGAAAATTATTGTGTTTTCAAAAAAAGTATTTAGTTGTCCTGATATAACCGCAGGGGTTATGTTCTACTTTTTCTTCCATTCTATAGGAAAAAATTTCCGCGCAAGAAAAAAAAAGTGGAAAGAAAGAAAAAAGCATACGAACGTACGTCCACATAATACACAATATGTATATAGCTACGCACTATACTTGCGGAAGCATTAAAATCATTTCACAATGGGAAAGAAATATGTATTATGAAATCTATGTGGAAGGAGGAATTGGCACCTCGGAGCTATATTTATGGTGACATAAAGTATTTAATTGGAATTTTATAACGTTTTACACCATCAACACATAGCAGATGCTTAAACAAGAACAAAGGCAGATAGACAGGCAGACAGATATGATTTTAATCTTTTATAGAAAAAGGAAATACTAAAAATTTTCTGGGGAAATCGTTTATTTTGATAACCCTACTCCCAGTGTCTTTTATTATTATTATTACTTTTTTTTTTTTTTTTTTTTTTAATATTTATCAAATTACAATAATAACAATATTAACTACAAGTGTTGATGTCTGCCGACGCCATAGCAAGCATGACAAGGCTATGAAGATATTTCTATACTTAAGGGATTTAATTGTTTCGTTTGACATAAAAGCGACAGTGAGACACACATCAAAGCAATTGCGAATGATATAATTATTACACCGTTATATGTATGCTCGGTAGGCATTGTGAGACCGTGTGTCTATACGCGTTAATAATGGCGTGAAAGTAGTTCAACCTCTCGCTTCCATATCTATATATTTCGTAACATATCGCACATTGGTCCACAGGCAATGAACGATAAAGTGCACTAATTAAATTTTACGTCATACTACAGTAGCAGTTGAGGTCGTCAACATGTGCAGAGATGTGTGCGTGGAACAACAAGAGTATAAGCAATAATAGTAATAAATGTCAAGTCATAAACGATTTTAGAGTCATCGTTGTAACGACGAGTTCTTATGGATTTGTCACTAGACTAAGACTTGTTTTATTGTTTCATTTGTTGTCATAATGTGAGTGTTAAGGTGAATTTATAGTTCACTATTTAAAATTTTTTTTTTTCATATTAATGAGAAGCGGTACAGATAAAAAAGAATTTAAAGAAAAGTAATTTTTCCTATTCGTCGCCAGAAGATGGAATTAGATATGCTATGTTTAACATCTTGCTTGTAACACTTGGAAATATTCGAGATAACACACATTATATTTGATACGAAAACGAAAAAACAATTTCATTTTCTAAGTCTCCTAAATAAGAAAAACACTTTTTGTTTTTAGCACATTTTCACTTTGTTCATCAAATTAGTACCGTTTTCTAACATTGCGACAATTTTCGACATTGATTTCATCATTTAATCCAAGACTTTTCCCCCGAAGCATGCTTTTCAGACCCTCGGGAATAGATAATAGTCGCTGGTGGTGAGAAGTGGATAAAAAGATCAATTCTTAATATTAATCGCATTAGGAGGTCCATGTGATAAAGAACTGCATGAAAATATATTAAAAAAAAAAAAAAACGATTTATATCTCAAGTGGACCGCTACTTAAACATGAGTCGAATCTTTTGGACCACCTTTCGATTTATAGTGAAATCTATTTGCAAGATCGCTTACGATAAGTTAAAGAAGGAAACAAAGGAGACATTTGGGTAAAAATCATACCGGTGACTATACTTATAATTAATGTTTTATGGCTTGGAAATGGACGAAGAATCAACTTGGACAATTTCTACAAAAGTCACTGTCCACTTATATCATAATTGTTATTATAGCTGCTAGAGCTAATTTAGAAACAAATAGGAATATTTCGTCTCTGAAGTTACAGCAAAAGGATGATACATAAAATTTACGTACTATAGAGCTCATAACATAGCCTTGTCATCTGGCCTACTATTTTCTGCTTTTGTGTTTCAACGGAAAACACATGTATTAAGGATTATTGATTCATTCATTTATTTTACTTATTACCATACGAATTTCAGGTAAATTTATTTGTCTCTCAGAACTTAAACTAAAGCTAATTATTGTCCAAAACTAATACAAAGTATGTAAAGCGTAGTAGATAAAAAAACATGATGAAAATATAAATAGAATAAAGTTCGTGTATAAATACATAGGAGAGTGAGAGTGAGAGAGAGAGAAAGGGAGAGGGGCGAGAAAAAAAAAAAAGAAAAAGGTATGTACATACCCACTACAGAGGCACACACGCAGCTGGTAATGATGCGATTTGTGAGTGAATCCCTAAACAATTGCAAACATGCAAAGGCTCGGAAACCAAACGTAGTAAACAAATTAACTTCATTTTCGAGTCATAATAAGATGTTAAGATTACATGTTAATTTAAATAAGGCATAGACAAATCGCACGTATTAAGAAGAATTGATTTGATAGGACTCAAAGAGTATAATATCGAGATTAGTAGTGAATATTATTTAGATTTTTGCAAAGAACTCTGAAAAGTTCGCATTTATAACTGGATTGAGGTTAGCAGAAACAATCTATTTTCATAAAGAGGCAAAAAGATAAATTCTTAAGGGCAAAGAGCAGGAATTGCTTTTGAACGGATTCTATATTGAATCTACGTAACACTTATAGGCAGGAGACTACGCAACAGGAGCATTCTGAAGTATGGCTTTTGCTAAGCTTATGTATTACCTTTTTATAATGTAAGCATCGTTACCACCGTTAAACCACCGTTTAATGCAACCAAGCATCGACCTACAAAAAATTTGTTGTCTACACGCTTTTAAGACTGTACTGAGTTATCGCGCGGAGTTTGAAGACAATCTATCACTCTTTATTACTAAAGCTAGGATTTTAATTAAACCATATCTCTGAAAGTATGGCAAATTTTATAATAGAAAAATTACTTTAGCAACAATTTTGGCTTAACCTGTCATAGTTAAAGTAAATTTCTAATCTTTGGCGTAAGAATATTTTCAAAAAGTCAAAGCAAACACAGAGAGGAAGCGAGTCAACATAACCAGCTAGTTTTTATATGACCCTTATGAGAATAGACTTAAGTTTTAAATATTTTCTTTAATTCCTTTTTCTGGGAGAGCTCAATAATATTAACGGAACTCATGTAAGCTCGTGTTACTTATCACATATAATAAATAAATTTCGTCATCCAATTAGGGCTATAATTTTACTTTGATAAGCAAAAGTTATAATTTAACTAAAAGTATGTGCTACTTTACTATAAAATGCTTTAAGAGGCCAGCACTTGTGTTCAGTTATTTAATGAAAATTTTCAATTATATGAAATTCATTCAATAAAAATATTAATTTGAACTCTTTCAATTGTAGCCGGTAGCTGCTCCACAAATTTCTAAACATTTTGCAAAAAAATAACCCAGGATAACCAATTATGAAATTTGCTTGATTGAAACGGTTTGCTGTTCCATCAACTTTTGTCCCTGAAGCTGGTACTGCCCTTCAATGAATTACGTCTGCTGCAGTCGTTAAATTTCGAATTTGTGAATTTATAGGAATAATAATAATTGAAATCTATCTAAATTTAATTCATTTGAAGGAATTCTATATGAATCAAATTCAATATCTATAAAATCAGAATATTTATAACTTTAGTATGATTGGTGTCCCATAATTTTTAATGCAATGCTTATTTTCATGTAATAAATAATATGACCGAAGAGAAACAACAAGGAATTGCTGGTAAAGGGAATTCAATAAAAAAATTGTCGGTAAAATTGCCCAAATAACTTCAATAGAACCGATTTGCTTTGAAAGGAATATTATTATTATTATTATTATTACTTTAATTTTAGACTAATGAATTGAATTCTTAGACTAAAAAAAGATATTGAGCACTAGCAACACAGGCTATCGGCCTGTTAATGAATCATTTACTATTATTATTTTTTTTAAACAATTTCAAATATAGTTCATACTGTGGCTAATCATCTTTTCTTAATAAGAGATCGTGGTCTGATTGTGTGTGGCTCGATGTTCATAGCGATCATTTTTTTTTATTATAAAACTATAAAAAATATGTTTTACAAATGCAGGCAATACATATATACTGCTTGTGTCCGAAGGGGGAGGGGGTAGCTGGGTCAATTTATTCCTTGTACAACTAGTAGAAACGGCGCAATGGCCTAACACCCATGTAAAGTGTACTTAGACGTAGTTCAATGCATATTAATATTGCCTTCAAAAACGTCTACGCAAACCCAAGAATTGCTAAGTTCGCTTCGGTTTTTCAGAGCATTTGCCAACGCTCTGCAAAAAATCTAAAAAATTTGTACCAAATGCGGTATCAGCAATGCAGAGCAATGTAGAGAGCATTAATTATGTGAGTACATGTACGTTGTCCTTATATTTAAAATTGATTAAAAATTTTAAATTAAAAACTTTGTTCTCTGAATTTTTTGAAAGTATATTCGATTTAAAAATTGCACCCTAGAGACTTGAAGAACATAGTTTGAGTTTTTGTTTCGGTTTTCTGTTTGTCCATTTTAATCCCATACTAACAGATGTATATGTAAATACACGCATACATGAATATATAGGATATGTTCGTTTGCTGTAAGCTTTCATGTTGGGGACCTAATGGCCATTACGTAGTTGTTAGATTGGTAATTTTTAGGATTTTATGGCTTATATAAGAGTTTACCTGTTTTTGCTTTCTTATTTTTTTTCTTTCTAACATACACTATCACTCGCACATACACATAAAAGGTACTGAGGGTAATTAAAATCTACGAGACTTTTGTTGAAGTTCGACTGCTAGTATTTACTTATTAACATACGCATCCTAGTTTGTGTACGTGCACATATGTGTACATTTGCATATATAAACTGGCCTAAGTTAACACAAACAAGCTTTAATTAACTGTACAGTCATTATTTCGAAAGTTGTTGCGAACAGTACAATAGGGAGCCGTGCGATTAACAGATATCTGATATAAGGCCTGATATCCCTACAATTGGTTTCTAAACTCTCCCTTAATATTCACCTAGAATCGGTCTTTCATTTTTGAAAAGTTTTGAATAATTTGTTTCTATATTTTGCACGATATATTAAAGGGATGGACGAATCGGTTTACCAACCAACTTACGGATGTTGCATATTCACAATACTCGAACATTCTGAAAAAAAAAACATTGCATTAAAAATTTCCAGATTTGCAATAAAAAGGTTTCGAAATGGGAGTTTTCTCAACTTTATTCTACTACGATCGCTTGGTTAACAAGAAAATATTTCCGCACTTTCTACACCTTCCAATTTTCAATTCTTTACATTATTCTCAAGTCAACTTTTCATCATAATGAATTAGCAAAAATTTGCCTTAAACGGTCCTGCTTTTATCTCACTTGATTTCCAAAGGTTCTCGATCAGTTGGCCATATTTAACGCTTTATGCACACAGCACAGCTTGCGATATATTTCTTTTTTGCTTAGTGAATGGTTGAATAAAAGGAAATAAATTAGAAGTCAAACTTTTCAAATATGTCCTCCAAAATTGGCGTTTTATTTCACTTTAATTACAGTTATATTTCACTTTCGGCTTTTAAATCGCACTAACGTTAAGCGTTGCGATTTTTTACTGAAATGATCTTTTTAGTTGCTGGTTGCATGTTCACATTTTTTCCGTTTCCATACTTGCGAAGTGAATGGCATATTATCTCAAATACATTATTAGATACACAAATAAATTCCCGAAAATGATTTTTTTTTGTGGTTCAAATATTCGCAAATTTTTATAAGTATTTATGCTAAAGAATGTGTTTTATTCATCAAAATCATTCATTTTAGAAATTAAGGACAGATACCTTCTAGCTTATGTAAGTGGGTAAGAATGCCTCCCGAAATTATTGATTTAATATTCTTATCCATTGTGTATTGTTGGAGGTCTTCCCTTGGACTTCTCATGTTACTAAAAACTTAGCTAGAATGCTAAGACTTAATCTATATATTCAAATTTAATCATTTACATAATATAAAAAAGAAAAATCGCTAAATAAGAACTTGCCTTTCTTGCCTTGAGTATAATTTATTTCGGCTTGGTAGTAACGCTACGATTTTCGATTGTAGGATTGAGCAAAGAATTATGCATTCGATATGCCAATCGTATATTTAATCATAAGTATCGCAATTATTTTAAATAATATTTTTATGCGATCCGACAACACTTTTTAGATAATACCAGAAATTAAAACTATGCGTATATGGCTTGATTCAATTGAACTGCTTTTTAAGCCCTAATAAAGGTTTATATGTGCTTTATGAGCTTGCCATATGGATACTTCTGTGCTGTACTTTCTTTTTGCAAAGATAATACTATCACTGATATGGTGATAGATATATAAAAAAAATTTTTCTTATAATTGATTATAATGGTGGATATATAAGAGTGGCCTGGCCACTGGTTTTCTTATTTGATTTTGAAAATTTTGCTCATTATTCGTAACAGTTGGTTCAAAAACATTCACATTCTTTTGGTGACATAGCAAGTCATGATAATTATGAATGCATTGCACTCTTTATTTTTATTTATTTTTTTAGTTATTTATTTATTTTTTTTTTGGTTATTGTTGACGATTCACTACGGCGACGTTTACCACATTATACGAGTAGTGCACAATACAACTGCAATAACATTACCTGCAATAATAATGTGAAAACAATCTGTGAACCTTTTTGAAATGTGTGGCCGAATGAATTTAAACATATTTTCTCTTTACCACTTCGATGTCAACAACTTTTGCAATGACGATGAGAATTGTTTAAATGATCATTGGAACGTGCAATCGTTGGCGCCAATAACGCCACCCAATAAATACTGTTGACACAATCCCTAAAGATTATCTGGCGTTTTCAAATTAAGGAAATAATAAAAAAAAAGGAAATAAAAAAAAAATTACGCGATTCCTCTGATTTTATTTTTTGATCGCAAGGAACGCATGCAATTCTCATGTCGAGCTTTTGCACTCATTTAAGCAAACAAAAAATCCACAAATTCTTTAAAAACAGTTTTACGAAATCAACTTATGGCATGGTAACGATACAGAGACAGCGTTCGTTTTGTACCTGTTTCTGTTATTGTTCTGTTTTTTTTTTGTTTGTTCTTAAAGTATGGAATGGTTATGTTTTTACCTTTTTCAGCGCGTGCATGTGTGTAAGTACGTGCGTCTGTGTGTTTGTGTGTTTGAATGCCTTTACAAAGGTAACCTCCCAGTGTTTAATAACATTCAGCTTAATTCATGTTAACTGTCATCGTGGCAATTTTTCATAATTAAACGAAAGTGGCCAACTAGCGCAATCCCACAGACGCCGAGTCGATCAATGAATCGTATTTGTATTGGTAGGCAATCAAGTGTATCGTCAATTGCCTTTAAAGCCTTTTACGTTTTATACGCTACATGATTGGCAGAGAGTTTTATAGCTGATTAAAAATCAATTTAATCTAGCAAAAGGCAAACGTCCTAGCCAGCAGGCTTTTTCAGCAGCAATTACGATAGGAAAATTCCATTTCAAGTAGTTTAAGCTTTTCTATTCTATACGCTTCTCTTTCTCTATTTCCATCCTCTTCATCGAATCGATAATTTTTATTTACATTGGTCCACATTGTAAATTTTAACATTATTTCAACTGTTGCTGCCGTTGTGCAAGTGCCGCTTTTTCAAACTTGTGCATAAAATATTATATTATTGTAGTTGGTCTTTATTTTGCTTCTGTGTACTGATCGTGCTAGAAATTCATAAATCATCTCACTTTTCGCTGTTTGTATGAATTTACTCATTTTCTTTCACACATAATGATGATGAAGATGACGACGATAGATGGTTTTTCTTCTACCTTCTCCTTTTTTTTTTAGACAAAACAAGGGCGGTAGCTTCGTTTGTTTAAAGAATTTTCAAACAACGTTTTGTTTTGTGTATGTAACTCATTGATTGTGTAATTTATTGACCGGCTTTTAATCAAAGTCTTGATTACATGATCACACAAACGAAATCTAAGAAGTGAGCGTGTTGCAGACCATTCTACTCTACACACTTTTTTCTTAATGTAAACGACGGAATAAGTGAAAACGATTATTGGTTGGGAGACGATTTTCTTAGGGATTTGTTTTAAGTTTTCTGTTTTTCACTTTTTCAAGGTTTTGTATCTATTAATCAGAAGGTAAACAAGACAGAATCTTTAAAATTAAAACTATTCTGCACATTCCTCAAATGAAACGATATTATTTGCCGAAAAATACGTTCATTCCAAAATAAAAGGGCTTGCAGAGGGAAGAATGCAACAAGTTAAGTATATTGATTCTAATTATGGTGGACGCAACGATATGGTGGATTCTTTCAATTGGATATTCTTAACAATAAAAGATACATTTTATCCAATTCAATTTTTTGTAACCAAAAATAAAAACGGGCGCTAAGAACTTTAATAGTGGTGGCTCTTCGAGATTCGATTGCAGCCGAATATAAATTTATTTGATTAAATATCAAATTTAATTGTATTCTTAATTTTCTAAATATTTTCTATTTAAGTGAGCGTCTCAAATATCGTGTTAAAACAAGGTGACAAGACAACCGTAATAAGCTAAATTAGCAGCTGACCATTGTGATCGTGATGTGTTAAAGACGAATTGAAGTGAACAGAAATCAGTATATCGGCAATGTTCGGCCTATGAAAGCAACTTAGGGAAAAATATCAATTGAACTTAATTTAAAGAATACAAATACAAATGGGGATTTAATGAGGGTAGAAGGCTTGTCACATGCTTCTTCTGCCTGTCTAATATTACTGAATATGTGCGGCGAATGACAAAGATATATAGAAATTAAGAATCCTCTTAATATGTTTTAATTTCTACTCGCGAGTTTTTAGCAGGTTACTTCCTGTATTTTCGATATTTTCATTTTTGTTCCTGTCAACCTCCGTTGATGACATTTTGACAACTGCTAAAATTTCGTTCAGATAATTTATTGATATCTTTCCTTCATCTTTCTTTCTTTATTTATAAGTACAATAAGTTGAGAGTGTTATTCCCAATATCTGCGTTACCAATTTCTTAATCGCATTTAGGTAACGTGATTTTGAATTATACGTAGCTATAATAATCTGTGGTTATATATCCACATAATAATTGAAATTTCTACTTTTTTGTTGGCGATATTTTGTTTGTTTATCGACGAATTTTATCTAATGGCATACGACGCTATCCAGTATACCGCCATGTACAAAAAGAAACAAAAATTCATGGCACACAACAACAATTGAAGTTTCAATTATATTTTTATATGGAAATATCAATTATTGTCTGGAAAAAAACATTATTATTATAAATTTTTCCCAAATTAATCGATTTACAAAGATGGATGAAATTAATAAAAGTGATTCCCATGATATGCAATAAAGTTAGTAACGTGAACTTCCTTTGTTATGGCAACTAAAAGTGGAAGGATCGGATTGCCCTTTCAGCAATTGCAAAGTGATTTATTCACATGTCCAATTGAATTGTTTTGATCACCCAAAACGCGACGACAAAACGATGGTGTGCAATTATTGCAAGTAGACGCACGGACGAACACTTACACATAAAGAAAAAGATGCAAAGACGACTTTGCAAAATGCCACAATACAACAGACATAATCCTTTACTAACGGCTGTGGCGCTGGTTGAGTGGCGGAGAAAATCAAAAACTGTGGCTAGTTTTTGAGTCGTAAGTCTCAAGATCAGTTTAACAATCTTATGCGGAAATCAGTTACACACACACGTATATATGTATATATATATACATACATACATATACCTATAACCATATACATAGGTATACTGATTCAAGCAAGACAATTGATGTGTACATGATTGACATGCCATGCACCAAAGTTGACATTTTCTGCGGTCAGCTCAATAACAATAGCATTACCCGTACAATACCAGCAGCAATAAAAAGAAGTTAACTATCGCGCGTATCCTTTTTTATTTCGTACATATAGTCAATAAACAAACAAAAGGGTAAGGCAAGCAAAGAAAAGGAAAAAAAGAACGTTATGGTGACAATTCCCCAAATGACAAACGGAGGCGCCATGTTAACCAATGGATTGGCCCCGAACGTTTTGTATATATTGTTATGTGTGTGTGTTTTATTGACTGCATTTTGTTAACTGTTGGTTTATATTTGTGTGTGAATGCGGCTCAAACTCTGACGAAGATGAATTTTTGTGGCGTCTGATTGCCAATTGTTTGTTCTTATTTCCATTTTTCATTGATTGCCATCAGGTTTTTTATTGTACTTATTACAGCAAGGATGATGATAGACCAAATTTAACATCGCTTTTGTAACCCTTTAAAGTACCTGTCAGAGAGCTCTATAAAATATAGATATCGTTAATCGGCGCAAGCAATCGAATCAATTTAGTCCTATTCCTTTCTCTTTCGGCGGCCCTTCGCAACAACTTAAAACTTGGCGTATAAATTATGAAAATGAAAAGTATCCGTTCACGTACAACACCGCCTGCAATAGGTGTTGAGTTATGAACTTAGAATTCATTGCTGCAATTGAGGCGGAATAAAGCTAACATTTGAAAATGAGCAGGATCTGTGAGCAACCAGATGTAAAGTAAGCACCAAATTGTAACTTGCGGCTAAATAGCAGATATTGACGTTAAGATCAGTATTGATATTTCCTAGGATCAGATAAAAGGACCACTTAATCCATTGCCATTCCCAGGTTGAACAATATATTTTGCAATCATAATAACTGGTTTTAAATGGTGGGTATTAAAGGTTCGCTTTGAGGTTAATACACACTTTTTACTTGTTTCGTTTTCATTTATTTATTCTTATTTTTGCTCTGTATATCACGACTAGAGTGCAAAACGATGGCGCTAAATTGAGTTTAGCATCTTACTGTGTCATGATTGATCTCACGCTATAAAAAAGGTTGTATGTTTTTTCAAAAAAAAAGTATATATATGTGAACATACATATGATAAATATAATCACAAAACTGATGATGATCCTCAACAAGTTCGGATGGCCCTACAAATGAAAGTTTTTCTTGCCAAGAAAAGGCTTTAAAATTCTTTGGTTAGATTACTGCAGGATGATACCTGGCTTGCGGCTCCAATTACAAAGAAAGATAGCTTTGTAACTGACACATTTTGACCTCCTTCAAAACATTTTGTCGCTTGAGTCCAGTTTGTATTGTTTATTATAGTGACTTGAAAACTGTGACTCAGCGAGAAAGTGGAACTAATTCGTATAAATTTTTGTGCGAATATTTACTACGACTTTCAATGTGAATTATCAAATCAAGAGTGCTTCAATCAGCCTAATTCCACTCTTCGCCATCCTTTGCTATAGTGAAACGTTGGTGCAGCGAATTTAGTCGGGACATTCGTCTAAAATTAATTGTCGTGCTAGAAAACATTGATGTTCTACAATAACTCGTAATGAAAAGCCGACATATGTGACATTCTTTGGGAGTCAGGAATCCTTGGGCATTCGTTCCACCAGCACATATAAAATACTGTATAACTATTTAGCCGTAAAAATGGTTTGTTATCGGTGGATCCCGCACAGCTTAACAAAATCTCAAAAAACGTGCTCGTGTTGATTGGTGCAAGAAATTGGTGCAAAGAAATACTTAAGAAATACATTAGAGGCACTTTCAAAGACGTATATAAGATCGTAACAGATAACGAGAGTAAACAACGGTCGATTGTATGGGTATTTCGAATTAAATCAAATCCAGTGAAAATGTATACCTAAGATAATTCTCGTTATCTGGAAAAATTTTTAACCAACATTGTGTTAATATTACTCGATAACGTACCAATTTTTTCGATATCGGAATTTCATGTTTTTGTTATCAATCAAAAAAAATTGTATTGTTTTGTGTTTTGTCAACTGAACTAGCTCGTTAATGACAACCACAAATTGACCTTTGGTCACATGCCTTTAGAAAGAGCTAGAACGGTCAATTTTGATTTCGTGAAATAAAGGCAGCAAACAGGCATTGTCCGGATCATTCTTCATCAAGGCCATGCGAGCTGTTACATATCGCTTCTAAAAACCGATCAAAATATTTAAAAACCCATTCAATCGCAATAATGAATCTTCCGTAGCATAGTTTTGATATGGCAACCAATGGTTTCTCTTTCTTCTTGAACATTAACCATAAATTACGTGAACAATGAGTCTCGTCGACAGAAAAAGTGGTTGTCGCACTCAAAAACCATCTTTCAGAAGTATCTCAAGAGAAATAGAAAATTCGCTACTATCAATAGGTTAAAAGTTGTGCAAAATGTATATCGTAAAGGAGAATAATTTGAAATATAATTAGCCAGTTTTTAACTAATATTTTTTCATTAATTGCAGATTTAGTTACCAAACTCTGCTGAAATATTTACAAGTTTAAGAGGAAAATAGCTCCGAGTACTTTTCCCCAAATTATAGCAAACGCTTGCTTGAGGTTTTAAATGCGCAAATATTATACTACTTCATTTGCCCCATATCACGAAATAATTATCATAATTTTTATAACATGCGACTTTTGGTAGAAAATGCATTCAAATCTAGCGCTAATATGTATTTATATAAAAATATTGATTAAAATTTTGAAATTAATTCTCATATAAATTTTTTTAACAAATCAAGTATTTCTCTAAAGTATGAAAACGTAAAGTGTTTCTTTGGTGTTAAAAATCGTTATCTGGATAACTGGCTTTTCCTATGTAGGTTTAAAAAGAAATCATAGGATGCAAAATTAAACTGAATATATGACGGATCACTTAATCACTGTAAGTGATTGAGCACGCTCATGATTTTCTTTTTTCACTTAACACTTGTCACAAAGAATCCATTACATACCGACAACAATCGAGAGTTTTACACTTTTTAAAACTGCTATAGTGACATATGAAATTTTTCCGACAAGAAACAGTAAATTGTTTAAGCAAAATTTGATTCTTGTTGGATTTACCGTATAGTTAAATGCTCTTTGTTTTCAAGATATTAATCTAAATTATATTGCGATGACAACGATTGAACAGCTTTCGCGACCCTCAATTAGATTTAAAAAAACCACTTTCAATCAATTGAAGCAGAAGCGATTATGAAAATTTGTGTGGTCCTAAACATTTTTACTAGCGATCGTTTTTGGAGCGCAATGAATGCCTGTACGTTACACAAAGGAAACTAAAAGTTTAATGAAATTTTAAGACCATTATCATACATGCAACAGATGGTTTAACTAAATTAATCACGTTATTTTCCCTGATGAAAAATTGGTATATATACGTATATGTTTTAATAGTATGCAGGTCGCATATTTCTATGTACTCTATGCGAGGGGTATTAAATAAATTCAAACAAGTCGGGGAAGCTAATTTTGCCTTGAGATGAAGGTTTCATAACTCCTAACTCATATGAAAACTCTCTAATTGTGAACATTATTAAACGAAGATCTTTTTCGATTTTTTATTCGGTTCTAGTGTGATCAAAAAGTAAGATCGGTGGTCAGAATAAATTGCGCGGGTACATCGATTATCAGAAATATTAATCTTCTAAGTTGACAGCACTATGACATGACTACGTCATGAAATGCATTTTTACGGGAGATAAGACTTGGATTAATGCATACGACTCGCAAACAACCGATCAATCGAACGAATATGTTGCTAAACGTGACCTAAGATCAAAAAACTGCGCCAAAGTTGACTAAAAATAAATGTGGTGTCAACAGTGTTCTTTGATTATCGCGGTGTTATGCCTTTCACGAGGTGAAACTGTTAATATGTGTTATATATACATAACGAAATACATTTGGAATTATAAATAGATTTTAAACAAGAAAATATTAAATAGGTCTTACTTTGGGGATACAGCTTAATATCCCGTCAAACTCCAGACTTTATATAATTAATTATTGATAGGTAATAAAATTACATTAAAACACTCAGGATTTTCAGAAATTATTTTGCGTTTTCCAATTTTGGTATTTTAATCCGAAGGTATGCCATATCTCAAGTTTTCAATTTAATTTTTTTTGACGGTAAGCACTTAATGAGCTTTGTGTACAATGTGCGCCGAAGGAAAAACATAGACATACAAGCATTTAGTAATAATTTGGGGAGTACGTATATGGATGTAATGTCAGAACTGAAAAAAACTACTACAATTTCACTTCTCTGCATTGGTTTCAAAATATTGATTATGACAAGAATGCCTTTGCAAATCTTGCACAATTGTGTTATGCTTAATCGAAGATATTTTCATATTGATGCATAGCTTGCTTAATTATAATTGTTATCCTTGCAAAAGCAATAGCATCACCAAATCTACATGACGGATGAATATTATAGCAAATTAAAAAAAAAAATTAACTGAACAATCAAGTATAAGAAAAAAAAAAATCCATGTATTTAATCAACATATATAAGTATATATATGTAGAGGAAAGGACACATCAAAAAACTAGAAAATAAAAATTACTGAATATGAAATGAAAGAAAAGTGCAATTTACATGTGTGTGTACTGTTTATGTGTAAGTAGATAAAAGAAAAAAAAATTTAAACAAACATCAAACATAGAATTGTTGAAGTTTTTAATTAACAGAAAACTTGTTACATTTCATAAGCTGCTGTTCTGCTATTGCTATTTTTATATGTAACGAAGCGGCAACGACAGAGCTCAACAGAAATAAGATTTTTTTTGTTTTCCTCTATTTTTGCAATAGTTTATATATATATATATATGTGTGTATGAATATGTAGATTAGAACACACACTTTGTTTATAGTAAATGAATATTGAAACAGAATTTCATTACTCACTGGCTGCGTTCTAATAGACTGATATGCTTTTGCTACACAATGCATGCTTAGTATACAATACATTACGAAATTATATACACAGAAGTGTGTATTAACTAACCTAAGCTTTGTATGTTCATTCAAAACTTTATAGTTATTACGAGAGAGTATCGGTTCGTGTATAAACAGTTTTAGTTGTTGTATATGGATAAGTAAATAGTTATTTATTATTGTAAATGTTTTCCAAACCTTACCCAGATGGTTGCTAACTTGCATATGTACATATAGCATCCATCTATTGGTTTATCAGTATGTTGTCTGTCTATCTTTGTGTCAGCGTGTAAACTAGAAATTTAATTAAACTTTGAAATATTTTTTTTGTTACTTTTTTTGTTTCCTTTTTATTTGTTATTACGAGAACAAACCTGACTATGACGAATATTTCGATGTATTCCTCGTATGTACACAACCTTGTGTTTATGCGTGTGTGTTTGTGGTTGTGTATATTTAATTCAATATATTTTTTAACTATACAGTAAAAAATAAAAATTAAGCTTCGATTTTGTTCGATTCGATTTATTACGGGTCCGCATACATAGTTTGCCATTTCGTCAGACTACTGATAATTTTATAAACATTCTTGTAAACTAAATAAATTAATAATACTCAACCTTAGCCTACAACTTCATAAAGAAGAATCGGCGAAGTTTGATTGATTTGATTTTTAATTTAATAAAAATAAATTTTATTTGAGTATATATTAAAGAAAAAAAAAAGCTATAATTTTAAGTACTTGCGATAATTACACTTGACCCTTACATTTTTTATAAACTCCATTTTTCATTTATTTCGCGCTTGCGGACAATCTTCGCTTTTTGGGTGATAAAATTGCAAAATAAAGCAACATTTTTTCAAAAATTGCCATCGTAGTCATACGAATACACTTTTTGAACAGATTAATTGCCTGAAATATAAAGCTATCTTGAAGAAATTAGAGAATAAGATCAATCTAATTTGTGTTAACCGATACATGACGCTAAATGTTAGGAGTGTTCGGTTTGATTTTCGCATCATGACATATGAACGACGTGCGTTGTTTAAATGACAAGCGGAAAAGTTTAACATAGCTTCGGCTTGCTAAAGAAATCTTGACCTTCTTTAACTATGGTAAGTATACGTTAAATGCAAAGCGACTCCTTTTTTTGATTGCGAAAGGACTAATACGACAAAAACAGTCGCGTTTGACTTAAACAGAAAAATAGATTAATTGTTGGGATGATGCGGTTTGGACCACTTCTCGACCATGCTTCCGAAGATTCTAAATTTTTGAAAAATTTTTTTCGCCATGTATGGTTACAAGAATCGCCAGTGGAATATATAGACCTGGTTAGAATTTTATATCAATTTAAACTATGTACATCTGGTATATATACATAAATATTGTGTACGTCTAAGGCATGTTGTTTGGACTGTTGAGCTAAAACGTTAGTGCGATCTTTTCTTTTTACCGAATTTGAAAGTAAGAAGCAGAATTATGCGCAGGATGTTGGCATTGCGCAAAAGTTAAACGATATTTGAAATGGACAAATGATGGTTATTAGCTATCTGGAGTATCTTGAATTATTTAACTTGTACGTAAATATATATAGTATTAAGAATATTTGTGGGTACCTTTCAAACTCATTTATGTCATCTACAAATCAAATGAGAAATTTAGTAGACGCGTTCACCTTCAGCGTTTCATTTCACATAATTACGTTTGTAGTTGAATCATGAGACGAAAAAACAATTATTGAATTTTTAATAAAACATTTCTTTGTTTTATTTTGGTTTGCTTTATTCTTTAAAGTTTACACATGTCAGTGGGCGTTACGTGGCGGTATCCTCAATTTCAATGGACGCCTCTTTCAATAAAGTACAAGCATTTCCATTAGATCTTAACATAAGAAGAAATACATGTGCGCTAAAATGTATATATATAACTCTCTGCTTTTGCGTTTTTTCAAACAGATAAGCGGACTTTTTAACAAATTCGTGCAAAAACTCGTAAACGTAAAATACAAAAATAACAGTGAAATAAATTGCAATGTAAAACATTTGTTTTTTATTTTTTTTAAATTTGTTTTTTAAAGTTGTACATATTTTTTTTATTTATATCAGTCCAAATGTCGGTACGTTCATTTACTTATTTGTTTAAATGCTGTTTGTTGTTTGTATCTTCTCATGTGTACTTCTGGAAGATAAAATGTAAGACGGGCAGAGTAAAACAGAGACGGACACGTGTTGGGAAGAGATTTGGTCCGTTTTTCTTGTAAGTGGGGTTAGCAATGGTGTTCCAATATACATATACATGCATGTGGCGCGTTTTACTAAATGTAGACGTTAAATATACGTGAACTCCTCCAAAATGAGACAAATCTAAGTTTCACGTGGAAGAAGGAAAAAAAAACATAGGAATCGCATGTACGTTGAATTTGTTTGCCAACAAACATATGTTTTAACAATTGATAGTCGCCGTGAATATTAATATAGAAAAACCAACAAATCCAAATACAATAAGTAACCATGTAAATTGCACATATACACACGCCCTCATTCGCACCCATCCACTCGTCAGCGCAAACACAAACGCACATCTATACATAAATATATATTTAAATATGCGCAGGTGCACATACATATATATGAATTGAAATAAAAACGACAATTGTCAAAATATTTCTGTTCAAATATGTGTTTGAATTGATTGCTTTTGCTGCTACTGTTTTTGTCTTTTTTTGTAACATTTCTGAACGATATATTTCCAATAAATTGACAGAATTACCTTTGTATCAATAAACAATAATTGGTCTCTTGAGATTAAAAACAAAAAAAAAAAAAAAGAAGCATTCACCTGCCGACCATTTACTTTTAATATTTATTTATAAAAACTCATTCATTTGTTGTAGTCGACATTTATTTCCACCCATTTGTTTGTTGAATGTAAGGAATAATATTTTTACTCCCTACTCTACTTTATTTTTACATTTGAAAATAGCCGAAGTTTATAGCAAAATTTATGCTTCATTCATTATTTTTGGCATGTAAAGTACAAGAAAAGTTTTATCTCTTTTTTCTTGATGTTTTTTTTTTAAAACAATTTCAAAATATTTTTCATACAAGTAAGACATAAAACAATATCTCTCTCTCTCTCTCTCTCTGTGTGCGCGCGCGCGGGTGTGTGTGTGTGTGTGTGTGTATTTCTCCAAGCTTAATTTGTCATATTCTATAAACAAGTTACCAGAAAAGCTAACATACACACCCCAGCGAAATTTCGGTTGTTAATTTGCTGAATAACAGAAGAAGAAGAAGAAAAGCTAACACAAATGACAACGCTCATAATAAAAAGTTATATTAACAATCTATAATACACCTATAACACGGGCTCACATGAATTCGAACAGTACGGGGGCAGACTTTTGATCGTGTTCGTATAGCACGCTTAAAGGGGTTTATTTAGCGTGGTAAAAGAATAAGGCAGACGTTGCGACTTCAATATTTATTATTCAATGGTTACAAAATGGCTATGTCATGTGAGCTTAAACTTGATTATTAAATAAACATATTTCAAATACTCCAAGTAAATTAACCGCGTTGTGCTGTGAAGGGCTCATGTATTTGTGTAATCTAATTGACTCATACAACACGGAATCATATAATACGAAACGTATCTACCACGTTAATGGGTGGTCTGGTATGTACTATTCTCTATTTTTCCTTCGTTTTATTTATTTATTATTGCCTTCACCACTTGTTGTATAGCATATATTAAGTTTCTGCCGACTTATGAAAAACGCAGACGGGCTTAAGATAGACCCACTGTTTTCTTTCCATTTCCCCACCTAAGTCTGTCTGTCCACTTAAATTTGTGTTCAAGCTTCAGGTCGCAATTTTTGAGATATTTTAAAGAAATTTGGTGCATTTTCGACCTAAGGACGGGAGGTATTGAAAATTGGTCACCTTTCTCGACCACTTCGCATATAACGGCCTAATGTTGGAAGACGTTATATGGAATAAATTGCAATTTTCAAAATTTCTTCACAAAAGTGGCTAAGTAATAATATTTCGGCATTGTAAATTGGTGTGAAAACTTTGGACTGGCTCAGGCAATTTTTTCAATCCCCTCTCTTATAACGAAAACTAAAGTTTATGTGACAAAAAGATCTAATTTTTAATGCTCCATGAAGAAAATTATATGTTAGCAATTTAATATAAACAAATTAGATGTACCAAATTTGGCCTTTCTCAACCTATTCTTTGGATCCTACTCTAATAAGGATTTTCACGAAAATTTTTTATAGAGCAGAAAATTCTATGCTTTAATATGTGGTGACGAAAATTGACCCATAATATTATAGCGATTTCATACAAAAATGGACTCCACAAAATTTGGATTATCTACGCCCTTTTTTGGGTCCTACCATATGTAAGGATTAAACTCATACTACATTAGGTTGCGTTTTGGTCCCGCTTCTCCATAAATACTTACTTAAAAAATTTGCCTTTATATAGAAACAAGATATAATTTTTGTGTTCTATAATGAAAATAAGAATTGTGTTGTGAAAATAAGAATTGTGTTACTCCATAAAAGCAATTTGATATAAAAATTAACTATAAAATTTGGAGCACGTATGCCTATATCTGTATCTTACCCTATACAAGGACTTTCGCAAAAATTGTTGTTTTAGGCTGTGATGACAATTGACCCTTAATAATAATTTGATATAAAAATTAATTGTGCTAAATTTTAAACACGTACCTTGCATTTTGAACCTTTTCATTCTTACGGAAAGTAAGCTTTTATTTGAAAAAGGTTTTTTATTTGTAATATGTAGTTTCATAATAATAAGTTAATATAAAAATAGGGTGTCATTTTTGCGTTCTACGGTAAAAATAAAAATTGTGTCAGACAATGTGGTGTAGAATATTTAGAACTTGACCTAGCCCGACTGTAACGTTTTCACCTGATTTTACTTAGTTTGGTACTTTTTTTCCATATGATTTAAATAACATTTTCTCGTACGATTTTATTATTATATTATATTAGGTCGGGTCATAAGTAATTTCCGACGCAAGTAGATAGAATCTATTGTCCGTATTTACCCACTATAATTCACCGAAACAAATGAGTTTATGTTTTCACTATATAGATGAGCATTCAGTTAGTCTTCTGCCAAATATTTTATGTTGTGCATGTTGTATTGCACTGTTTTTCTTAACCTCTGAAATGAAGAGTGAAAAAGTGCATATTCGACATGTAATGGTTTGGGAATTTAATCAAGGCAATAGCGCTAAGGATGAAAAAACATGCTACGGATACGGTGGAGGATAAGTTAGTCATCAAACTATTCGGGAAGTTAGAAATTTATTTGTAGAATTTCGTTCTGAAAATAAGATCTTAAAGAAGAATCGAGGGCGGGAAGCCCTCCTGGTTTTCAGGGCGACCTGGAATTTATATATATTTTTGCCATCATATTACTAGCACCTAATTTTATGACTTGATTTTTAATTCGTTAACCTGGTTTTGTTGGTGACCGTCTTCATCGGCTTGCAGCTGCATGACACGCCTGTTAAAAATATGCACTTTGCTTTTACCTGTCTGCTTTTCCGCTAATCGCTTTCATCGTTCTGCAGCTGCATGACGCCTCGCCAACGTACATTTGGTTGTAAAAAATGACTAGATTTGGGATTTCCCTAACAATATGTTATTCGTTTATATTAGCGATGTTATACTATATTATATTCCCTGTAATTGTGCGAGTAGAAGGCAGACTGTTAACGAGGGTCTGTAGAGATTTTTAAAAATCTTTAATGAATTATGAAAGTTTTTAAGAGAGTTACTAATGAATTGATTAATTAATGTAAAATATAGACATTGTAACACTGTCCTCTGGGTTTACAAAATTTTTATTCTCTTATGACAAAGTTTGCAATACCAATATTTGCATATACCTAGCGTTTATGTGTAAGCTCTAATTATTTAGTGTAAATTGTACTGGCGTGTTAGTTGCAGATCCTTCAATATATAAAATCGGCTCTTGAAGGACTTATGTAATGTATTATAAATATTTATAAATAAATTAATAAAAATCAAGATTTTAAGGCAATTAAGATTGTTCTTTACGGGTTATAAAATAGGTGTATTCAAAGAAAAGGTAACTTTTTACTTTTCGAGAAAAATATATTTATTTATTGATCAATACCTATTTTGCCTCTTTCTGGGTAACGCCTCATAGATATAATACACTTATGCCAGACTTTTTTGCAATCCTTCGTATACGCGCTTCTTGGGCTTTATCCCCATAATTGTGGGAAAACTCTGTTCTTTCATGGGTCTTTTCAGTTGTGGAGAATCGGAAAAAGTCCCAGAGGGTCAAGTCTGAAGACCGCTTACGGAGGTTTTGGGCCAAAAAATTACGAACAAACAATGATTTGTGAGTTAGCGCATTATCACGTTGCAATATCCATTAGCGTAAGCTAACAGGTATGTCGACATCTTCTGTGAATCACTTGAACCTCTTACAAACAGTCTTTTTGCTGAAAATAGATTCGTTAAACGCCACAGTTGACATTATAAGTAAACTTAATACAGGTGTTTTTAAACTTTTTTTCCGATAGAAAAAATTCATCATGTACCTTTATAACTGCTAAAAACAAACTATAAATGCAAAGTGGCTAATAATGTCAACATATGTTAAAGACATTGTGCCAACATAACAAGAAAAGAAAAAAATTCCAAATACGAATGTACACATCGCATGAAATTAATCTGCATTTTTTGTTAATGCACTTCGTATATATATGTGGAAAATACACAAAACTACTGCACTCGTTTTGGGAATATATAAAACATTCAAAATTTTCTTTTCTTTAAATAAATCACTTTCATCAAAAAATGGCTTTGTTTTTATTGTAATTCGCCGAACGCTTCACATATATATTCAATTGTTGCACTTTCAAAAGTGATTGCGCAAAGTATATATATTTCAAGCCGATTTAGTATGTTTTTATTTCTTCGCCTATTTTTTTCTTTATTTATTAAAAGGAAAGTCGGTAAAATTGTTATTGTAAAAAAATAATTTGATTTAAGCTTATAATAAACGAAATATTCAATGTTTTAAAATCAAACACAATGACAGACGATTTTTAATTTTTATTATAGCAAAAGCAATGATAAGAGTTATAAGCAAATATTTTTTATTTGAAAATTATTTTGGAATCACAAATTCAGATTTTTTGCAATTAACGAAAAGCGTTAGTATTAACCTATTTGCCCTAAGTAATTGATGTTTAAGATCTGTTTGAACACAAACGTTTTTAAACGACTTATGACTCTTGTTGTGCACTGTTTAAGATTAAAATTCAAACCAAACACTTTTTCGGAATTTCTTTCTTAATAATTAATTAATTTATAAATTACATCTTTTTTCCTTAGAAATTGCTAGATATTTGAACAAACCATGGCCAGAAAGAAAAGAGAATATCAATTTTTTACCAATTATATCGAAATCAAGAGGCAAACAGTTTGTATATGTGAGTTAAATAAATCATTCTTACTTAATTCTTACAAAAGTTGGAGCTTTACTCATTCAGTAAGTAAATAAAATTCGAATAAATTCATTTGATTGTCAATAATAACGCAAATATTTGTTGACCAGTAATTGGCAATATTTTTCGTAAAAACATTATTTTATATTATATAAGTTTAGAAACAAACAAAAAAAGCAAAAAAATTATAAACTTTTTTTTTTAGTATTCAGCAATGTTCAACAAATCGTTTGAATCGTTTTAAATAATTTATAAAATATATAAAGTGTTCATTGCCTATTGCAAATTTATATCATCCCGACAGAATTTCCTGACATCGATGTGAACGTGGATATCTATTGTACAATGTAATAAAACTAATAATAAGAAGTTTAGTAAAGAAATTAGTTAGCAATTTGCCTGGAATACAAGGCAAGCCTTCAAACTTCCTTAGGAATTAAAAACAAAAAAGTGAGGCAAGTAAGAAAATTATGTTCGGTTGTAAGAGAATCTTTTACATCCATCACTGTTATCCTAAAAAAGGTTAAAACAAAGGAAAAGAACTAAATTTTCATATTCTACAATATTGGAGGGGCGCAGCTGATTTTTTTATTGTCTGAAATAAATTTTAAATTCGTATGGTGTATACGTTTTCCTTATCGCGTTCACAATTTCTGTTGTATAGGCGCGTGGGCGTTGTAGGTGTATCCTTTGACCGATTTGGTTCAATTTCAAATTGTTGCGCAAATTTGCAGGTGATACTTTCATTTTTGCGGATGGGAGAATATTTACTATAGATACCACAATGTTCGGCAGACCGACAAATGGACACGGACTTGCTTAGGCGTATTTCAAATTCGAAACTGACCAGAAATTTATTTCCCCGCCACCCGCAGAAGATTCATCAATTATTTTTAGCAGGGGGAGGTTCATCGCATAGTAAAGTTTAATGAGAAAGTGAATTTAAAATTGGGATCTACCACTTCTGTAGTCGCGCAGGTGAAATTGCTTATTTACGCGAAAAAGACCGAAATAATTAACAGTTTAGCCGGTCGCTTTGTCGTTACCAGCCTTTACCAGCTATGATATAATAAAAATTAACTTTAAGTGATAAGTAGTTATTGTTACACCCTAAACTTTGTGATTTTAAAGAAGAATATTAAGAATCACCCTCTGAAACGGTTCAACATTGTCTGTATGTCTATCTTACTTGCTTGTATTCAACCTACAAGCTGTAATTTTTGAGATATTTTGATGAAATTTGTTATATAGATGTGCTTGGTCCACAGGGATGAGCACTATTTAAGGTGGTTCGGATCGAACCACTTTTTCAACCACTTCCCACATTGCGTCTTATTTTGAAGAGTATTTACATGAATAATTATATTAAGAAAAGTGGTGTATGGTATTTAACGGTAAGTCTGGGCACACTCTAATATTTTTACTCGTTTTTCAAATCAAAGGATTTTTTTTTTTTTTTAATTATAAGTTCGTCGTTATTTAGTGGAACTTAGCTGAGACTATTAAATCGTAGAGATCATCGCATAGATTTTTGTAAATTATAAGCTATATGGGTTAACTAAAAACCAATTTATATAATCAAGTATTCATGACGAATATGTAACAAGCTTATATTCTTGAGTAACTTATACCAAATTTTCACTTGCAATCAAATGTAGGAAAGCGTTTGTATGTGCTTTACTTAGAAAATTCGTATATTGCGTATAATCATTGACGATCACATTTATGTAAAATAAGTATGATTATGACAGTCGAATTTGTGCATGTTATGAGATCATCACATCCAGCTTAATATATATCTCTTGTTAGATTATGATGCTGGAGGGGAAGGTTTAGATCTGCTTAATGTAAAAAGCAGTTTCTTCAAAAATTAAAGAATTTATGAAATTTAAGCATTTCTTAATATTTTTCAAATTTAAAAGTTTAGAAAAAAAATTAATATATTTTACTTTCAAAATAAAATAAATTTATATTCTTTGCTGTTTTTTTCTCCCTTTTTTTTCTTTTCTTTGTAACACTTAATCAACCTCCCACTTTCAAAGAATTAAAACAATATCAATCTGTTTACGAACAAGATGACAGATAACTAATTTTAATAATAATCGCAAGCAGAAAAATTATTTTGTGACAGAAATTTATGTTTTCGCCTCCTTGGAATTAAGTCAATTTGGGAGCGATATATAGTTGTATATTTTGCGCATGCACTCACATACAGACGAACAAATGTATATACGAGATTAGTGGAAAGAGAAGACGAAATATATAATGTTGTGATTTATATATATTTCCGTTTCGTTGCAATTTCAGTGAAACGAAGAATTGCAAGCGCCTTATAAGTCTGATAAGAAATTTTTACATATTTAGAGACACGGAGACTGAAGATTTGTAAGAAAGAGTTGAACAAGAAGTGGGAAAAGGAGAGTTGTTATTGCAATGTGGAATATTAAAATATTTCCGGGAATAAGTTGAAAGTAATGTGATCCAATTAGTTTATGCTGCCACTAATTTTCCATAAATCGTTGTAATGTGTTGTATAATTTTTGGTGAAAATACATGATTGTACATGTGAATGTTCCATAAGTATGAAATAATTCCCCTGAACTAGACAACACAAACACAGTCTGAAGGGGGCTATAAATCAAATCACAAAAATAAAAGAAGAAAAAGAAGCTCAAGCCGAAATATAACGATGATGACGATTGAGTTAAAGTAATGGCTGCGTGGCGATATCATCAGATATATGTGAGCTGTCTGTATATATTTATATGCATGAAAAAATGTTTACGAAAAAAGAAATGAATTATGCGCTTGTTTAGCTGCCTAAGATCCGTGGTAATTGAGAGACAACAAGACATGTATGAATGTGTGCATGTATGCAGTCGAATGTTGGAGAAAAGTGCACTCTTTATACGTATAAAAAAACTGATGCCTTTACGAAAAAAATTTATTTATTTGATTTTTGTTTTTATTAATGTTTTTTCTTTGCTGTTATGAAAATTTTTAGGGGCGAGTTAAGGTTATGAAACTATACTTTATTTTTTTCTCTATCTCTTTCATTCTTTCTTTCTTTCTCTCTCTCTATCTCTCTCTCTCTCTCTCTCGCTGTTTCCTGTTGTTAGCTTAGAAGTGGTGGTAAAAGATTTATAGTCATTTAAGTTATTTAAAAAGTCTTCCATAAAAAGAGAACTGATGGCCGATTTTTTTTTTTTCGCTTTTGGTGTTTAAGAAAATATTATTAATATTATAGTTGGTCACATGAGGCAAGGTATCTTTTGGAAAATACTCATAAATATTTGGAAAAATTGGAATTTTTTAATAAACTGTTAAAATTATATTTAATTTATTGTTTTCCTAAAATGCTTTAATTGGTTCGTTTTTCGTGTTTTCTAAAAAGAATTTTAACTCGAAAAAGATTGATTTATAATTAACAAATTATGATAGATTATGAACGGTGTTTGTTTTTAGAGGAACATAAAAAAAAACATAATAAAAAAAATTTGTCTTTTAATTTTTTGAATGTAATTAGCAAAATAAGCTGTAGAAAATTAATTTTGTTTTTTAAGCTTACTTGCAGTTTAACGAGTTCAGGATATTCCTTGGTCAGTTTGGCTAATTCTTGATAATTGTCTTTAGCCATTGAAACAATCCATTCTTTGGCTTTAGGGTGAGCCAGTGTGACTTCAGGTAACTCGTTCTCTTGAAGCGAATGCTAGAAATAGAAATAGATTATCTTTATTTATTTAGATCTAAAAAAGTTTTAAAAATATTTTTTTTCATTTACGAAATTTCTTATTGTTTTTTGCTAAGCAATCTAGTCGAAGTAGATCGACGTTGAGAAGAGGAAGCGTCAAGCCACAAAAGAACTTTAAATAGAATTCTACTACACTAACAAAATTGCCTTCTTTTCACGGAATTCGTTGTGATTTAAACTAGCTTTTCTTTTAGAACAAAGTAAAGCATTACATATTTAAGTCGCATGAACTGTAGAATATTTCGTTCTTATTATTTATAGTAAAGCCTTACTGGGATGGATTTTGAATCCGCAAGAAAATATATAACATCTGTAAAGCCTTTTGTTAATTAAAGACGCGTCTATTACGATCACTATCACCTACGTTTTTACATAGTATCGATAAAAATATGCTATAAGTTGTTTTTTAAATGCATAAGCGAAGACCGCGAGTATATTCATTTAAAAAAAGAGGTATGCAACGTCCAGAAAGAAGCTTCAGAGATCTTATAAAATATGTATATTCTTCACCAGCATCAAACTTCGACACACATGTCCGCCTGTCTATCCCTGTAAAATCTATGGTAAGTATATTTTCGTTTACAAAGATCTGGATATTGATAAAGAAAACGGATCAAATCGGCAAACATGAACATGTGCCTATGGCGCACATAAACTGAAAATATCCCTGGACTGCAGTAGACATATCATAAGAATCTTCATCATTCCACAAGACTGGGAAAAATCCGTTGTGATCACTCAATATTGCAGAGTTTGGAACTCTTCTCTCTTTTTTTTTCATTTTTTTTTTATTTTTTTTTTTATAGTCTTTTTAAAATAAAGATATTGGGTATAAAATGTTCGGTCGTAGACGACTGTAATTTTTTTGCTCGTTGATCTTTTGATAGCACCACAAGGCAGTTTATTAGTTTTGTCTACCACATTTTGAGCCAAAGGAATCTCAAGAATACATACACGGACCGGTAAGTAAATAAATCATCAGGCAGTACATGTTGCTACATAAAGAAGATTGAAATTTTTGTGGTGAAGGTAACAATATTCTTTGAGATTAAAAAGTGCTTTATAATAGAATCTCCGAGATTTAAACTACTAAAAGTTTATTTTTTTCTTAAGTACATTCTCCCAAGGCGCAAACGTTGAGCTAAACTCAACATTAGTTTAGTCGACAATAAAAACATTGCCAAATAGTACTTGGATCCAAAAAATATTTCGACATTTATTTATTTTTATTTCCTCTATTCATATTTATTTGAATTTTATTATACCTACTGGTATTAAGAATTCATTAAAATTAAAACTATAATATCCTCTCCATTCATCAAATTAAAAAGTATAATATTCTCTTCATGCAAGAGAATTTTCGCAAGTTCCTTAAAGAAGGAAGCCACTGGAAATTGTAGAAGAAATCCTTTTTTTTTGTGTTAACTACTCGAGAATGATATACAAAGATGATTGTGGGCTTGGCAAAATTTTAAATGGCCTAATAGTTTGATTTGCCGAACATGGCACTGTGCAGGCGCTTGAAGTTTTCCTCCAATAATTTTCATTATTTTTGTTCGAATTTTTCACAGGATCTTTAACAATAGTATTTTGAGGAAAAGGACGAGCGGAATTTTCAAAAAGTTAATTTCAAGATTATTTATTAAGAAAAGATTGGCTTTTCTAAAAGTGAATTTTTCAATTCGAATACTCGGAAATCACAAAAAATTAAGAGTTTTAAAAACTCTCTTCTACTTTTTTAACTATACAAATTTTTTTTTTTTGCATTTGGATTTGAATTAGCTGCATTAGTGTGTCGTGGAGTCGCTTATATTAAACATGCCCCGTGATCATGACTTCGGTTTTACCATTTTTTAATATTTCCCAAAAAAAATTTTTTTTCTTTATACTTTAATATATGTTTAAAAACTTCATTTCTGTTATCATTAGTTTATTAGCTATCGTTCTTCTATCTCAAAAATTGTTTGTAAAGTTAAAAAGACTGTCGCAGTGGCTTACCTCCTTAAAGAAAATTTATTTGTTTGCATAATTTAAGAAACCGAAGTTTTCATTTTCTTGCGTACGAAGCGAAATCTCAATGAAGGAGGCTACATAAAAAACACACAAAAAATCTGCTAATGAATGTGTTAATAAAACCATTGTAGGGGTATAATCTGGTTCATTATTTTTCGTTTTCTTACAAGATTCGCATGTTTCAGCACACATGTGTGCTTATTATTTATGGTTAACATTCATTTCTTTTTCGGCAACTAATTACAATATACGCGAAACTGTTACGTTTGGATATATGGGTATGTTTTCTATTGTCTTCCAAGTAGATACACGTTTATATACGCTTTGCCTATCTTTCATACATGCTTCTATAACATAGGAGCCCACACACGCATTTGCACACGTAATTTCTGTTCCTTTACCTTTCCGTTAAATATGTCTGCAAATGAGCGTGTGTTCGTTTATTATTATTTTCGCTATTGGTGTTTTCTGCTCTTCAGTAATAATAGTAATGTCTGTCTTTTGAGAACAATTAGCAACATAATAAATATTGTTTATATGAGAGCAGCATTCACAGCATACAGCGCAACATTGAACAAATAAACCAAAAACGTTGTGGACGCACTAGCGATAATGAGATTACGCGTGTTGTTCTTTTCGAGTATCTAAGGTCGTTTTTTTGGGTGTAAAGCATAAGGGGACCAATACTACATGCACACACACAAGCACACACACAATGAAAAAAAATGTTGGATTTATTTGGTTTTTTTTAGCACGTGCTGTTAATACCACTCGACTTTCACAAACTTAGTTCAGCTTCCGGTTATAATTATAACATATGATAAAAAGAAATAAAAAAAATCTCGGATAATTTTTTATTAAAAACAACCGAAAGTGTCTTACGTTAAGAGGAAATATGAAATATAGATCCTGTTGTAATATTTTAGGACTATCAAGATTTAATTAATTAAAATTGAATAAAGTGATCAATAAATAGCAGAGCAAATCTCTCATTATTTCATATATTTAGTATCGAATATGATGGTTATATACATAGAAAGTGCATAAAATTATAATTAGTTCGATATTCATTCCATTGCTTTGTTGAAATGCAAGCACGCTCATGCTAGTTGTTGCTTATAGTTTCGGCAAAAATTAAACAAACTTCCACTTAAATCATTGGTTTAAACGAACTGGCTATTGCGTTCATCATTTTGCTGTAAGCAACCTACTGTTACCCATCCCATTCTGTCCGATTTGTATACGATAGGAACTTCTACTTAAATCCAACTCAAGCTCTATCGGTTAACATTCCTTTTAAACAATATATAGATTTTTAATTTCACAACTTAAATTGCATGTGTACCGGCGACTATATCGATAATATTGTTGTTTCAAGAATTATATAAAGTTTTCGTAACTATACTCATGATCTTAAGAACTTAGTCTGTAAAGCGGCATGGATTTAGGAAATAAGAACTTCTATGCTCTGATATGTTATAAATGGTTTGAAAAAGTTGTCAACTCTTTTTCAACGCTACAGTATCTAAAGTATAGCTTATCTGGTTAAAAAAATGCCTCTTTCAATAAATAATGAATAAAATAGTGAATAGAAAAGAGTGAAACATATATTACCAACTGAATGTGTGTGCTTTACCTGTCATAAATCATACAATATTTCTTCGAAAAGTCAAGCGACTTTTTTTCGGAAGTAAATTTTCTATACCGAAATTTTGTTTCATTAGTGCAACAAAGATCTGAGACATTTATCCGATGTTTACACAATTTTTTTTTTTTTAATCTTTATGAAAAACTTGATTGGCTGGAGACCGTCTTACATTTTGAAAAACGCTTTTAATTATTTTATGGATTTATTGGATCGCACGCCTTATAAAAGTTTTCTCGAAATGTATATCTTTACATGCAAGCAAAGTACGAAATTTAATTTTTAACAGTTTGTTATAAAAATTGTTGAAGAATTGTGTTAGGCTAACTAATGTAGGGTATTGCTCGACTATAATATCCTGATACAATTTTATAAAATGTGCAATTCACATTAATCTAAACATACATTAGCACAGATTTCGTTTAAGGAAATTTTGTTATAAAATGCTTCTTAAAGATAGATTTTACTTAGACTTTCTACAAGGATTGATAGGGAAACTTTACATTTAACCTTATTCGTCGCTCTTCATCTCTGTTTTGACCATCACAGATTTGAAAAACGTCCAACAAATGGAGTAGCTTTCATTTGTAAACTCATATTTGGTCCTTTTTATTCTTATGATTGCCATTATTATTATTATTATTGTTGTTGTTATTATTGTTGCCCTTTGTGTTTAGTTGGGAATATAAAAAACAACCACAAAGGGCCCAATTATAAATGTTAATAAAAGGAAATAAACCAAAACAAAATAAAGTGTTTTAGGGAAAAATCAACTAGCCGACCACAACCTTTTCATCTTGTTATGCGGCAAATATGCTTGTTGGTACATCATCTAAGTGTATCCCGGAGCGGTTAAATTTTACAACTTAACAACAAAAACAGCAACAAAAATAACAGCAATATAACAACGACAGAAATAATAAACATTCGTTTAGACAATAAAGTTAAAAAAATATCATAAAATAAAAACAAACCAAAAGTAAAATTCATCATGGATATGGATAGAACATTTACCAACAGTAGTTTGTTAAAAGCAAATTTCATAAAAAAAACAATGAATAACAGAAAGACTGGAAAAGTGGTAGAAAAAAAGCATGTTGCAAAGTGTTTAAGACCGATTAAAATTTAAGGAATACTTTACCTACCGTAGCTTTATTGTGCATCATTGCAGACAAACAGTTATATCAAATTTGTCGTTACGAGATTGCGCGAATATATTCGTCCGCTTATCTCTTTAGTTATCCGCATGAGCAGCCAAGTAGGTAAGAATTGCAACTACAAGGCCAGTGTTCCCGGGTCTAAATCTCAGTGCGATAGAGTTTATTTTAGTCGTAGCTATTGGATACTAGGCTGCGGCCACCGTTTCTCTATTTATTTATTTCTTTCCATTTCCTCACTTCTTTCTGGCAATCGCCGCGTTACGCGAATAGGGGCCATCGCCTAAGTGATTGGTCATATAAAAAAAGAGTTGAAGACTTTTTGTATATACTTACTATCAAAGCAGCTATGTCCGTCCTTGATTTGCTTAAGATCTTAAGACCTTAACTTATAATAGAAAATTGATACTAGACCGCTTGTTGACGATCTTACATTTAGCATAAGAGCTAAATGATTTTTGTATATTTAGCTTAATCATAATTGAATTTAATGTAATAAGTGTTTAAGATTGATTCAATGTTAAATTCAGTTGTGTGCACGTTTGGTTTGCTTTATGCTTCCTTTTATAGCCAATACAATAGAAGGATTTTATGGTGAAACAATGGACTCTATTTTACGGTTTAATGAAACTAGTGTCCTACGAATTCACATTTTTCTCTTACCGTCGTATTCAATATTAAATATTGAACGTGTATATGTAAGCTCATATAAGCGTACCAACACAATATACGGTCTTATACATTGCCAATCGATCAATAAGTATCAAGACCACACGAAAAACATTATTTTTTACGCAAAATTCGACTTTATTGGTACAATCATTTGGACGCTTCTTTAACAATTTCGATAACGAATAATTTTAAAATGTTGAAATCTACTTCCGATTGCACCAGAACAACCACCTTCTGCCTGAACATTGCTTTCAGTATAATCGCCATCCGTACGATTTCGTTTAAAATGAGCAGACCGCGAAATATTCTTGTTTTTCACGGAGAAATGTTCTCATAACACTTTTCAAGTTAATGCTGAGTTTTTCACAGTATATTTTCGCAGCCATAATAGCAATATTTAATCATCATATGAAATTCGAACGTTTCCCTTACTTTGAAAATAACAAAGTATCATGTAGTATCAATAATATCATTGTAAATTGTAAGCAAATGATCGAAATTGCATGAAATTTCGATTCTGCTTGGCCTTAGAAGTGCAAATAATATGATTTGTTCGTTATTGATAATGTCAATCCTGGAAATTATTGATTAATATATTACATTTTGCTTTGATTTGTTTCAAAGAAGTTAGTTATGGCCTTTGTTCCGCATTAACATGGCTACTTAGCCGAAAGGGTTGGTTATAAACATACATATTTTACATAGACAT
This sequence comes from Glossina fuscipes, assembly GCF_014805625.2. Classification (NCBI taxonomy): domain Eukaryota; kingdom Metazoa; phylum Arthropoda; class Insecta; order Diptera; family Glossinidae; genus Glossina; species Glossina fuscipes. The sequence goes on along the minus strand of NW_023998433.1, from coordinate 6,387,016 downwards.
TTTTTCCAGCGCATTTACGAACTGCTGTAATATGTGCAAAGGATATACATAGATACACCTTAAAAGGTTTCATTCAGCGCTATTGTTTTTTTTTTCTACTGTCAGTTGCTGTATAATGTGTCTAATGTGTTACGGTGCTACTGCTATTACTTAGTAAGAACCATTTTGTGGATTTTCGGAAAAAATGTCTTCAAAAATGAAAATGTTGAAGAGAATAAATTTTAAACGATAATGAAAAATAAACAAACTCTATAGGCCCTACGATGAATATGTGATTATCATCCTTCCTCTTTCTCCTGAAGTGATATGTAATTGTTCGAAATTTTACTTTTAAGTTTACAAACATTGACTTCTTTCTACAATTGTTTCACTTCTGGGCTGATTAAAATATATGTAAGTTTCATTTGTGAAATGCATACCAACTTTTATTTTTCAATCTCAATTGTTATTGATTTAAGAATGCTAACAGTAGACAAAAGCATAGACGAATTGATTTGCATAAGAGACAGATATGCTTAGATGCATTCCGAATTTGAAACCAACGAACAATTTATATATACCCTGTGAGGTTTTTGAAGCTTGTTTCCGTGCGTGAGGTTTTCAAAAAAAAAATTCAATTATAACACGCTTTATAATTGAGGTGGGGTGGTCAGTTTTTTTAATTTTTTTGCACGTACTACAACATCACCTATACAATATGTGTTCAAAGTATCACAAATTGATCCATTGTAGTTGCCGAGTAATGAGCAAAAACTAAGCCCTTATTCATTTTGGAAAAAACAAAAAGGTGCTCATTTTAGATAGTACTGTAGATTTGTCTTTCGATCGATGTGGCCTATTTTCAATGCCAACCTATGTGCCACAACCGACCTTTGTGCCAAATTTATAGTGAATAGTTTCATTTTTGCGGGCAATGTTTAACACGCTGAGACTCACTTTAAAATCAGTGAGTCCTTCCAAAACACACATCTTTTTTTGTTGTTTTATAATACTAAGTGTATAGGACTGCTGTAAACGTCATATGCATCGGCAAAGGAAATTGATGTTTATAGACGTCATTTACGTCAACGGGTTAAAATGTACATTACACAGACGGACATGTTTAAATCGATTTAGAATTTGATGCTGACCAAGAATATATATAACTTATAGAGTCTGCGTGAAAATATTCCGCATCCTTCGGTGGTGGAACAAGGAAAGAAAAAAAGCGTAATGATTAGTAGTACAACCCATTTTTAGAAAGTTCAAAATTGTGCCCAGTAGCGGTACACAAAGACGGGGTGCCAATAAATAATTTTTTTATATTCCTTCAGATTTATACTTTCATACATTAGTTAACATTCTTACTTCTTTTTTAACAAAAAATTAGAGCAATGACCACATCTTTAGAGAACACAGGGGATTGTTTAATATTCTAATATATATTTAAATTCAATTTCTTATTCAAGACTTCAGAACATTTTGCAGCACCACATTTGAGAATAACAAAGTCAGTACAATATTTTTACTTACTTTTAACTTTTGGATAAGACCAAGGGAAGCGTTTTTCTTCTTTCTAAAGCAAAGCTCTTAAAACTTCCAACAACATGCAGATAAACCTTTTTCGACGACATCGACGATATCTTACTGTAATCAGACTACGCTCATTTTTCCATTTATTATAAAACGTATGATAAAATTCGTATACCTTTGTTTTGTGGATTTGTTAATTTGAATTTGAAAACAAACTCGCTTCGAATCTACTATAATAATCATTACACATTGGTATTAAAGTTTTCCTGTGAGTTGTTCTTTAAATGAAAATATAAAAACTTTTACATGAAATATAACATTTTTTTTTATGAATAACATGCAAACACTAGGGTTTATGTTGAGCTTTATGAACGACTTTATGAGTTTCTTTTCGCGACGAAGGGGATTGGTGATAAGCATTTTAGAACACTTCAATATTTTTTTCTATCGAATTTTTAACGTATTTAAGACAATGAAAATTAATAGAAAAAAAATATATATTTATATATATTTATGTTTAAAAAAATCATTAATAATTTGCAACAGTATAAATACTCAATGTGTTACTTAGCAGATCTTATCGATAGGTAAATGCGTAATGAAGATAGTGAAAAAGCGACAGAAACAAAGATAGATGGGCATCATATCAAAATGTGCAACATAATGGAAATTTGTCAAGCGTTACGGAAAAATCACTTCAGATCAGTGTTAAAATTTTTGAAAAGAACATTTTCCTTTGATACGTATGCATTTGTTTGTCTTTCTATTTGATTGCCCAAGTTGTTAAGTTGTCAAACAATTGTCAACCATTCAGGACTGTCAATCAAAATGTATGAGATACATGGATGCAACACATATGAATGTAATCGAACTATCAGAAGGCGTGCAGCAGGATTGTATACAAAAAATGAGAAATACACAACTACACAAATATGTATATATGAATGTATAATAAGAGATATATAGATGAATGAAATGCATCACCATGCAGTCAGCTAGCATATAAAATGCATTTAAAAACCTATTTATGAATTACACTACAAAAACAACCACAACAATGAAATGTAATGCAATAGGATGAACATATCAACACAACAAAGTCTATGGTGTCAAAAGTCAACTTGTCAACTGCATGTTAAAATTGTATTAAAATTGCCAAGCATACCACGTACAGCATTAGCATTAATAACAAACTAAATCGATAGTACAGTTGTAAGTAGAGAGAATCATAGGACAAACAAATAGATCTAAATGATACAGAGTAAACAGAAACTATCGTTCTTGTATACATAATATATTTTCACGCTTAACGCTGGGAAGGATGAGAAGTCATGCTAGTTATACCAAAGTATGGGATTATATCAGATTTGTTCTTGTGTTTCTAATGCTTACAAGTACGCTTCGATAGGTAATCCAGTATATATATACATATTCGATTGTTTCGAAATTTTGAATATTGTCATTCACTCACATTTTTACCATCTATTGTTAGAATCATTATATTGAACTAAAAATTGTTGCAAACAATTCTCGCAGCCGCCTGAAGTTCAGTGAAAATAAAGGAACGAATCCGATTAAGTAACTCGTTTAAAGTAAGAGCTTTTATTTATTAGCTTAAATCAAAGATCCGCCTTATGGCCTTATGGTATATTTAACTCTCTTATTTGTTTTCTCATGTTTTTGAAACACAAGTTTTTTTCAATTACTGTAAGATAATGAATCGGTCGTCGAACTGTCAGGCACATAATTAACAAGAAACATTAAAATTTTTTAATTTATTCTTGTTTAAGGTAAGGTGTCCAAGGCATACATATTATTACATGCTGTTCTTATATAATTCACGCTACCAAACATTGTTGATACATGTAAGTATGTGTTCATGCGTATACATAAACACGAACACATATGCATATATTGATATAAATACAGTTAACTAGAAACAAATATTTGTCAATATTTATTAGTCGGTACTTCTCACGTTTTTCATGTTTCCATCGCTCATTACACAAAACAGACTTTCGAAATCTGTCACCAGCAAAAAGAAACAATAAAAAAAATTTGAAACAGTGATCCAATAACATAAATCCCTGACGCGCATATACATAAATCAATTTAGTACTTCAAACCGCTCGTACATATGAAAATGGATAAAAAAAGAAAACAGAAATATGTTCAGCTAATTATCGAAAAGTTCATTTTGAGACTAATTACTTCTGCTTGCGTGCATGTTTGTAGTAGGATTTTTATAAGCCATTAAGTGTTCAAATCAGTGATCAAATAAGTACAAGTCGTGCCTAGTAATATAAGACGTAGACGTACATATGGAAAAAGTACAGTCGTCGTCTCAAGAGGAATCTTATGAACACTTTTCGTCATCTTAAAAATTTTTCTATAGACGAAAGAGAAAATGATTATGCAAGACTATGGACCCTAACGATTCTTTTACATGTTTATGAATAAATTTTACGAGCGCTTTCGTGCAAGTAAATGGGCGATATGAACGATTTTGAACATTATTACACCTAAAGTTTCCCACAGAGTTTGATTTACTCAAGAGCTTCGAAAATCTTATGTTGTTTAAAAGTGTATTCAAGTTGATAAATTTAGAGTTTTGTCTTTTTTTATATCCACCACTGTAAGGTGGGTGTCTACTCATTTCCTTTTTTGATAGTATATGTAACTCCCGAAAGGAAGCTTTAGACACCCTATAAAGTAGATTTATTCTTCGTCAGCGTGAAATTCTGTCTGCGTGGTATTTGTTGTTGGCACCCTTCTGGTCGAAAAAATAAAAATATCGACTTCAAATTTAGTAGCAACATTGGAAATTTTTGCACGCAGGTTGGAATTAAAAATGGACTAAATTGGTCAAAGCGGTGTGGGTATGAAATAAAAGAACTTGGGGTGAAGAATGCGAAAAGCATAGTGGTGGGTATACGAGATTCGGCCCCCGCTAAACATAACTTTCTTATTTGCTTCTTTTTAAGTAGAAATTAAAATACTGTAGACGCGTTAGAGCCAAATTTCACTGTTTTATTTTTGATGATCTCGAAATTTTAAAAAGCAGTCATAAAAACAAATATAAGAAAGATATGTTTTAAAACCCACAAGTGCTTAAGGAATCGTCGTTGCATTTTAATTTCCTATCAGTGAAAGCGACGCTATTTAATTGAAACATCCGAGAGGTCCCTATATTCGACGGCAACTTGTTTGAGCATAACAAGAGCTGCAAATGCAATGAATCATTTCTGTTAAATTTTAACTTTCATAATGAGATTTTTTGCCTAGTATCCAGTATTATCCACAAAAACTAGTCTTTTGCCCTTGAAGCCAATCTTCATGCTGTTTGTAGAGATGAATATTTCTTTGTTGGAGCGATCCCTTCTATGAAGTCTCGTGGCGGAAACGATGTCAATTTCAGAAATAGCGGAATTCAAATTAATTGAAGCAGGAATATTTCTTATAAGGATAAGGTGCAGTAGAACACCATTGTGCTCAATAAGTAACTAGGTGAAATAAGTTTTATAGGTTTTATTAAGGAGACAGTCTTGAGGATTAGTATTTACATTTCCTCTTAATTAAAAAGATGTACCCTTTGTGAAATCTTGTTTGCTTACGTTTGGATATTGCAATTATTGCGATAGAATTAGAATATTTTCTATTGCATATACTTAAATAAAGTAATTAATGAGATTAATACTTAATATGTAGTTATATATTCATGACTGAATGCATCAATATTTGTTTATCATCCATGTGCATGCAGATGTTTGCAAATATTCTTCTATGGTCAATAAGTCTAATGAGAGAGGCTGTGCATAGTACTGTGTTGTAGATGAAGCTTTTTGCTATGCATTGAACCGTGTAGGATTTACGTATTTGTGTTTGTATCTATATAGGAGAGTAAGTTTTTGTTCATATTAACATACGACCGACAGAATATATATATATATATATATATATATATATATATAATTGTATGAATATATGTGCATATAAAGTGACCGTTAAAGCCAACAAAGTACAAACCCCCAAACCCAACCGAATAACCAACCGCTACCGCGTCATGTAACCAATTTGTTCGACATTAATTTGCTATTGTCAATTCATATAGTAGTAACAACAGCAACAACTTACAATGTCAACATCAGCATAACATCTACATACATAGACACGATAAATTAGCACAAAAAAAAAAAACAAAAAAATGTAACTGTATTGGCAGTTAGTGCAATATTTGCAGTTAGACGAACAAAGTCGTACGTATACATATAGGTGTACTGTTGCTGTTAAACATTTGTATAAAAAATTTTGACAAAAACCGCAATTAACAAAATATAAGCCGCGACATTTGTATAAATTTGACAGAAACAGCAAATTTTAATTCATTGTTGATTTCTATTTAGCTTACGATATTTGTGGGTTAAACATGTAATAACAATTCAGCTGTTGATATGTATAATTCTCAGAGACGCATTATCATAATATGAAAGAAGTAAAGCAGAACATAATATATATTATGTTTAACAAATATTAGGGATAATACTAATAGTCAATATATTTGATGATATTACTTAACATATTATAGATAAAAGATAATATGGCCTAAGACAAATAAGGTAGATAAGATAGAATGTCTTGTTTTGCTTAAACGAAGAGGCATCCAACCACTTTCAAATCTAACTCAAGTTACGGTAAAGAAATAGTGAAATTTAGTAGAGCCCTTTTAAGAAAGTTGTCAAACATTTTTTGCGAACTGTAAGCTCTGCTTTAAAAAATGCCGGAATGCCGTTGTGAGAAAGTAACATTGTTTTTAACTAAACAGTTTTTGTCATTTGAAAATTATCTGTCACCCAATGGAATTTCACGAGGTCTTGTCACGCGAACTTAACCGAAAAAATTAATTTATGCAATCACCAGATAGAATTATTGGTTTGATTAAGAGAACAGGTTATACGGACACTTTTACAAGTTTATTTATCTTTAGTTCCAACAATATTAAAAGTAAACTTGTTTTCCACTTTTATAAAAAATGATGTAAAATTGGACTTTATTAGCATAGAAGATATTCTTTTAATAAAGTTTTACTAAAACATAATAAGTGAATTTCTTTTTACTAAGAAATTCTTGTAGAAGGAAAAATAAAAAGCTTCGAGTTTTCTGCTAATCTACTCCATACTCTTCTTCAGCGTTCAACGCTTTAAAATTAATTCCAAAGTACTTACAATGTCAACATAATTTTAATCAATAATATTTCAATCAACTTAGCGTGTGAGTTCTTACATGCGAGTGGGTCGAAAATGTGAGCATGTATCTGATGTAGTCGAAATTTAGCAACTTAAATTTTTTAGTTAAAGATCTTTTCGTTTTTCAACTATTCTTGTCATAAAGTACAAAAAAATGTGAAGATCCCTTTGCCACATAAACTTTCCACGGGTATAGAAAGAAGTAGAAAAGAAACTGGACCATCCGATCAAGATTACCCATTACCCATATCACAATTTGGTATGTTGAAATATTATTAATTGATGATTTTTATGGAGAAACTATGGCAATTGCAAAAATTTTTCATATAACGACGTCTTAAAAATTAGGCGTTATATAGCGACACTTCGTAAAAATGGTCCGATCCAATCTGCTTTCAATAGCGTTAATCTGAAAGCCAAGACCCGTTTGTGGAGAGAATTGCAAGTCAATCTACGGTATCGATTCCGATTATTTGGTCTGATAAATAAAGCTAACGGTTTGGCTGAAAATTTTGCTTCAAACTTTTAGCTAACCCAGAGTAATCAACCACTACCAATGCTCCAAGAAGTACAAGGTTCAATTAATTATTTTTTTTAATAAGGGCCGTCTAAAAAGTGCTTGCCAGTCTCAATACTCGGAGTTGGACGACATTTCAGCTATTGATCTAAAAAAATTTGCTGTTCCATTTGCCAGACCATTACATAATCTATTACGCAAGTGCTACTATCCTCACATTTTCGTCGCATATTGGATAATTATCAATACAACTAATACCCAAAATGGATAACCCTACCAACGCTGCAAATTATCGACGAATTACAATCTGTTCCGCTGTAGCCAAAATCTTGGAGAGCTTGGCCACATTTATTAACGACCGACCGAATACCGATAGAAATGAAACCAAACTCTTCGCGGTTTAGGCGAAAGTAAAATAATTTTTCTAAATATTTCGTTCGATAAAATCTGTCATGATGTGTTTTGCATTTGGTTTCATTTGGCGCACTGGTCTTTTTAATACTACTTTTGATATTCTTAAGACAATGCAAATATTTGATTTTCATGCGTTGATTAAATTTTGATTTTTGACGAGGAAAATACCGTCGTTAACGGAAGAATTTTTACCACGAACACTAAACAGTTGGGTAGACAAACAGATAGACAAACGAACATGCGGACATGTTCAGGTGCATTCAAAATTTCAAGCTGGCCAAAAATTTATGTACTTTATGGCGTGTTTGAAACTTGTGTCTTCGCCGTATAAAAATATTGAAAAAACAAATTAAAATTTAATATACTATAATATTGACTAGGCGTGATCAATTTTTTCCATCCTTACACAGGCACTACAGCAGTGCCCGGAGAATGTAGATTCAAATTTTTGTCAAAACATTGTAACACCCAGAAGCAAGCTTCAGGCACCCCTTATATATTCTGTATCAGCACCAAATTCTGAACCAATTTGCGTAATATTTCGGGTACAAGTTCGCCCGTTCGGGAAAATGAAGGTATCAATTTTAAATTTGGCAGACATTCTTGGAGTTTTTGTGCACGGATTGAAATTGAAAATAGAGCAAATCTATCAAGGTAAGCCCTACAGTGTAGCACAAACTATAATAGAACACGATAAATATTTCCACGTTTATCGTACAAAAAAGGAAAATATCGGCCACGCCCACCTTATACGATAAACAAATTTAATTTTTTTTTTCGTTTTAGTCTTTCTGAGGTTTAAGGATGCATAAAACATTTTGTTACAACTGAATATAACTTTCTCTCTTGCTTTTTTTTTGCTAACAAATAATTCTGTACTAACCTCGAAGTTATAAGACACAAAAGAGTTTTCAATTAGTTTCCAATATTTCAGGCTCCAGCCTGGTATAATAATAATTTATATTTCTTATATTTCAATTTGTGCTGCGTGTAGCTTAAATGTTTTCTTAACGGCGACAAAAGTTCTCACATTTTGGGCTTAAAAAATAATTTACAATTATGATGTATTGTTAGTTTGGGGCATTGGGCGTCAAAAATTGTAATTAAATGTGAAATGGTCTAAATGGACCGTGCTCGCAATAAGAAAAGATTGTATAATACAATAAATATCAGATATTAATCTAACAATAAGTACAAGGCAATCCGTCGCAGAAATAATCAAGTCCGTTTAACTCTACGGAGCAGCGCACGCATATTTTCAAACAACAGAGGACGCAAAAAAGAAACCAAAGGCAATAGAAACGGTCGCAGTAACTTTTTAATTTTCATAGTTTCAAAAAAAAAGTTTAACGGTTTTTATTGCTCTTAAATCCCAATTTTTTATATTATCATTTCTTCCTTTTTACATTTATTTAAGTCTCGGTTAATGTTAGGCCGTGTCAGCCGTGTCAGGTGTGATCGCCCTTCGTGGATTAAGTCGAGGTATAAATGTACGCTGACGATGTTAGACTCCGCACTCGTGTCTTCTTCAATCTGACTTAGCCAACTTGGTTAAATAAATATTCTAAATATTATAGAACTAAATATTATAGAAATTCTAAATATTATAGAACTAAATTTTAAAGAATGTAAGAGGTTTTCGATCAAGGAGGTATCTATTTACTACTCAACGAAATAACTCACGAAAAATAAACAACACTAAGCAAATCTTTTTATAGTAGTGCTCATAGAAGCAAAAGTTATCGAATTCAATGATAATAGTAAAACAATAATTTCTAACCAGTGTTCCCAAGTTTTAATTGCGACCTCCGAAGGCAGACAAACAGATATATAGGTGCAAAGCCATCTTTCTATTTTTACATTCTACACCGCTTGGGGTACAAGGTAACTTTTTGCGGATATATACAACCTAGTGCAAAAGGACTTGATATAGATAAGTGGTGTAGAGCCTTTAATGGTGGGCTTTCGCTCACTACATGTTTTTACTTGTTTTATTTTATTTCTATATGTTATATAGTCTCTATATTGTTAGCGAAGGTCCGAATTCGTTACTACAAACGTAAGTATGAGACAAACTAATGGACATGTTTAACACTATTCACGAAAGTATTTCACATATATGATATTTGATCTATATTTTTATGCTCTACAACAGTCATTTTTTCAAGATTAACTCTGCTTAATCCTGCTTTAAAAGAAAAATAAAAGGCCTTTTTTTATTTTTATACTTCTATGAAATCATTAAGTAAATATTGTATACGCATATGCTATTGGCATGATATCAAACTGATGACAACTTTTTTTAATCCAGGCTTCCAAGACGCCTTCAACTAAGGGGAAAAGATTTTGCGATCCCCTTTAATACCTTGTACTTTTGAAGTACATGAAATAATAGGCAAGCGCAACTAAATCTAGATCTAAATAATGTATTTAACATAAAACGATATTAAAAAAGTACGTTAGTCTGTCACAAAATGATTTGTAATTTAGCCCGAAATTAGGTCTTTTAAGTCTTCTTTCACAATCAAAAGCAAAAACAATAGCGGTCCACAAGCAGTCTTACAAACTTATTGCAAGTTTTATTGGCATTACTAACAGATGAAAAGTTTAAAAAACAAACAAACAGACAGTGTTGATAAAAGCCAAATAAGTGAAGCTCTATACGTTTTGCGCATTTTGGATACTCGAAGTGTAAAGTTTAAAGTATATAATAATGCGAAAGTCGCCTCGCTTATGATGAAAAACAAATTTTTATATATATTTGCATGAAATCCTGCAGTGATATTATTCGTAAGTAGCTGACTAAAGAGCTATGTAAAAATTAACAATCATTTCCAGGTTGTTTTATTAGGCTTTCTTAAATGTACTATCATATGTTTTTCCCTAATAAGAAAGTGTTGTATATGGTTAAATAAATAAAGACGCCAAAGTCAGGCTTTAGGTTGTTATAGAATTTTTTTTTATATTAGGTAAATTAATTCACGATTCTTGGATAAAAACAGATTTTTTATAAACACTTGACTTTTTTCGATATGAAATGAGAAACTTAATGCTTTTACACTTTTAGTAGTGGATATAAAAATGTACTCTTCCAAGTATATATGTGGGAGAGTTGTGCCGCTTACTGTTGTCTTGTGCAGTGGACAATAAAAAAATTACAATTTTCTTATTAAAGCAAACAATGGGGGAAATTAAACAATTTTTCTTTTTTATTTTTGTTTTGCACTCTCCGCAGAGATATACGTGAGTTTTTGCATTCATTTTGTAAATACTATAAATATCCCGGCATTTATCTATCTTGGCACAACGGACAAAAGAATGTCATGCATTTCATCGTCATGATTAATTAGCAGAAAAATATAATATTTTATGTTTTTTTGTTCTTTTTAATATTTGAAATTTATTTGTGTGAATAATTTGTTTTTAACAGTTCGTAATGCAAAAACTGTTTATATTTTTATCTGAAGTCAGATGAAAATTATATTTACAAGCAAAATTTTCTCTTGGAAATTTTATTTATTAGCACCTGTTGACCCAATTTAAATGAAGACTATGTATATGTTTATCTGTTTATAAGCTGATACGATAGTAGATAGAAGGCGTACATCGTGATATTGACTTCATTACTAGATAACTAAAACGTGGATTTTTAAGTATTACTTTAAATAGGCTAACAAGTCAATTGTATTCCCTCTTCTCTCTTTTATTGTTTAGAATAGAACAACTGTTGATAATAAATCCTATATATTAACAAATGGTCCATTCAATCGTAACTTTTAGTTGGTTATCATCAACGATATTTAGTCTACCAGAACGCGGTGAAACTTTCACTGAAAATTTTCAGAATGAAATTTCGCAAACCATTTTGGCAAGTGCGTTCTGCTACAGCATTAGTTCCATACCCAGGACATATTTCTCTGTGTTTCTGCGGCCGTAACCTTGTTTGAAATACATGCTCACTTTGATTTTCCAATTCTTATTTACGCCTCACCGGTCACTTCGAAACTTTTTTACGAAATAAACATAACCCTGTTCTACAAAGCTGTGCATACTTTTAACCTTTATTATCGGACCAGTTACCTGAGAAGTTATTTTAACCTGCTGGCGAAGAAAACCGAAAGAAATTTCCGGACCACCTAATATATTGCTTTCAGTTTCACTTTTTTTGTTTTTTATCTTATAAACAGATATAAGAAACCCTAAACCATATACCATTAAAACTTTGATCTTAAATTGTTTTTTATCAAACTCGGCATGCTAAGTTCGGAAATACCCTCAGCACGATTAAGGGTTCATCAACAACTAGCAACTAACTATACGTAAGTACGGGGACTAGATAAATACGGCTATTGGCGCGTGAGAATGCCAAGCAGGTACTGTATTTTAAATATATATAATACTTATTGCACTTTAGAACTCGATAGATCGAAAGAATGGATGCTGGTTTGCTTGCATACAAGCTAAGGGTAACTTTAAGGCTAGTTTTCGACCATTACCTAAATTGATCAGTGGAATTTAAGCGAATAACATAAGCCGCGCTTTAAGTGTTTGCATTAATCTTTGCGACTTTAATTTGAAAAGGAGAGGAGAGTGACGCAATATGCAGAGATTACAATACCTCAGTGAACTGAATAGCGTCTTTGTTGTTGATTTGTTTCATATCAATATAGTAAAGAAGCCTCAGGCCAACAAAGAATGCTCCACTTACGAAACTAATTCCTCTTACCGCGCAAATAAATCAAATGTTTGTCGTCGTCATGAACATACTCTTTCCTATTAGCAAATGCTGTCTAATAATTCATAACGAACAAATTTCGAAGTTCTACAACTTTAAACCTGTAAACTCGGAAATGAAGCAAATTGTCAGTCGTTTGGCACTCGTGGATGAACCTATAACCGGTTTTTGCTGATTTTTACATTTAACTGAAATGGTAAGAAAAAATATAATCATAACCGTGATTCCAGCGAATGGACCGACTAGCTAGTTGATGGCGAACTTAATTCCGCTAATCACGTCAATCCAGAATATGTATACTTGGAGTGCCCGATGTACACTTCTATTATCAAGGTATTCCGATGTATACTTCTATGTATTAATTTTGTACTTTCTACTTTCTGCGATAGGTATTAAAAAGAAGTAACATAACAAAGTACATTCCTCTAAAAAAGTAATATTATATGCAAAACATTTGTCTTACTAACAATTTTCTATGACGAAAAAAGCGAACAATATCTATCTTCAATTTCGCTCTTCATATATTGATTCTTGTATGGAAAAGGTTTCTAATTAAGCGGTAGTATTATAATAGGTTTCCGATTAAGCGATATTATGTCCTTTTTGGCATTGGTTAGAGAACTCTAAAATAGATAAAAGGGATATGTAAAGAGAATTATATAGGGGAAAGCAGAGATGGTTTAAAAATTCGTCTTTGGAACATAGCCGTGGTATTATCGCCGAACTGAACCACCCAGGATCGTAGATACAAAATTTCTTCAAAACTACATCGCAGATACAAAATTTCTAGTACCGTAAGGGAGGTCAAAAAAAATATAATGATTGTTTTGCAACATCTGTCACAAATTTATATCGTTCTTCAAAAATTAAAAAAAAAAAAAATTTATGCGCTTCAAACTTTTACTTTCATATGGAGGAACCTGAATACTAAGAAAAGCATTGTTTTTTTATGTAAACTCTAAGTAACGACTCTATTTTTAGCGAACAAAAGGCGATATTATCCTTCAAGGAACCTGAAGTATGATTTCCACAAAATAAATGAATAGAAAAAAAATCTAAAGATCACCTGTTTTAATGGTATTTCTAATAAAAAGCGCTTCCCTTCTCATCGCTGGAACTGCTGCAGCTGCAATAACTTGCGCCAGCATGCATGCTTGCATACGTGTATGTAAGAATGTGTATTGACAAGAGTGATAAAAAATTTTAAACAACAACTACAACAACTACAACATGTAAAACAGCTTGAAAACATATCTTAACAATTTCTGCTTTTTTCTCATTTCATTTCTTTGGTGGTTAAACTTTCAACTAACGAATTATACAACATTGTAAAACAACAACAGCAACAACCGCAGTCAAGTAACATAACTTAAAAGTGCGAAAATAACGTATTTAACATAACATTACAATGTTTGTGGCTGATACTCGAAAGGCTGCTGTTTGTAAAACGCTGCACAATACGGCAGGACGGAGAGTATTGGTTGGTGGTCCAAACGACAACATAAAAAATAAATAAAGAAATAACTACAAAATAAAGAGTCTAAAGTTAAATAAGAAAAATGTTAAAAAATTGAAATACACATTGAAGTAATGAAAACGATAGAACGGTTGCAGAGTTACCGCAGAGTGTTTCGAAGAAAGAGAGCAAGTGTACAACACATAAATATGCAACAACCAAACCGACAATAACCAGTGATTAGAGAAATGTTGGTAAACAACTAATGCAAGAACTTGAATAGCATACAACAAACAACATTGAAAACAACTACGATATCCATAGTGAAAACGAATGCCAGCAACGATAACAAGAACAAGAAAAAATTTGTATTAAATGTAAAACGGATTAGACCAAAAATCAAAAATATACTATGAACTACCAGGCAACAGAAAAGCAACACTGCATACCATTATCTGTGAGATATTCATCCAAAATATTCCTGCTTCTCTTGCGGTGCTTAAGACGATGCAACAACATCATTATCATTCCCATCATGATCACCATCATTGTCATTATCATTAGCGGCAGCAACTTCAGCGGGCTCAGACTATATTTGGTGCTTAACCGAGCAACTCCAGACAAAGTTAACTATTGCCGCCACCACCACTACCATCACTACTATCATCATTATTCTTATGTTTATACGATTTTATAAATTTAAGTGCATGAACTTGTAAATTAGTGCACGTGAGTTTATATGTGCGCTTGTATACAACACTTTTTATTGTCTGCTAATAAAATAAGTGGATTTATTTAATGCATACAATGAACGTACAAAAGAACGCATCACAACCAAACAAAACAGTACATAATTTGGTTGGGTGAAAACTGCTTGTATTGGAGATTACGTTATGCCCAGGCACATATGTGCTTATATTGTGCATGTGCATATCTTCAATGTCTTCAAGACGAAGTGGTAGTTGTTGTTATTGTTATTGCTGCTGTTATTTAGATGCATCATTGTATGCTAGTTGTTTTATAGCTGAAGGAAAATGTGGTAATAATAGCTAAACAACTTCAAATTGCTACGTGACATCATGTGACAGTTTACAAGTACTCATAGAATTTTCGAATAAGTCGTTGACAAGACATATGACCAAGCAGGCAAGCCAGTCAGTCAGCTAGCTAACTAAACCAAACAAATCAGGCACCAGCAGTTTTCTTTTTCCTTTCAAATTTTTTTGTTTATTAAATCAGATTATAAGCAACACATATACAATATATACGTATATATGTAAGAGTTGTTCTTCGTGTGAAAGTCAAATTTAAATATAAACATCCTCAAAATTGTTATATCTATCTCTAGCATCACTAGAGCTATATACTGCAAAATTATTTGAAATGAAACAAGATTATATGCAGAGTTTTCCTGATTGATTGATATAAAATTAACACAACTTTTTTTGAAAAAAAATCTAATTATTATCGAAAAGATGCATGTTTTAATTGAATACCGTTTTGCAACCGCAAGTCCATTAAAAATTACACTTACCCTTTCCGTTTTTTTCTTTTGAAAAGATGGCGATATAATTTTAGCTTCTTCTTCTGAGGCCATGCGATTAAATTTTCGCGTGGCCTCTTTAACACTAATGGCGTTTTCCGTATTTACTTCGGTGCCTGAAGACTTACTGTTAGTATTTTCTGTTAATTTTTCGATCGACACTGAAGAAAACGAAAAAATTGGTATGTTTTCCTTATTGATTGAATCATTCGAAACTACACTTCCATTATTTTCGACACAGTTGTGGTTTTCACTTCGGTTTTTAT
The DNA here is from genome assembly GCF_014805625.2 of Glossina fuscipes. Taxonomy (NCBI): domain Eukaryota; kingdom Metazoa; phylum Arthropoda; class Insecta; order Diptera; family Glossinidae; genus Glossina; species Glossina fuscipes. The sequence goes on along the minus strand of NW_023998433.1, from coordinate 6,371,330 downwards.
TTAGACTTTCTGGCTGTTGACGTTCCCGACGTTTAGTATCAAGTCGATCCATGGCTGAAGTGAACTCATCTACACAATCTCGGAAATTTTCAATGATTTCAGTTTCCACAGTGCCACCACTAGTAGCTATCGACATTTTAATAGGTGAATTAACTTCGGGTGGTGGCTTATATGGAGGCGGTTGACGAAATGGTGGACTAGCTTCATTATCAGAAGTAAAAGAAGTTGCTCCCGGACTACTGGGTGTTAATTCACTAGCAGCAGCTAAGATCGCGCATTGTGCGACATCATCAGACGGACATTCGTTCAGGTATTTTTTACGCAATGTTAAATACTTTTGATTGTTCTCGGTTTTAATGGTTGCTAATACATTCACGTAGGTTTTAAACTCCTTGCGTGCTTCGCCTACAGTAAACAATATATTAAAAAAGAAGAGTAGAAAATAAACGTAACAATATTTGGTGTTTTATTGAATTACAGCAACAAGTTTACTTATTATTTTTACAATCAAGTTTATTACGAACACTGAGTGACTCACTTTGTGTGTCGGGATTTGTTAAGAAACATCTAAAATGTTTAACAAGTGCATGATTCGTAACTTTGCAGCCATTTGATAACATATATTTGCGTATCTCAGCCAAAGACAACTCTAACGGCGCGTCCATTATCTTTCAGTTTTTTATTTCAGTTGTTAATTATTTTAATTATCTTATAAAACACAATTTATCCACAGACCGTTTAAAAAAATCACTCACAATTTGCATAAGCTCTTAAAAAGACGAGATCAGCTGTTCGGTTGTCAAAATAAATAACATAACAATGTTGTCATATTCTAATTTTCGTAGTAATAGTCTCGGCTTTTTGCAACAACTGTCATGTAATAAAAGGATAGATAGTTGAACTCTTTTAATATGAGCAGGATCACTATAAAATTATAAATAGTTAAGTCATAAAAAAGCAATAATAGATATATTTGGAAGTGGCAATTATGCCATATTTAATATCACTGCGCATTTTTTAGCAAAAAATAAATTACAAATTATCCGCCTGAGTGGCCGGGTAGGCAAGAGTTTCGACTAGCAACTCAATGGTCGTGGGTTCAAATCTCAAGTGCGGTAGAGTTTTTAATAAAGCCGAAAGGCTTAGATGCTAGTGCTTTAAGACATCAGTCTTAGAATTTATTCTTTGGCTAAGTTTATAATAATAATAATAATAATAATAATATGTTCCAAATTAAAATTTTATATAAATAATTTTTACCCATCGTGAGCATGTGCTTCAGTTGTATGTAAATTTTTACAAGTCTCTTTTTGGAAATTTGTTGTTATGTTTCAATATTTTTCCGACCTATTTGATTAGTTGTAGTTTTCGACGGTACCTTTCCAGCATTTGTCTAATAGTGCCCACTATTCTTAAAAATTTTATATAAAGAATTAATTTTTCGAATGAAATCACACAGTGCACAATGAACATTCACTTCGGAATTGGTAACATAAAAAATAAAAATTTTAAAAATTGAAATTAGTTTGGTATTATTATAATTCAATTGCAGTTTAACTTTTCTACAAAGAAATCTAAAACGCAAAGGTTTAACTTTTTCTTATTTTCAACATATCCGTACCTTGGTTAATTCTATTTAGCGTTTTTCATAAAGTTCACAATTATCAACACTTTTTTGAATTGAGTAATTTTTTTAATTAGAAGAGCACAATGAGAGAGACAAATTATGCAAGAGTAATAGAACAAACATAAACACGGAAAACTCTACTACGCCAGGTATGTATAGAAAAATTACGGCATACAACAACAAATGTACGCCGCCATACTTGTACTACATATGCTAAGTTGCATGAGTTATGATCATATGGGTTATGGTCCACATTTGGCTACATATGAGAGTAATTCAAAGAGCCCGTCTGAGTTTGGGTACATCTGAGGAAATATTGAAAAAATTAGTCTGTATATGTTTACAGTTGAGAATAATTCAAAGAGTTTAATGACATAGCCATTGCTAAAGCTATACGAAAGGCTAAGCAGTATAATATGCCCGTCTCTTTCTCTCTCTTTTTTGTTTTCTCGGTCGCTACGTTATATGTTGACAATTGTTTTAAAAAAAGAAATTGTTTAATTTTTCAATTAAACAAAACCCTAAATAACGAATAATAAGAATTTGTTATAATAAAACGAATTAACATAAGTATCAATAAAGAAATTTAATAATTAATTAATAATCGAATATTTGATTTCATTTCAACCAATGTATTCTGTTGTTGCGATCGCTCACTAGTCATAAGAGAAATCACTTCGTGTGGTTTCGTATTAAATTTAGTATTCGGTAGCACAAACATAGTCACAACAAAGCTCTGCAATATCAATTTTGTTATAACACAAATTTGTTAAGTCAAGAAAACCACAAAAAAATTAGCAAGATGATAAAAATTAGCAGATGATAATGCCAATATGTACATTGGACTATGGCTTTATAGATGTTAATAAATGTAATAAAAAAAGAAAAAGATAATGCTTATGACTTGTGACGTCTCTATGATGTTGCTCAAAGTACAGCTAAGTAGTATTGTGGTCTTTTCACATCGAATGATACTATAAGTTTTTGCTAAGTATTTACGAAAGGTGCCTCAATAAAATTAATATATCCGTCAATTATTCCCGGGGTGTACACTTAGATGTCGTATCCAATCAAATTTTTTAAAAAGTGTTGACCCGCAAATTATGTATGTATGTAAAATTTGACGTCGTCTCGAACAATGGTTTACGAGGTACATACATGTGGTTTTAGTGAAGTTGCTTTTCTTATTTTTAAAAGATTAAAAATATTCGATTTTCCTGTCCGGATTAAATATAGCTTTTTGATGGTAAAAATGCACACTCAGCATTGGTTTAAAAAGTGTTGGGCAACACTGTTTCGAGAATGTCAGTATGTTAATCATTTGCTGATTTTACACTAGGATTGGGTGCCCATGATGTTGAACGCAATGGGCGGTTAAAAGAGTTGGAGGTAAGAGATTGCACCAGAATACACAAAAAAATCCTGTAGCTGCAAAAGAAATTTGACATCCTAAATATATTAGAACCCACCGTGTTGACTATTTCACATGAACATTTGGTCATGAGAAAGTTATTTTTCAACGATGTATCTCGCTTACTCATAGTGAAACCAAAAACATTGTTGACTCAGAGCGACAATAGAATTGCATAAATTGAAGTTCGAAATGCCGCCTCGTCTACCGCATTCTTCAGGTCTGATCTTCGATGACTTCTTAACTGTTTGCAAATCTCAAAACGATTCTCCAGAGAAAAAGATTTTAATCAAATCAGATTAATGCGGAAACTAAAACGTATTGTGAGGATCTTGAGACGTTGTCGTACAGAATAGACATCGAAACAGACGAATCAAACATTAAACTCACTGTGTCACTTATCAAGGAGATTGCGTTGATAAATAGAGTCGAATTTTGCGAAACAGTAAAATTTTACGTACTTGGCGGATGTGTTATATGAATAAAAGCCTTCTGTCCCCTAACATATAACTTCCAGCCAAACACAACTAGCATATGACTTTATACGTAAATTAATGCTGTAACCTAATATATGCAAAACATAACCTAGATCATCATCATTGACAACATTGTAGACAACATACCCATATGGCGCTCATGGATTAGTCCTCATATTTTTATACTCAACTTGGTGATAAAATATAATTTTGTTTTGTTGATTCAGCTATAAGTGGCTGTACATTGGCGTACGTTGGTGGCTGTCCGTCATCTATCGTAGAAATAGAATAGAAAGTGAAATTTGGCGTACCTTTTTTTTGTTAATGACCACAAATGAAGTGTGAAAATATTTGTGAGTTGTACATGACCATGTTTGCAATAGTTTATTGGTCTAAGCATACATTAGTTAGAGGATAAAAATCGTTTAGTCGACGATTCGACAATTAATAAAATACTGAGATGAGCAAAAACGAAAAGATTAATTTTTAAGTTATAGAGAGATGAGATCAAAATACAATTTCAGCGTAAGGTTAGATATATGATTGAATTAATTCCATTTTTCAATATATATCACATTAAATCACTAAAAAATTTAAAATATATTTGCATATAAAGATAATTGTTAATCTTCTCGGAAGAAAGTTGCGTTCAGGATTTCTATTTAAACACCGTCACTTCAAAATGCATTAAGAAAAAATATGCAAATATTTTGTAGTAAATACTTGGTAAATTATAATGTGGTACGCTGTATGATTAACCGACTGACTGACTGACTGTATGTATGGATGCGTTATATTATATCCTCAAACATATTCTTGTTATCTTTTAATGCCATACAGGTAACGGTATTAAATCGTGTTTTATAATTAACTTTAAAAGAAGAATGCAGAATGCAAGCATGTCAAATCATGCGTTTAGATGAGGAAATTTTAATTTTTTCACATTTAAGAGTTTACGCAAATTTATCATTTGATGCACGATACTTGACGGACGAAAAGAAGAGTTTTCATAAAATTCACTATTTATGTCAACTAAGATTGCTTTTGCAGGTATATGTATAGTATTCTTTGGTATATTATGCAAAGCATATTGTGAAGGTTAAGCATGAATACATAAAATATAAAGTGTCCAGTATTAATCTGTAACAATGAACTATAAGCCTATTTGGACTCTTTATACTATTAGTTATTTGTCCAAAACAAAAAAAACAAAAAAAAAAAAACACTACAAATATTACGGTATTTGAAATACATCTACCTCGTGTTTAGTTTTTGTTTGTAACTTCACAACAAAGTAAATTCAAGTGCCATTCATCATCCAATGACTACATTTTTATTAAATTCTCAACATCTTCATTTGCAGAGAGTGTAAATGAAATGCAATTCGCATAGATAGACGTATATCATCATTGCCATCATCGCCACCATTGCCCGTACGTGCATGCATTTTGATACATATGTTGGAAAACCATTTTAACAACATCTAATTTAATATTAATCCATAACAATTTAAATCCTTTTTCGATAAGCCTGTCATTTCTAAACAAACGCAAATTCATCCATTTCCACATAACAACAAATGCAACGTGTATCTGAATGAATGGTAAAATATATAGAGATATAGACATTTGTATGTATATATATATATACATACATATATATATAAACATAGATGAGTGCCTTTGTATAAAATTTGGCAGGAAAATGTATTTGTTGTTGGAGAATTCGGAGTATTGCAAGTTGCAATAGTTCATTTGCATACTTGGCTACCAATCCATGTCTTATGTTTAATCCATACGTATATATATATGTATATGTATATGTATGTATAACATGTTTATGTTCATATATATATATATATATATATATATATATATATATATATATATATA
>NW_023998433.1:6296665-6365914 GCF_014805625.2 Glossina fuscipes | reverse complement strand
TATATATATATATATATATATATATATATATATATATATATATATATCTTCGTCTTTTGGTTGGTTTGTTGTCAGCATCAGTATCAGCATCAGAATCAGCATCATCATCATCGTAGACAACAGACAACACATGATGTTTTGCAACAACTTGAAATGCAACTGAGAGATACAATCGCACGCAGATATATATACGAAAAGTGTGTTACAACTATAGTAACATAATAGCAGCAGTCTTAACTTTAGTAAAGAGCATGAGAAATACGGATGTGTTACTCGATAACTTAACTCGGTGCCGAGAAAAAACATCAGTAAACTGGCGAAATTATAAAAGAGCGAAAGTCTATGTGACGAAAATGACAAGTAAAATAAAATTTGTATAGAATTCTGTTAATATGTTTATTATTAAAAGACTTCTTTCTCGGTTTTCATTGTTGATGGGTATTTGTAATACAGTGCACAAGCAAATTGCAATAATGATTCATTACTACATGTATATGTGCAGACGTTTGCAGCACTCAGAAAGCTTGTCTTACGACTGGCCCACGATTCATTCTACCAATTAATTCAGGCTCATTTTTGCAATAAATTTAAATTTGTCAGTATGTTTGTTTGTTTGTGTTCAACTTATAGAACGCAATTTCCAGAGCGTTATAAACAAATTTGTTGGAGGGGTACGTTTCGGCATAAGGGAAATATCTATTTTGAACCCCATATTTTGAATGACACACCAGTAAGTTTATTTGCGCATGCGAACGTGACAATTAATAATGAATCGAGCATTGAATTAAAGACGGCGGTACGTACTGAAGCGAATGAAATGCGAAATTTTAGAATGATAAATTGAATATAGAATTAAAAACCAGGCTGAGCGCGGAATTGAATATTGCATTGAAATTTAAATTGAGTGACGTATTGAAAATTTAGTAGAATATTTAATTAAATATTGAATTCATAGTTGAGTTAAGGATTGAATATTTACAATTAAATTGAATATCGAATCCAAAAGAAAAATTGATTAACATTCAAATAAATTATTTTCAATATTGTTCAGTTCCGTAATAAAATTAATGCAAATATTGGATTGATTATCGTACCTATCGTGACGTATTGAGTATTAAATTGAATGTTTGATTGAATATTGAAACATTTGTTGAAGTGGACATTGCAAATAATTGAACGAAAATAATTGCGCTTGTACATCAATACATGTTCGCATGCCCGGCACATTTGCTAAAAAGTGTTTTATTTGTTTGTATATGATCGTACTTTTGTTAAATAAGAAAAATACTTGACGTTCCCAGCGTATGCAGACAGTGAAACATATGGTAAAAAATTTCTTTTCAAAGGAATTCGTTCCATGTTGACATGGGTTTAATCGAAATCGTCTTTTGTTCTAATGATATTTTTTCGGAACAAAGCATTGAGTGATGCATCTATGTTCATTCATTCTCTTTAGCTTAAGGTTTTGGTACTTCAATATATGGTCCTGAAGAGTATTTCATACTATTTTATTCTGAATATAGATACGGTGCACACACACACACACACACACACACACACACACACACACACACACACGCGCGTATATGGATGCAGACATTTATATACATATATACGTACATATACGTACATACAGATATATATATATATATATATGTATATATAGACTAATGTACGTCGATCGAGAACACAGACTCATAAAATCACATAAGTTCAAGCAATTTTTACTTTGTCTTTGGTATAACGAATGCATAAATGATTCCTATGCATAGTCGTATGCATGAGCGAATATGTGGACGCGCTGTTAATATACAAGCAAACACTTACACATATATATATATATATATATATATATATATATACAAAATATATGTATACATATCGAATTTCATAAAAAAAATTAAATGAAAAAAGAAAAAAAAAAAGGGAAAGCATTCATTTGGATATTTTGTACTTTTTAAGTTTTTCTTGAAAATATATTTGGAAATGGTAAATGACGACATTTTCACTATTTTCACCCACAACACGAAACTGAAATTAACACAAAAGCAAACACAAACAGTGCGAGAATTTCAACAGTAAGAGTTAACTTTTCTCTTCTAAGCATGAAGTCATGGATAAATGAATGTTGAATTTTTTCACAACTTGTGTTTTTGACAAATAACATTCATTTCTAGTTTGTTCTATTTTTTTACTTTTTCTCCCAATACTATACAACCTTTTTTTTATCGTTTAAGGTTTTCATTTGACTTCTTTTTTTAACCTGACTTAATTTTATGTTTATTTCATTTTTCTTTTTGCTTATAGTAATTGCAGTAAATTAAATAAATTAAATAAATATTATTTCATTAAAACATTGACAGTTTGTAAGCATTTTGTTTGTCATGACGATTTTCGTTTCTTAAATACAAACTGGAGATGGGAATTTTTGTAGGTGTTAGCCCATGGACGATTGGCCATTTTGGATGTCTAAAGTTGCAATTTGTATACAGTTGTCTGTCCAAGAGTAGCATTGAGCATTACTTGAGAAAAGCAAAAAGGACGGTGTTGGCTGGGTGCTGGTGATAGAACATTTTCGCAAATTTTTCATTTATCCCCTCTACTTATTGAAGATGATTCACACAGTTGTACTTATACTGACATACTGCATATAATACATACAGATACACTACACCTAATATTATGACATAAGTTGCACATTTACCTCTCCTTGACATATGAAAGTTTCATTCTTTGTAACATTTTCGGCGTACTGCCAACCAAGTAAGCGCTTCTCTCTTTTTATTCAGTTCTTCTAGTTTCTATTTATTTATGTAGTTTCAACAATTTCATTTCATGTTCTAAGATATCGAACAGCATTTGCGATAAGAAATATTATCGCGCTCCCACGCCTATCTCTTCTAAGGCAATGAAACCATATATTGTCATCAACTTTCTATTTGGCTCCTTTCAGGTAATCGTTGGACGTAATTTGCACAGTTAAAGTAGCAATATTTGTTGTCGTGTAGGTAGCGTATTGTTGAAAGCTCAAAATATTACTCTAGATTTGCATAATCTATAATAAAATTTAAAGTTATAACTTAGTTAGCTTTAAAAGAGAAAGAAGATGTTTTAGCTCTTTAACACCAACAAACTAGGAAGCAATTTTAGTACTAATTAGAAAGAAGAAACTTGTTTGTATCAGCAGGAGAGAGTTAAGCCGATTCCTTTCCTTCATTTGTAAGCATGCATTGTAAGTAAAAGATCACTTCCTCGTTAATCAAAATTCAGTGCACTCATAAAAGTATTTTTTACATCCTGTCCTGAAATTTAATTATTTTTCTCGCATATGTTAATCAATATATGTTCCATACCAAACTTCTTTCTATCTTTCTGTCAACATGGCGTACCGTGTCGAACTACAACACTGTATCCTTGAAAACTCTAGCAACGTGCGGTTGAGCGATGTCATTCAAGAGAATGGGTTTGCGTCTTTTAACCGTTATTGCTAATCTCTTTTACAACAATACATCGTTCAATTTGTCCTGTTGACGTCGGCAGATATCTGTAATACCAGTTTCATTCGTTTTTAGCCGCTAGTAATACACCACCCCGCGTTGACACCACCATGTGCACAGCAAAACTTTATGATCATAAATATTCGGCTACGGTGTCGATGTGGGCGACCCATGACTTTTTGCGCTTGGGATTGTCGTCGTAGACCCACTTTTCGTCGCCAAATCCAATACGCCATAGAAAACTTTTATTATTTGTCTGGTTAGCAATGAAGCCCCGATGTTGAATTGGCTCGAAATGGCGTTCCTAGGCATTTCGTATGGTAGCCATTTTTCCTTCTTTTAAATCCTTCCCATCGCCTATAAATGTCTAAAAACAGTTGATTAATCAATTGCTGAGTTGTTAGGAAGTTCTTTGAGAATTTGGGATGGGTTTTCGTCCAATAAGTTTTTCAATTCATCGTCTTCGACCATTTTTGGTTCTCCTGGCCGTTCTTTGCCAATGAAATCATAATCGTTACCGTTGAAACCAAAATCAACAATAGAGATGTTGTGGAAGCTTTCAAAAATGTTTGATGTGTTTCGGCAGCAGATTTCGTCAAATTAAACGACAAAAGTAACGAATATCGAAAATATAATTTTGAGTATTCCATGATTAGCGTCTGTATACACTGAATAACTCACTAACACTAAGTAGAATACTGTTATGTGATGTAAAGAAAGGTTAAAGTCATCGTTGTGTACATCGGCACTTCGCATTACTACATCATTTACACCAATACATATCGCTGATCAAAATATATGTAAGTACATAAAAGTATTGAGTTTTTAGTATTGAATTGAAATTTTCGTATTGAATTAACTCCGCGGAAGTAAACCAATCTAAAGAAGAAGTTCCATTCAGTTGCTAGAACTTATTAAAAGCTTAGGTGCACTGCGTTCATAACGTTTTTTTTAACAGATATTTACTAAAATATTATTCATTATAGTCTTTTAAATAACCATCGCTGTTCATTGACTGCGTCAAATTTATATCACCCCAGAAAATCTTTACTAATGGCCTTCCTATCTGTACTTAAGTTCAAGTGTTGGCCGCTCCATTGGTTAATTCATGAGAGAGTATTGACGTTAGCTAACGAATAGATAGAATATCTAAAAAAAACCAAAGACATTGTGAGAGCGTGTATTATTTCTCGATTAAGCGTAAAAAGATTATAGGTCGAAACGTCATATCGCGCAAGAGACCTTCAAAAGAAGCACACAGGGCGCGTTTACGAACATACAAGAGCAGTTGAATATCTATTGCTGTATTATATAAATAGTTTGGCTCCGACATTTCGTTGGATAGCTTACTGCCTTGTTCTCTTTAAAAAAGAGAACAAATTGCAATGTTTCTATTTGTTTTCAACAAGTCGTCAGAAAAATAAGAAAACATAACGTGGTGTTCAGAACTATTCAAATCCTATACATTGGCATAAACAGTTTTTAGACTGGCACTTAAAATGACGAATAAAACAGTCATTCGGTCTAATCTAATATTATCCGTAGATTAAAAAAAAAAAAAAAAAAAAATTACAGTCATAACGATTTTCAATGCTAACAATGTGGTGGATAACTCCTATGCCAAAAAAAGCTCAGAGGGAGTGTCGATCATCATCGTAATCATTATTATTTTAAAAGTTTGAAGCACTAAGCCTCACACACAATTTTCTGTCATTTATAAATCGAACAAAACCTGAACAATATCGTTAAATAAGCCTTTTGTAACCAAAGATAATACTTTTCAAAAAGAAAATTTTTTTTCTAAGCAAAACTTTTTCAAACACTTTTTTTTTATAAGTTTTTAAAAGAATTAACACAATGTATTTACGTTTTAGAAATACAGTAAATTTTATTTCTGGAAAATAAAGCGAACTTTATTTTTCTTTACAACTTCAACTTATAATGTCTGGAAATATTTCTAGTCAAAAAATTAAAAAATAATTTCAAGATACTGTAAACAGTTGGTTGGATGGCTAATTGTCAAATACTTCATTATTCTATAACATGTTTGGACTTTTGTAATAAATTGGACAAAAAAGTGAGAGATCGCGACATGGTTTGGCGCCTGATAGAAATGCCAGAAACAAATCGAATTAAGAAAAATGTTCATAAAACTAAAAGCATAGTGGAAGGGCAGGATGATAAAACGAAAAAGAATACAAAGCGAAGCATGCAAGATTATGGCAGCGTTTGTCAGTAAGAATGCTTTAATTTCAAGTTCAAAATGTAAAAAAAAGAAAACTAAAAATAAATAAACAAATAAATAAAGGAAAAAAATTAAAAACTATCTTGAATCATGGCGAGAAATGGCAATTGTCCATGTAGCACCCAAACTGATCGTCATTATCGAAATCAAATAACGTTAATTTGTATGTGTATTTGTGCCTAGCGTAAGAGGTTACTGCGTAGTTGTTGTTAGCGCACCAAAAAGGACAAAATAAAGCGAAAAAAGCAAAAACAATTAAAAAGAAAGGAAAACAAACCGACGAATGGCGTTTAAGCTCAAATACCAAAAATTTTATTCCCTTAGACGGATGTAGTCAACCATACCAAACGAGGCCAAACCAATTGTAAAGAACTAAAAAGCGACTACAGTGTTGGGTTTTCGTTTTATGTAATGTCGCATAGTCATCGTTGCCGTCACCAACATAATTGGTCTTATTGACGATTAACAGCAAAGCAGCAAAGATCATGTGTTAAATTTATCAGTTTCCTAAGTGTGAGCATTTGTGAAACTTGTTAAATTTTATCAAGGAAAGCAACAAAACTATTGCTAGGACGACAATGAGGCAGATGTTTATGATGTCGATAATAATTATGGCGATAATAATGACGATAATGGTAATTATTATGTTAATTATTATTATGGCGATTATAATCATAATGATGAAGGATGAATAATGATGATGAGAATGCCGATAATGTTGATGAGATAATAAATGAGTATATAATTAAAGATCATTTTTTTCTTGCAGCATATTTTTAATATTTAAACAATTCCTAAAAGATTATTCGCCATTTTGCTAAATTGCTCTTAATTTGTTTATGATGTTTTCTTAGTAAAGCTTATAACAAGCATTTAATCCTAAAACGGTCAAATTATATATTTATTATACGGAAATATATATGTGCATGCTTGTGTTTTATTATCTGGGGTTATGCGTTCAACTTTACAGCTGTGTCCGTATTAATGCACGTATCAAGTGTTACAGTTTCCATACATATGCTCACATACACACACACCCAAAATTTATTCAGGTTATTTAAGTTCCTTATTGAAATCTCTTTATATTGTTTACGCTTCTACTTAAATATTTAAGTGTTGTTATATATGTAACAAATTCTACATGTGAAACAAACAAAAAAAAAACATGATGCCTTGATGTTTTTCTTTCGTTTTGCTCTTCCGTCTTACTAGAGTTTTGTGAAAAACGCTTAAACATCCTTATTCACGCATTAATGCGTGGAAAATGTCAATGAATTAAATACTCTTAAATAGATGAAAAATCGACAATCATCATCATCATGATCGTTATCATTATTCTCATCATCACCGACACAGTCATCGTCATAGTAATCACCATGGTTATCTTTATTGCCATCGAATCTAAACAGCATTATAAGTATAAATAAATAATCAAAAATTTCCACCAAAGCCATTTAATGCAATTTGCCCAGCCGCCTTGTTTTGCCGTCACCCTTATTTTCTTCTTGCGTCAAGTATAAAATCCAAACCCTCTGCCATTTTACCATTTATGTTAAGGATTATTATGATTACTTTTGTTGTTGTTGTTATTGTTATTATGTTACCTTATAGTATTATTCCACCGATTACTTAGCAAAATCACTGTGGGACAACTTATTTCGATTTTGAAGTAGTTAGCTCAAAGCAGCATAGATTTAGAGATTACTTTATCTCCCATGTGAGATTAACTCATTTTGATTATGTGACATTTTATGCATTTTTTTTATAATCGTTGTTCAAACTGTTATCAGAATTATTTATATTATGTATATCACAAAAAGTTTGACACAAGTCTTTTCCACCTGTTAAGTATCCTTATGCATTTTCCTTTATTTTTTATATATTTACCTTTGATGAGTTAAAAGGAGTGAGCACAAAAAAAAAAAAAACAGAAAAAAAAACTCGATAAGTTAAGAATTTTTTAATTCATTTTTATTTTTCATTGTTTTAGATGAGCATATATCGTATCTAAATATTACTGCTTTTCTTTCTTTCTGCGCTAATTAAAATACTTTCTGACTGAAATCGTACCTGTATGTAAAGGGGAAATCTTTTGCGTGACTTATAAAATAAACAAAACAATACCAATCCATTTTATTCATTTTACTCGAAAATCAATACAACTCCACTATATACCGGAAGATCGTTCTATGTTAAAAAAATTTTTGCTTAATATCGTATTCTACCTTTGCCCGAAAATAGGGTAAATAACACTACTTCACGTTACTACTATTCCACTTTATTTTATTTATTTACCATATGCATACGTTGCATATTTATAGCAATAGTCGAAGTGAATTTAGTGTAACTCTAATTATAACCTCTAACCCAGGTCGCTAATAATCTAATTTAAGGTAACTTTGGAAATAGTCTAGTTTGTAATCACGAACAATATGAAATACTATTTGTAAGCGTAAGATTTCGATAAGACGTACAAGTTTTTATAATTTTAAATTAATAAACAATAGCTAATCGTTCGTTAATCAATCTTTAACCAATCATAAATTGTTGATAATAATAAGCTGAAGATATCGTCTTATAAAAGAGAAAAACTATTAATGGATCAATAAAAGTTAGTGTGATTAAAAAATAAAATTCCAGTTTTACTACAATGGTTTGCATTTTATATCGAAAAACTGAGATCGGAGTATGGTTCTCGTCATCGCACAAACTCGATATTGAATTTGCATTTTGGGTTAATTATACTCGATAGTATATGAGTGTCTGTTCGATATCGAACGCAAATAGCTATCGAATTTCATGTTAGAAAGTAAAATAGAGTAATATATTGTTATGAAACCACATATTTGACAGCTTTAATGGACAGATTACTTAACCTCCAAAAATGAATGATTATTTTCGACGCTTTTATCTGTGGGGCGATAAAATTTGAAAAAAGATATATAAGCGTCTGGCTTAGTTTGACTAGTTGAGCATGATATTATTTACACACAACGATTGAATCTTTTCAACGCTAAAACTTTTTGCAAAAAAACTCGGAACTAACTTTTTAAATGTTTTATAACCTTACTACATTCTCACCTTAAGTCAACTTAATGAGTTTCATAGCTTCAGATACATATTTTTTCAGCTTAGTTCAGTTGAAAACTCTAAAATAAGCCGTGCAATATAATTATTGATGGAAGTAATTATTTTTTGCCATGTATTCATTCGATGATGAAAGAACATAAAGATTTGAAAACGCTCTGGGCTTTGACGTATTTTAAGGCAAATTTATTTCTTATATCTGTCCAGTAGAGTGATGAGTTTTTATTGTTTGTTAATCCTTTGCGTTTTATCAATAATAATGGCAGTATGCGGTAGCATAAGGAAAGATTGATGATGGATAATTGATTACAAGCATTAGCGGGCTAAGAGCATTAATTAGATCATTGGAATAAAAAGCAAATAGGAAAAAAAAATATTTTTCTTACCTTTCATTAATTTAAAAAAATTTTGCTTCGAGTTTATTTCGTTTGTCATTTACTTACAAATGTATTTTTTTTAAAGTCCAACTGAAAACAATCAATACTAACGCAAAACTTGGGCTCGAAACTCGAAAATGAAACCTAGTTTATCGCCATACATAATTAGCAGCCAAAATCGTTTCACATTGGTATAGGAAATAGAATAAAAACTTAGTCCTAAGGAGTTAATTTAAAGCCTTCAATTTCGTAATCTGATATATTTGCTTAATACGGAAATTCAATCGGAACAAAGATTCTTCCACGACTACCAAAAAATCAAATATTATAAGTAGATAAGAGATCGTACCGTCATGATCGTAAGTATCCTAACTAATTTTCATGCAATCTTGCAATTAAATGTCGCGCACATATATCGCATCATGCACAATTTTTGTGATACGACAACGGGATAACATTCTTCGTAGTAAAAATATATCGTTGTTTCCAGTTCCTTTTCATTGATTTGACAGACCGTGTAACGTCATTTGTGTTCCATTTAAACGTGTTAAATAATTGATAAAACATTACTGCTTCAATAAGTTTGGCAACACTGCGTGCGTGTTGTAGTCGTGTTTAAATTGTTTGCAAGAAATATTTCAATTTTTTAGTGTATTTCTTACCTTCATGGCTTTATTCGGGTCGTAAGTATAAAAATATTTAAAAGAATAAAGTTTAACTTATATGAACTATATTAATCTTTTGTGTGAAATTCAATTTAGTTTTGTGCAATCAACGATTAGAGCTCTTGGTAAAACTCTTCTTTTTATTAATCTTTATTTACAATTTGTTTTGCTTTCGCTCTGTGTTTACGGTGGCAACGAAAGTGAGCAGTTTGCTTTAATTTTTGTGTTGTGGAATCTTTTAGTTTTTTTTTCATTTTTCCTTCATAAGCTCTTTCTGTTGTTTTCACTGGACATGGATAGTTTATTTACACCATGTCGTGCGAAAACAGGGCATAAATCTGAACGATTCATCTCGTGTTGGCTGTGTGATCGTTTTTGCCATGCAAAGTGTACTAATATTATCGGCCGTGCTGCCGATGCAGGTCTGGATCACTCAAAAGGCTTACGATGGTCATGTACTAACTGTAGAAAGCGGAACATAGATTTCCACAAACTCTTCTCGGAGACGAGAAATTATTTTTCAAATTTGAGCAAAAATTTCGGTTCCTTGTCGGAGAAGTTTAAAATAAATAAGACTAGGTTTGATGAGTGTCGTTATATTGAGCACTTATCTTCTTCCTCAGCTAGCACAATTACAACTCGTAGCGTCACCTCTGAGTTCCCGTAAGTCTGATTCGTTGGTACAAGTTAGCGCATTTTCAAAATCTACAAAGAACGATAGCGTTTCTGCTATTGTTGAGTCGGTCGGGGACAAAAAGTTACAAATAAACCGGTAAGTCCTTCTGGCTTAAGCTATGTTGAAGTGGCAAGGATACCTCCTCCCATTGGCGTCACTCAATCTACTCAGTCGCCATCGCATAAAACTCATAAAGAGAATAGTAAATCGTCCTCTCCCCCTGCCTGTTCGAGTGTGAACGCTGGTCGCCAAACTGGGCACGTCGCATAAGTTGCTGGTGCAAGTGTGGTTACCCCTTCTATATGCTCCCCAACCGTGAACCCTACTCCTCCTAGTACAGATCGCATTTGCTTAAAGGCAGTTCCTCCCAGAAAGGCAATATTTGTGTCAAGACATACATGCATCTGTGGATAACATACAAAGTTATCTGGCGGCGAAAGTCCCATTATTCAATTTAGCATTTTCAAATTGGCTCTTTCTCAACCTAGAGTAATCTCGTCTTTTAAAATTCTAGTTCCGACTGAAAATATGGATATGTTACTAAATAAACCATTGTGGCCGGTTAGATCCTTAATTAAGCAATTTATCCCTCGTGATCGACCACGTAATTCTAATACAACAGCCCTTTCCCCTTCAAAAAACTAAATAATTCTCCAGGCTTATTATCTCTCATTTTTCAGAATGTTAGGGGCCTAAATTCAAGAACTCGTTCTAGTTTCCTAAGTTCAGTGGGCACGGAGTTTTCCTGTTTGGCCTTAACCGAAACTTGGTTGAAGCCTCATCTGTGTTCATCGGAACTTTTCCATAATTCGTTTCAGGTTTTCAAAGCAAAATTTTCTAATAAACACTTATATGTGACCTGCTCATGCATTCCTCCAAATTCAGATATTTCTGTATATAAGAAACAGGCCGTCCTCATTTGTGAAATGGCTAAGCAATCTAACCCTACTGATATAGTCATTGCGCTGGCTGACTTCAATTTGCTTCAAGTCACTTGGTATAATAGTGATAGTTCTGGCTGTTTGATTCCTTTTTCCACATCTAGCAGAGGTGTTGTGTTCTTTAATGAATTATTTGATCATAATTTAGTTCAATTCGACGATACCCCTAATTGCAATGGTAATTTGCTTGATCTTTGCTTTGCCAATTTTCCTGAGATTTGTGTTAATCGTTGTCTTCCTTTTAGTTTACCTGAGGATGCTTATCATCCAGCACTGGGTATTTCTTTTCATTGCAAGCATGATGGTTCGTTGAACTTCTATAACTTTCCAAATTCAACTTTTTCAAATAAATCTTATGATTTTTATAAAAACAATATATCAATGCTAAAATCACATCTTTCACATATTATGCTTCATTTCTCAGTTGGAAGTGTTGATAGCTTACTGTCGTCGTTCCACAATATATTAAAGCAAGCTATATATAGTTCCGATCAAGCAGTCCCGTCCTCGAAGCAAATGCCCCCGTGGTTTAATAAGACAACTAAATATTAAAACAATAGGAAAAACAAGCTTTTCAAAAATTTTCGAAAAGTGGTTCTTCTTTCGAGTGTTTCGTTTACTCAGTGGGAAGGCATAGATTTAATTCTCTCAACCGCCAGTATTATTACAGAAACCTTCAGTTTATTAAATCCTCTCTGTTTGCTAATCCTAAACACTTTTTTAAGTCCTCGGATGATAATGAAACCTCAAATCTCTTTGCGGAATACTTCCGACAAAACTTTTCGACTGCTAATTTCGATTTATTAGCAAACTACCTATATCCGATTACTAATTTGGTTTCAATTCCTAACTTGGTTATTTCCGAAAATGACGTTTTTAAAGGGTTGAGCTCTCTAAAATATAATTGTGCGCTTGGATCTGATGGAATTCCATCATGTGTACTTAAATCTTGTGCTGTTGTGCTATGCGTTGTTATCTCAACGATTTTTAATCAGTCCTTGAAGTGAGGTGCTTTCCCGTTATGTTGGGAGAGTAGTTGCCTTATTCCTATCCACAAGAGTGGAAGTAGACAATTTGTTGAGAACTACAGAGGCATAGCCAAGTTGAGTGTCTTGCCCAAGTTGTCCGAGCTTATTGTGACTCAGCATTTGGCTTTTGCCATTAATTCGTATATTTCTCCGCACCAGCACGGCTTTCGGAAAGGGCGATCTACGGTCACTAACTTGTTAGAGTTTACTTGTCATGTTTTCAAGGCTTTTTCTAATGGCTCTCGCACAGATGTGATATACACTGATTTAAGCAAAGCGTTTGATATGGTTAACCATAACTTATGGTTAACATAACTTATATCTTAAAACTCCAAGCCTCTGGCTTCCCTTTCTATTTAGTGAAATGGATAAGCTCCTCTGCACAATAGATCCTTAAGGGTTTTGTTTAACTTCATCATGCTGATGATGTGAAACTGTTTTCTTCCTTCTCCGGAGAATCGCAATCACATTAGCTTCAAAGTGACTTGCACAATTTGGTAGCATGGTACTCGATGAATTTTCTGAAACTAAATCTAAAAAAATGTAAGAAACTTTCTTTTTTCAGAAGGAAGTCATTTATTACTCAGTATTTTATTGATTCGCACAAGTTGGGGGACGTCGATTCCTTCACAGATTTGGGCGCTCTATTTGACCATGGGCTTCTCTAAGCACTTTATCTTGATTAAGCTTAATCCATGTAAATACAATTATGAGCTGTTTAAGCCGCTCAGAGTTGTTTGCAGAAACCTAAATGATGTCTATCACTTATTCTCATTACCGGACTCTTTAAAGTCTATCAAAGCAACTTTGATTAATATGCGCGGTTTACCTATGTCGTATTTAAAGTAAAACTTCATTTTTAATATCTAATTTTTTTTATTTAAAATAATATTGCGTTGTTAAAGTGTCAGTTGCCAAGCTTATGCATGTTTGCTACGGTTTAGGAGTTCACTTGCAATCAGGATTTGTTCTTGTTGCTGGTGTGATTCTGCGCCAGCTGTGTAAATGTCTTTTTTTATTTTTTTCTAGTTTTTTCTTTCTTTTTATTTATTAATACATGAATTATTATTATTGCTAACTTTTCAATTTATTTTCAACTTACTTTGTTATTATTATTTTTCTTTTTTATCATCCTTTTTTTTGTATACTAGTTTTTAAATCATTTATTATAAGACTTTCTCTTAAGATGCACTGGATTCGACCTTAATTTTCTTTAACTGAATTTCATGTCGTAAATGGCTAAAATAAAAAATAAAAAAAAGAATTTAGAAATATGAAAAATAAAGAGCGTATATCTCGCACACTGAAGATTGAACGATCGAGTTTGAAAGCAATATGAAGTTAATGAAAATAAAGTCTTTGACGATAATTAGAAACGGTTCTCGTGCGTATGATCGTAACTAAGAAACCATTTAATGAAATGAAAGGGAAACTATAATACAACCCTTATACGCTTTCGTACTTTTTAAACGTCGTTTAAACATTGGCTTTAACAAACACCATCTAGAGATGCGAATACTAGAAATTATGACAAAATACCGCCTTCTTTTTTTTGCGATGAAAGGAAACTTATAGCGTTACTGCAAGGTGTACCATGTATTCTTGATATTTTGATTATGAAAGCTACAAGAAAGAATACGAATATGGTCTATGATAATAAATTTAATCTTAAGCAAACTATAAAAAAAAAGTTTAGGTAAATTTGAGCGCTATGTACACTTCCATCATATCATATGAATTTGTTGAACTATTAAAATATTTAGCATAAGCGCAGAGCTATTGATTTTGCTGCTGCTATCACTGCCACCGTTGTTGTTGTTGTTGTTGTCATTATTGTCGCATATACTTTTTTTATGGCAACATAATAAAATCTTATTAACCTATAAAAAAAGTAAGTAAAGCTTAGTGTTTAAGATGTTTTGTGGTTGTGATATAATTGCCCCATAACTTTTAAGCGGGCGAACCATTAGACACAAAAAGCACTTACATTAGGAAGCAAAAAAAAAGCAAAAGAACAATCAAGCAAAATAAAAAGGCGACAAAAACATGGCACGTTGAATGCATTGGAATAAAATATAAACAAAAATTCTTAACAAAACGACAAAATAGCAGAAAATGTCGCCTGTATTACTCATTTACAAATGACCACAAAACACTATTATTGTTTACTTTTCAGCCAGTAGACGTCCTTGTGTTGTTTATCTCTATATAAAAGAACAAAAAAAATTATAAAAAACGGTGTTTGTGTGTGTGTGTATGTATAAACGTATATGGGTTCTAATATTGGCTTGGTTGAGAATTTTTATGGGTGTGTGATGTGTGATATCCTGGCGGGCCAACTAACGTCACGTAAGTGGTGAATATTTATGCTTTTTGAACAAGTTACGCTTTGTATTGTTTGTTTGTTTTGTCGTTATATAGTTATTTAGTCGCACAGAACTGCTAGCAGACATTAATCACTAAGTAAGTAAATGCCACCCGTTGCGCGTAGTGTAGCATTTTTTTAATTTTCTTCACTTTGTTTCCATTTACAATAACGTTAATTAAAACGCCAAAAAAAAATAATACCTGTCCTCTCTTATCGTCGTATATGATTTCGATTTTTTTTTAAAAAGCTTAGTACGTCTTTTCCCCCCTTTTTTTGTTTTTCGTTTATTTGATGTTATTAAATAATCTCAAAAAGCAAGAATATTGAAATATTTTGACAATTGAACTGTCATCTGTCACTGTGACAATTTTGTATATATATGCTAACTTCCATATATATAGTTATATATAGAGTATAAAAGTCCTATTTCATCATGTCATACATGTCATGTTGCGCTACATGATTTCAATCTCGTCGTCACCACTTTTTTTAGTCTGTAACAAGCACATACATGCCTATATATACATGCATACATATATACCTATATGCAAACTAATTTCTTCTGTCTTTTTCTGAAATTCAGTTACTTGGTATATTTTGTTGCTTATTTAAAAAAAAATTCAAATCTGTTTGTCACAGTTTTCCATTACTTTGGTGTAAGAATATTAAATACAAAAATAATTTAAAAAATCACACATCATATGGTACATTCAATTCATTTCAACCCCTTGTGAGTGTGTGTTCGCGTGCAAGTAACTTTTCCTTTTCATCGTTAACAATACGCAATATTTTCAAATAATTGCAATGAATATAAATTCTTTGTGTACAAATATATATAAACGCAAGTGTAACTATTTGTGTCCGTTTGCACCTATAACTGAAATTGAGTCATTTTATGCTGTTTCAATAACATCTGTCACTGTGGTTTTTCATACATTTCATTCAATTGTATCCGTGTGCGCTTTATACATCTTCTTTTTGTTATTACTGTTGTTGTGTTTGATATTTAGAAAAATGTCGTCATATTATATTAACGGGAGAACTATATTGTACATACGCAATAGATTCGAAACATATATGTATATATACATACATATTTTATTGTAGTCAAAGTATATGTGTTTTAAAATATTATCATAATTTATAGGGAGGGTAGACGGCCTTAGAAGTGATTAAAGTGCTTCCGTGATAAATATTATAAATTAATTGTTCTCAAGGGTTTCTCAATTTTATAAAAATAAAACAAAAAAAATCGAACATCGATCGAATGATATTCAGTCGATCAATCGAACGAATGATATTTAAATATTCGATGAGAATGATTCGATTTTCAAATCATTGGAACAGAATTAAAAAAAAAAAAGTTCGTTAATTTTTTAAAAAGAGTATTCAATTTTGTTTATTCTAAAAAAAGAATAATGCTGTTTTTATTTAATTCTTAGCAAAATAAATGATTTTCACAAAATCTTTTTCCAGTTTTAGCGTTTTAAATATATGCCTTATTTTCTTAATTTTCCAACTGTCACAAAAATTTCTAAGAAAAGCCTTTTAAGAAATTATCTTTTTATACCCTACATTAGTTGTGGCGCAGGGGTATATTAAGCCTGTACGGATGTATGGAGCACACAGAAAAACCTGAGATGGATCGACGTTTTTAGTTTGTTTGTTCGTCTATCTGTCTTGTTTTCTTTTCAACCTGTAGGCCGCAATTTTTGAAATATTTTGATGGAGTTTGGTATGCTGTGTTTTGGGCAAAGGACGACAGCCATTGAAAATGGTTCAAGTTGGACCGCTATTTCGACCACATCCCATATAATACCTTATATTGAAAAATCGATATATGAGTAATTGCAGAGTGAGGTGGGGTATTTAATTGTTTTTACTTGTTGTTTGTGAGTCAAAGTAAACAGCATTTGTTTTTTTATTAAGGTACCTTCTTATAATTATTTTTTGCTTCTATTACTGTTACTAGAATTTATTTAGACCAAAGAAAATAAATAGTAAGACTAAAGATAGCAACTTGCGCAACTAAGGCACTCCAGTTTGCCTAAATCAGTAAATTGCATTTTCGATATTCATTACTTTTGTTGTTTGATTTGACGAAATCTGCTTACGAAGTCGATCAAACACGTTTAGAAGCTTATGGTGATCCTATTCCATCACATCCTAATTGTCGATTGTGGTTATAACGGTGTAAAAGTGGTGATTTTGATGTCAATGATAAAGAACGACCTGAAAGGTCAAAAAAATTTGAAGAAAATGAATTACAAGATTTATTGGACGAAAACCCAGTTGATGAATCAACTGTTTCTAGGCGTTTACATTGGGAAAGATACAAAAAGATTATGAATATGGCTACCATACGAAATGCTTGAAAGGGCCATTTCGAATCGGTTCAACATCGCGGTTTCATTGCTTGCCAGTCAAAGAAGAAAAATTTTCTGTGATCTATTGTGACTGGCGGTGAAAACTGAATCTATGCGGCAATCATGGGTTAATCCAGGAGTGCTATCCATTCCGAAGGTGTATATTCATAACCATAAAGTTTTGCTGCGCACATGGTGTGATCAGCCAGGTGTGGTGTACTACGAACTGCTAAAACCGAATACAACTTACTGTTACTACAGAAGTCAACGGACGTCAATTGGGCAACATCAACGATGTATTATAGTAAAACAGATCAACAGCGGCTAACAGACGCAGAGTCCTCTTCTTGCATGACATCGTTCGGCCACACGTTCCAAGACTTGTCAAGAATATTTTGCTGCAGTTCAAATGGGAAGTTTTGGCGCGCCTAGCGTACATATCATATATAGTGCCTTGTGATGACCACTTGTTCAGATCGATGCAGGATGGCTTGGCTGGTACGCAATTTAGAAACGCTGAGGAAGTGCGAAAATGATTCGACAGTTGGTTTCACTGCCAAACCAATATCGTTCTTTCAACACGGTATCTTCAGCTGACCAAAAAGTTGAGAAAAAGTGGAATGTGGTATGGAAAATATTTCGATTAATATATTGTACCAATTTTTTTCAATAAATTTCTTTTTCAAGTTATATTTTAAATATTGTAATATTTCTATCCATTTATTTAAATTAGAGCCGATAGCCTGTGTTGCTAGTGCTCAATGTCTCTTTTTTTAGTCTAAGAATTCAATTCATTAGTCTAAAATTAAAATAATAATAATAATAATACGAATTTATAAAAATTTATAAAATGTAAAACAGTAATAAAATTAAGGTCGACTGGAGGATGGGGAGGTCTACTTCCCCTATGGTTGCCCATATATATATATATTGCGTATTGCATTTCGAAATTTTCCGAACAAAACTAGTTGGACAACTTTTTTTCTTTTTCTACTATTGGTGTAGGGAAACGTGTTGACCACAAACGGCGTAGATTTTTATGCCGACTTCTATAACATTGCATGTAGTATAGTTTTTTCAGAAAATGCGTTTAAATTAGAATTAATAGTCTTTCTGCATATTTTGAATTGGCAATTGAAATGAATTGTCAGAGAATGTTTGTTCCAATCTGAAAATGTGTATATACGAAATTTCGTTTTTAAATTATTCGTATTTCGTATATGAAATTATTTTTAGGAAATTTCTATTAATTCGACCGCGGTACCACCTTTTAGGGACCTGAGGAGAATTGTTATTTAAGATCTGCATTTTCTTTCATCTGACATATATATACACAACAAACCTATGAATAGTAAGTGGTTAGTACGTTTTTGCTGTGATTAGGAGAGGGAAGTTATAGATTTACTTTGACACAGTTCCCTATACCCGAAGACTTGCATTTTTTAAATATTCTTAGCATTTTTTATGATCTTATTTATAATCGGTAGCATATATATAAAGCCATTAACTTGCTTACGGCTCTTCAATGAGGGCTTTAAGTATACGTTAATATTTTCGTACTCCACCTATCTATATTTTTGCTTTGATATTTTTTTTTTTTTTTTTTTGTAATTTGAGCAGTCACTTCGGGTATGTGTCTTATGCGTGTAAGATGACGGTCAGAGAAGACTGAGTAAAGGGGAACATACAATAAAAGGCTGCAACTTACTCTTTGCAACTGACCACTCACTATAATTACGAACAAGAATCCTCTTAAACACACGAATGCTGGTTTGATAGCCATGATTCTTATTTACTCAGCTACTCGTGCAGATATATACAAATTTACACATTTTGAATAGGATCTAGGCACTGTTATCCATTTTCATTCGTTTGCCATAGAAATCAGAGGAAATACTATCGGCATCAATGCTTTCATTTTTGAGCAAAAGATGCGATATTCGTCACTTTTACCCCAAAGTCTCCACGTTCTTTCTAACTGAAGCTAGCATTTCAGTTTTATTGATATCGTTAAAAACTCAGTTCACATTTAGCGACGGCTTTACGACCTAAATCCGCTGGTCTTATACATCCACATAAATATACATATTTTGTTAGAAAAAAAACGAAAACTTTAACCCGATGTAGTATCTGATCGGGGATTGAACGTGTGCGTTAGTTTCTGATTGTGGGTTTGATTGCGGAGTGTAGGGATAGTTCTATGTTTTATTCATTATCTCATATCGCATGAAAAAATTTTCTTTATTTCGTTTAAACGGCTTCAACACATTGGTATTTTCAAAAAGTAACTGTTAACCAACCTACGGTTTTACAAATTTTTTCAATGCTTTGAAAATTATTAAAGCATCAATAAAAACAACTACTGTAACTTGTAAACCAATCGCTGGAATATCCGTAAATATTGGAAGATTTGAAGGTTGGTACAATTCACAAATCATATGTGTGATTATAAGTATATAAACAAAAGAAGAAAGACATTCTATTGGGTTTAAACCAAATCTATTACTCAGTCTATTTATCTGCAATTTAGCTTATGCACGATTTACTTATGCTTGATTACAATATCGAAGAAAAACGCTTTTGCTCTCGTTATATTAATTTATACGATTTGATAGTATACTTTGTAAGTCATTTCGCGAACTATATACCCTGCCTCATATTTCTAATACGCGTAGCTTTTTGGCAATTTCTTTAAAGATAATTTTAAGACTTATTTGCTATAATTTATGAAAAAAGGGAAAATTAGAAGTTATTTTGTAATCGTGGACGGATCCTATCAGATCGACAAAATTCGTCGACTGATAGACTTTTTCAATATTTCATTGTAATGTATTTTATGTTTTAATTAAGCAGTTATATGGAAACGATTTTGTTGCCTTACATAAAGTTTTTTAGATCGAAATTATGATTTGAAAATCTACTATTATATTATATATCCTAAACTGAGGAATTAACAAAATTGCATTCGGTCGTATGCGAATCATTTGTACTCATCAGCGTTGTTCTAAAGAGACAAAGAAAGAATAAAAAATTCATACTCTATAATATTGGATATTGTATAAGCGCGTGGGTGAATAGTTTAAGTAATTTTCGCTTTGTTTTGCAAATTTGTAGGCGATACCGTTATTTTTGCGGCCAGGAGAATATTTACAATAGACATTACACAGATGGGCAGGTGGACATGCTTAAATCGATTCAGAATTTGAGGGGATCCCTCAAGTTTCCTTCTGGGCGTTGCAAACGTTTTGACAAATTAAATATACCCCTCCCCGAGAGTGGAGACCACGAAGAAATCGCTCTAGATAGAATTATCTTAACATCAGTTATAAATAATGCGTCATTAGAGAGATAAGAAAATTTCCGCCAAATTATAAAAACTTCATTTTACATAGATTGAGCAATGTGAAAAAATTTCAAGAAGATTACCTGGGAACTGAATAATAATAAAGCAAAAAAAAAAATATGAATGGGAAAAATGAAATTCTCTTTTGCAAGGAATACGTTTAGTAATGGAAAATGTATTTCAAATGCAAAATATCAGAAATTCAATTCAGTTTAACCATTGACATTCCCTAGAATCTAAAAATGGCATTGGCCTTGGCAGGATTAGAAAGAAGTGCTGCATCGTAGATCTCTTGAGAAACAGAAAGAATACTTAATATTGATTGCTACCAATAAGACACAAGATATGAGGTCGAAAATGCGTGGGTGTGCGCGGCTAAGCTTATGTTATGGGTTAAAAAGTATAAGAAAGTATGCATGAAAAGTCTCAACCTCAGCATCAGATTTAACACCGATTCTAAGAAAAACTATTTTTTTCATAAGCAGCAGTACTCGAAAATAGGATCACTAAAAATTTAACTTAAAACCAATGCGCTTGACGACATAAACGGAAACTACCAGAAGGATGAGAGAAGAAGAACATATCTAATGATCGAGATATAACTTTTAGTGCAGGAGCTTTGAAAGTTCTTGATGTTTTTTTATCAAAAATGATATCTTGTTCTTCCTTTACAAAATTTGTGTTATTGAATCTTTATCGAGATGAAGAAATTTATGGTTTGAAGAAAATTTATTTTTATCGCAAGATCTTATTACGCTATTTATTGCTTAATTAGCTTATGCATTATTCAAATCAATCAAACCTTTGATACAATCGAAAGCAGTAATTGACCGAGTAGAGCCAGAAGCGTCTTGAAGACACAAGTTTCTGCGCATGCAAATATTTCATAATTTTCGAAAAGCACTTCACTACAATGTATTTGAAACGTCTCAACAATTATTGTAGCATATACTTTAGAATTTGTATCACGCAACCTCATCCTTCATATCACTTCATATCATATTCTATTTAATTGAACATATTAAAATGGTTAAGAAAAAAAAAAGAAATTTTTGCTTTTAATTTTTTTTTTTAATACAAAACCTATTATTACTAATTCTCAATTATGGCTTTTCTAGAGGATAGCAAACAAGGTCATGTAGTATGTAACAAGTACCTGACATTGAAATTTAGAAAGAGCATTAAAGAACCTTGTAGACAAAAACTTCTGGATCGTTTTTAAACAATCCAATAGGGGGAAAAAGGGTCAACTGTTCGTAAAAAACAATTACAAAAAAAAAAGAAAATTGTGAAAAATACCTTTTTAGAAATAACCTACTCTCTACGATGTTAATTGTTTGATATATGATGTGAATATAAGAAATTTATCAGTCATTAATTAAACCTAAATTAAGCTAAATGCGAGTATTCTTTAGTTATGTTCCTTTATGTACAAATTTGCATAGACATCAAAAGAAAGAAACTTATGAAAATGGCGGTTTTGGAAACACCCGATAATAATTTGAATGTAAGACTTTGTATAGTTTGTTGCTTAAGTCATTTGTTTGTTGCCTGAGCTGAAACTGTGAAATCGAAGAACCATATAATTTAAGTATGAAATTGATGTTGTACTTGTATTCAAATTGCTTATAATAAAAAACATTTGCGATTTCTCAAGCATATCTATACGCAAAATTGTTGGGTTTCTACATCATTTGAATAGGAGTTAAGCACATTAATAGCAATATTAATAAGAAAAATGTTTCATTAATTATGTTAACAATGAAGAACTATGTTTGCCTTGAAAAAAAAAAAAAAAATTAAATTAAATAACATTGTATCGCCTTGCAAATGCAATAAAATCAGACAGTAATAACAGCTAATATAAAAATAAACATGAAAAAAAGGGAAACAGACAGAAAAATAATAATAACAAGTCAAGTGTTAAAAACCATTTTATTAAATGTTAAAGAAAATAATTTAAAAAAAAAAACACAAAAAGGCAAACACAGCGCAAAGCTGGGCGTGTTTACAAACTTTCTAGATTTTAACCCCTTTTGCAGTTGAATAAACATAGTGTGATGATGTTTACGGTTCTATATGAGTATGCGTGAGTTTTTGAAAGAAATAAAAAAAGAAATGAAAAAGAAAACACAAAAGCAAATATCGGAAATTAAATTAATGGTTCGTTAGTAAATGAGACTAAAAAGAGCAGTGTGTTGATTAAAGAAAACAGCAACCAACAATGCAAAGAGTAAATTACAAAAACAATATATTAAGGGGTAACAAGTAGCGCCTGCCTATTAACAGTGTAAATCAAAAATTTGATTGGTCAATGATTTGAAAAAGCACTTAAACGCACATACTATTCCAGGATAGAATTTTTAATTCCCCTGAATTTTGAGTTACCCACAATCAAGTATATATATGGATAGCGGTTGCCAAGCAATTTGTTGCTAGTGGAAAACTAGATTAAAGGTATATGCTAGGGCAAGAGAGAAAGAAACAGCTAAAAATAGCAATATAATTATTTTGAGAAGGAAAGCGAGTTAGATAGAGATAGATTAAATGAAAAGAAAATATTAAAAAAAAATATCTATAATGTTCTCATATATTCATTGAGAAACTCGTTGCAAAAGTAACGAGTAAAGTTAACAATTATCGTATGGGAAATGAATAGGAGGGGCCAAGTCAGACTAGGACGACATTTAGAGTCTAATTTACATGATATTTATATTGATCTATAGGCATCCCTTTCTGTTCTGAAGGCTTGTATGGCAAAATCATCTGAGTATATTTTGCTAATGATTTTCTCTTTCATATATCGAAGATGAAGAATTATTGAGACACGTAGACCTTTCTTGCTGTTGAGGTTGCAACCAGTTCATGTTCGAACGTGCGATAGTTAACAACGTTTAGTGCGCAGAATCTATAACGTGTCTTTCATATACATATATATACATGTATATATACATGTATATATATATATATTTACATGTGCATATATATATACATGCATTTGTATATATATTTATATATATACATATATATATATATCCATATATATATATATATATATATCCATAAACAAACAAAAAGAAAAAGTATACGATTCCAAAGGAATTTTAAGCTTCAGCAATTTAATAAAAACCTTCGGTTGTGTATAAGCCTGTGCAGGCAAAGAGTATTTTACTTCTCATTGCATATAATGAAATATTACATAAATATTTGTTGCTGCATTTGTCTCTAATGGTCTAAGCGCTCAAGCTCTTGTGTTAACCGTATATACGGAACGCGTTGGCGTTAGCAGTTGGCCTTCTTCAAACAATTTTTGCCTTGTACACATTGGAGAGTCAGCGGTGTATCGTTTGAAGCGCATAGTTTTTAAACCCACATTAGAAAAAGGGAAATATTCTTTTTTCGTTATTGTTATTATATTTCTGTGGATTTATAAATGAAAAATTTTTTTTCTCAATTTATCAGCAAATGTATGTATATGAGTGAATGGTTTTTTGTTACTATTTTCTCCGTTATTCCGCAATTTTTTTATTTATATTTATTTATTTTTTTTTAAATACAGGCTTTGTTCTGAACACACCTTATGTTTAGTTGTTGCATAGCGTCGCCCTGTGACAGTGTTTGTGTAAGGTTTGCATTATAAATTTAATGTATAACAACGTCGGTAGCAGCCACGCAAAAGCACATGTATACGCATTGTTTGTTTAGTTGTTTGTTTATGCAATTGACTCTTTATACGTTCAACAATTACAAGAAATTGACAAGGTGTTAGTTATACGTGTGTGTTGTTTTTTGCAATAATCAAAAGAAGAACAAAAAATAACTTATTCAAAAATTATTTAAAAGGAATCGCTGATACTGTAATATAACAACAACATCAAAATAATTTAGTAGAGTCTTTGCAAGTGCAATTATTACGGATAGAAAATTTCAATCAATAATAAAATTAAAAACAATTTTCAAATAGATAATATAAACGAAAATCGTAAAGGAAAAGGAAAAAAATGGCTGCTTATACACAATTTGGATACGCCGGGTATCCGTCGGCAACGCAGGTTAGTTTAATATTTTTCAAAACTCCTATAAATTATGGTAAAGTAACGCATATTGGGCGTGGCAATTTAAGATTAACGTAATAAAATGTCATAAATGTCAATTTTTATACGCAGTGCACAACGTTCACACATCTATAAATTCGTTGTATAATTTTGAAGAGACATTTATGATCATAAAGAGATTCTGTGTTATTATTACTGAATATTAACAAAGGTGATTGCAATTTCGCTTTTAAAAACAGTCCAAACTAAACAGCTCGCAAAGCAGTAGTAAAGTTGATTTGGCTCTTTGTCTAACAAAAATTGTTTTCAGTAAGTGAGTAGAGCGCGTATGCATTCAAAACTTTATTAGAAGTATTAAAAGCTGAGCAAAATGATGTGAGTGATTTGCTTAATCATGCTTTTATAAACGTAACACATTCTTTACGGGCCTCCTTAGTATGCTCTTACGGACGATAATAGCAGTAGATTGTCTTAGTTGCAGTTGCGTCTGAGATTTTCTAAGAGGATAGCTTTTTCCCTTTGTATGCGAGAATGTTCGTCTGCCTTTAAAAAGTATCTCTCCAGGAAGTATAGTTCGAACACGACAAAAAGAACTAAACGAAACTCTCTTTCTCCTTTATGTACCTTATTTTTATATTTGCTTGTTATATGTGCGGCTTAGTCAATGAAATGGGCTACAATTTTATTTTTATTTATTTATGTTTTTTAATGTTGCAGTTTTACTTTAGTGAAGGGACTACGTCCAAAAGAAAATGTTTAATAATTCTATTAATATAATTATTAGAAGATATCAATGTTATATAGTATCTCTACTTGAAAACTTGAATTCTTTTTATTGCGACTTTTATCCTTAAGACAAACTCAAAAACAAGAGATATAGGAAAGAGTGTACAATCAAATATACGATACATTTTTCGGGCATTATGCCCCCCATACCCTCCTGTGTATCGACATAAATCTCGTATCTCTTCGTGGTCGTATTCATATAGCAAAGGTAATGAATGTTTCAAGTTGTTCCATGATATCGAGAAAATATATATATATATATTATAATGATCAATGAAAATGGGTAATATAAATTTAGCCATTTATAGCTACATATATTTTCATGGTTTCCGATGGTGCTTGCGACAAACAACATATTTAATAGCTTAAGCTTGTTATTTGTTGAATCTTGTGGCAATCGATTCTCAGGAAAAAATTTGTTCTTTGATTCTCAAAGTTGCGATTAAATTAGGTTTAGCTTTTTTTTATTCCAAAATTTTCGTACGAGTTCGTTAGATATTCACAATTGTCATTACTATTTCATTCGCTGCATTAATTTGATAAAAAATTACATAAATTTAAATTTCGAAATACTTTTCATATGTTAATTTAAAAATGTATCCATTCTTCAATTAAAAAAAAAAAAAAATTTAAGTTGTAATGTAAGCGCGTTTAAAATAATAAGCAGCCAGTTTAATGATCTATTTTCAGTATCATTATAAAAAAAAAAACAGAAAAAAACCTTCAGTGTTAGTAGCAAGGACTCGCTGGAATTAATAGGCAAGACGGACATGAGAAATAACGGCGCCTCCCCCTCCACTTTTGTATCAATCGAAGAGAAGTCTTCAAAAACTTTAAAGAATGCATTGCCTTATTGACAGGGTAGCAAGTGACAGGACAAGATAATGCCGGATAAGCCAGTGGTAGAGCAGATATTTAACGTTTCGTTGGCTTTATATCATCTGCTGTAGAAATTATTGCAGATTGAGCTCAGAGAGTTTTATAACATTAAAAATCGAAATGGCTCCTGCATTTGAATTTGTTCTAAAAAAGTTTAATAAGACTTATATTTATAATTTAGAAAATTTAAAAGCATAGCATACCCTCTTAACTAGGAAAAATTTTATAAATATAAGAAAAAGACAGTAAAACAGTTTTTCTTAAAAGTTCCTACAGATTTAAAAATTGCGAATTGTAACTTGAAAAATATAAGAAAATTACCATTTGATATAAAATGTTTTTAAAAAGCGTCAAGGAATTAGTAACAGAATATCATGTTCAGTATCAGTATGTGTACACATATGTTTTTTCTAACGAATAGAAGTAAAAAATTTTTTAATACTTTGTGCTCAATATTTGTTTTTTGACAAGCCCCTCGAATGATTTGTCGTAGACGTGTGATCAGGAAATATAGGTAGTCAAACCATTATAAGTGGTCACAGATTACTATTAAATTCCCTACATCACTTCGGCGAAGATCCGTAACATTTTCTGTCGCGTTTGTCCTTGGGCCAGAACACGTCGGTGTATTAAATTTCGTCGAAACATCACAAAAATTGGGGCCTGTAGGCTAAACACAAAAATACTTGGGAAAACATCAGGCGGTCAAACGAAGAGACATCGACTTAAAACGTAATTGTAGATCAGAGATGATTCTAAGTCGGTCGGTTTATAAAATTGTAAATGTTGTAGGCAACTGCGCACAAACTTAATATACCTTATAGCGCAATGGTGTAGGATGTAAAAAAGCATAAATATCCAAAGCAGAAAGTGTATGCTAGAAAAAGGCCCGGAATTTTGTTCATTGCTGTCTTAAGCAAGAAACAAGGAATTAGAAAAAAAGAGTAGTTGTAGAATAACATACACTTAATAGTTGAACACAACTGTCGCCTTGTAACAAAAATAGCTTATTACAAGTTATTAACTCAACCTGATTTGAATTGAGTTTGCCTTAGCTTATTGCTTGAGCTATTAGGTTTTAATGTCAGATTTGACTGGACAGATCAGAATTATCATCTAGCGTATTAAACCGAGTAACATCAGTGTCTATTTAGAAAATCGTTTACATGTTCATCCGACCATGTTAAGTTAACTGTATATTTTGTATTCAACTTAAGAAAATTTAATACGAAAAAATGAAATGATACGTCTACATCAGGTACGTTCGGTAATGTTTATTATGCACACAGTCTATATAGGTTCAAAATTTTGTCATTGTTATTGTAAATTGCAATTTCCTGAAACTATTAGCGGTATATGATATTACTTAAGTTTTAAATCTAGAGGACGTGAGTGTGAACAAACTAAAAGGATTCATTTTGACATTTCAATAATATAACAGCGGAAGAGAGAACTTTTATGTTAGCTTACAGTAAGTGAGAGCGATGATCTTTATTACCATGGCTAGCTTACATTAGATTTTTTGTTGTGAAATGGTTATGTATGTGATTGAAAATCCTTGATCAGTCTTTCAGTATCTCTAGTAAATTTTTTTAATTTTGAACTTTGCTGAATAAATGTTTATCTTGGAACAGGTTTACTGAAGTATTTGTCAAGTGATGCGATGTAGTAATGCCCTTTAAGAGAGCGTAGAAGGCTTAGAGTCTTGGAATAGAATTTGGAGGGTTCGACAACGGGGGATGCGGGCATGAGGGGCTCTAGATTCGGGGAAATCATTTGTCATTTTACCTCTAATAAGTGGCTTAATTAAATTAATCGTTTGTCCACAATGTTCATTAGCTGTGGTATAACGAATCCGACTTTGACGTCAATATAATTGACTTCTGTTGCGCTATGAATGATCGCAACATATCCACTTTTCATTAGCCTTCATCAAATTAGTAAAACTTTGCTTCCAATTAAAGAAGAAAAATATTTCCCGAAAAAAATTTTTTTTTATCGTTAAAGTCCATGTATTTGAAAATTAAAATTTATATTCAGCTCAGAGATCATATGTCTTATGACCGAGAATCACACTTTGGCTTGGAGACATCTCCACGTCAACCAATAGATACAACCTTCTTCTGCTTAGTATTTTGCGTTAAATTGATTACTTGCTTGTAAAGCAGCTCAACCCGTTTGGTTTATAGATAGTGCTTGATATTCGATGAAGAGGTCGAAGATTGCGAAAAGTTCCCTAATCATGCATTTCAGATGGACGAAACATTTATGCACATACGATAGAATAACAGGGATAAATATATTAGCAGTTATATTTATATCATACTTTTTTCATCTCCATATCCAAAAGGATGCCTGGGGGTTAAAATAGGCAACGAAACGTAAATGCATCATTTCACAATAACCAATGCTTCACGTATTAATTTGAAACTCAGCTTGCAGGGTATGGAGCAGAGATAATTAAACTGGTTTAATTATATGCGCTTTTCGTTTATTGGGTTAATTGATTGTGATATATGTAGTTGTATGCAGCCAAATTACCGCATTAATACAAAATCCGTTCATTGAAATTTGTTGATTTCATTTCTACATGAAGATAAGAACGTTTACGTTTTACGCCTCTAAATTTAGAAATATCTAAAGCAAGCACTAATTGAACTCTTCCATCGGCATGCTACGAATTGCTTTCAAAGTTTAAGAAAACAAAAAATGTCGCTGAGTAAATCAATGTTTTCCACATAATGCAAATAAAACCTTCTCTCAATAATTCAATACTTGTTTGTTTTGGTAATAATTTGCAAGTAATCATACTTTGATGCTGTCCTGTCCAATTTTTAAGAAATCTCTTTTTTTACAAATTAAAAACGATTTGCTTTAGAAAATAATCAGACAATCCTTATTGTCTTTTTGGGAAGTCAAACTGCAAACATGGAGGAATGGATAAACAAATATAGTTACATCGGTTTTAAATTTTGTATTAATTAAGAAATTAGATGCCTAATTCGCAAACAAGTCAGAAAGTTGATAACGATGAGTACAAAAATGTCTTTAAATATGAAAATGTTTCATCTGATCACAAAAGTAAAGCATTGTCTTCCTTTAAAATTGCTTTTCAGTTGATATGGACTATATGTTTGGGTGTACCCATGAATTTTTACACTTGGAAATAACGATACGATGCTAAGAAGATTACTTTTTCTATTGTCAGTGCGATTCTTTAGGGCAAAACTCGGCATCTTCGTTATTATTACGACTTACTATTGTTGCTAGATGTTGAAACGATAAAAAAACTACAACATTAGACCTATTAGTGACGATTTCAGACTTGCGGATCGATATAAGGGAAAAGCAAAATTAAAGTCAAATGCGTGAAGCTCAAAAATTTATGCAGCAAAAATAAAATTAGTCTTAAATTTCCTATATTCACTCAAGACACATTAAGCCGAAAATTATTAAAAAAAAATTTATGATTATCAAAAAAAAAAAAAAAAACGCGTTTTTCTCTTCTAATTTTATTTGCTTATAAAAAGCAAATTTTCACATTCGCTATCAAAAATAGAATTTATACTAAATGTAGGAACACCCGGAGACTCAGAGCATAAGCATAAGATTTTGAATTCAGTATTTCAGTAGTATCTTCAGACGACCGTTTTCTTCAATAGTCTTACTATTTTGATGTCAATGGACCGCAATAGATCAGGTATGGAAATTGACATGAATCACTTATGAAAACGTTTGTCTAAAGCTAAAATGTAAAAACTCGTAAAAATTATTATTATAGCTTTGAAATATAATGGAAAATATTAAGCTAAAGGTTACAAAGCATCTAGCCAGTCTGCCCATAACTATATGCATAATAATAAAAAAGCATTGCGATTATTGAGTTATGCAAGAATACCTCATATAATTTTTACATTTGTTTTGCAAAAAATCGTGCGACCGTGCAGAAGGAAAGATGAGAATTTTTATAGGTTTGTGCATAAGTTATTGTTTATTGAAGAAAATTTTTTTTTAAGATTTGTTTTAGTTTTTAGCTATCGAACTGGGCAGATATTGCGATCTCTTGTTCTTCTATCCTTATCTTAAAAAATGTCATGTTTCATTTCTCATTTTTTGAAAATCTCAAGAACAATAAACATAACAGATAACTAGACCGATTAAGATATTTATTTAAAAGAATATGGAGATTTACTTTTTACAAAGTCCGATGCTTTGGGAATGCATTCTAAAGTGTTACAAACCAACATACATGTATATACAAAACAATGTACAGATTGAAAGAGACGAACTTACCTAATATTGAAATAAAGGATATACCCTAAAATCTTTTTTTTTATTTCTTAAAAAAATAATTTGTTTTACAAAATTAAAAAAAAAAGTGAATGAATGCTATTAAATTAAAAAGAAATCAAATGTTATTGTTTATATGTGTATTGCAAGTATGTACAGTGTATGCGTATACATCATAAAAATGTAGTTATATATAAAGGATATCAGACAGCAGCAAATAACAGAAAATTTGTAATGGTTAAGATGATAGAAATACTTTTGTAGGCAACACATGTTTCAGTTGAAACGAGCGGATGACTAGATTTGGTTTTACATAGAACCAAACATTAGTTATAAGTAACTCTGTTGTTTTTTAGTTTTAGTTTAGTTATTGTTGTTGCTGCTGTTGAAAATTAATAATTCATGAAAAACCATAAACAACACGCATATGGCTTTGATGAAATACATTTGTACATAAAAACGATATCGCAAAAAAAAAAAAAAGAGAGAGAGATAGAGAAAGAGAAAGAAACAGACAGATATAAAAAAAAGGAAAGACGGAAAAAGTTCGACTAAGCACCTTAAGGTAGGTGGATAGAAAGGCTACTTCTTAGTTCGGTCCACAAATTGAACGGAAAACAAAAGAATTAAAATGAAAAGGTTGATCTCTTATCAGATGGGCAATCACAAATTAGATGTGTAGCATTCTGAAAGCTTATTTGTACATGGTGTGCACATGGTGCATACACGCAT
Organism: Glossina fuscipes; assembly: GCF_014805625.2. Classification (NCBI taxonomy): domain Eukaryota; kingdom Metazoa; phylum Arthropoda; class Insecta; order Diptera; family Glossinidae; genus Glossina; species Glossina fuscipes. Next base: position 6,334,579 of record NW_023998433.1, on the reverse strand, counting down.
GAATACATATACATACTTGTAGATACATCATCTGCGTATACGTTTGGGAGGCAAGTTCAGTTGTTTCTTGTGTTTGCGCTAAGTATGAAAACGATCGTCGCAGGACACGAAAAGCTATGTTAGTTCGTTACCATTTCTAGTAATGCTGCTGCTGCTATTATTATCATTATTGTTGTTAGTGTTCTTTCATAGTTGCGGTTCTGGTGAAGAGATTACATAGAATATAAGCTGACCAGAAATGGCAAAAAACCAAAGTAATATGAAAAAGAAAGAAAACAAGGAAAAATATGATAATTTTCCTTGAATCCGCAAAAAGAGGTACTTACCTACTACCTACCTACATACAAGCAAATAAACACACTCGCTTTATCAGATCATAATATAAGATTTGATAGATAATATTGTTATGTATTCGTATATTTTTTGTTACAACTACTATAACAGACAAAAGTCATAATTTTCAAGATATCAACAGAGGTAGTAGTATAGTGACTACAGTACGATCTGATATGATCTAATGATATTAACTGCAGCCACAGAACTAGCAGTCTAGTCAACTATTGTTAGTCTGAAATTGGCAAATCCCCATCCCCATTTCTTCTTGCAAATAAATGAAGTAGAGTTGAGTTGAGCGATTTTTTTAGTTTTTTTGTATAGCAACAGGTTCTTTATTGGTTTTCCAACAATAAAAGTGCTGTTAACGATGACGATAACAATAATGATGATCACTTTTCGATCAGGATATCAGTCTTTCGTTCACTTAACATATTATTAGTGGCAACACTTCTACATGGATCCGTATATGATACTGTTCAGGCGCGTAAAAATGCATATAAATTTATATGTACCATGCATACGCATACATTTTTACATTCATAGTTAGATAAGAAATATGACTGTTTTATATGTATGCGCGTATCTGGTATCTTGTATAGCGTTTGTGGTATCTTATGGTTGCGGCGGCTCTGTGTGTCACTTTACGGTTATGAATTTTATGATTTATGTTTTAAGCATATTCGAGCTTTTATTGGTTTGTTTGTTTGTTCGTTTTTTTATTTACGTTTGATTTTTTGTCTTTGTATAGAGTTTTTTCGTTTTCTTAGCGATGGTGGTGAGAATTCTTATGTTGATTTTCTTCTACCTTTATATTATTTGTGTTTTTGTAGGGTTTCTTACAAATTTATTTATTTCTTCAGATATGAAATTTTTGGCTTTTGATTCCGTTAAAGGGGCGTTCACTATTATTATTCTTGTTATTGTTGTTTTCCTTACTGTTTTGTTGTTACATTGTCGGTTTTTATTAAATTAAATTGTGTTTTGATTAGTTCATATTTAAATGTCTTTCAATTTATTTACTTTTTTTATTTGCTTCTTTTTATTATTCCATTATTTGTGTAAATGTGTGTAACGAAGTACTTAACCCCATTGACTTTGTAATTGTTTTCTCTTCATGCTCTCTTTTTGTATGCATTTCGTATGCAATTGTAAAATAGATCGTAAGATGTTTGTCTTATTAATGATGCTAGTTTAGAAAGTCCATGCACAAGTTGTTTTAAAATTCGGAAATACTTTAACAAATAAAAAACTAATCAAAAACCTGTAAAGAGGTTAACCTAATGTCACATATGAGTGATGATGATGATCGCTTCAGAAGTTCGCCTACAATAATAATGATACTCTTATTATTATTATTATAATCAATTTAGTCAAAACAATAAATTTAAAAAATAAAGTCTTAAAGCACAATCATCTGAGGCTATCGATTTGAATCCCTGACAATAACAAGTACAAAAATTGGAAAAAATTGAAAGCATTAAAAAAAGTTTTAAAAAAACACTATAAGAGACAGATAGATTTGTTTTAAAGGAGGATCATATGTTTCGCGTGGACAATAAGTCAGTTGAGTAATCAAATATATCTGAAATGTTTTGAGTCTCTGAATGGTCGAAATCAAAATAATCATTTCTTTCATGCAAACCATACACAAATAAGTTTGAATGAATAGAAAACATATCCATTTGCTTAAGTTGCACCGTGACCTGAAATATCAATTGTACTTGCTCATGCCCTTTGTAATCCAATTTTTCGCTGCTTATGAATCCCCTCACTTTATTTGGGACTGACCACAATGCCGTATCTCGCATTATGACATCTACGTCAGACACATGGTGTCTGATTCTGCAGAAAGCTGCGCATTCATATAAGATGTGATCGAGCATATCACTTGCAGCAAACAAAACTATTTCATTTTATTTTTAACGATTGAATGGCTTGAGTAAATTTTATTTTGAATTTTTGCGTATATATTCATAGTAGGTTTCAAGATATTGAAGATAATGTTAAGAAATGGTTTTGTTTTCAAGTTTTGTATTTTAAATATTCCGCAATTTGGGGTTATTAGACTTTATCGTCCGCTATTCCAATTTTTTAAACTATGGAATCTCTTAAAAAAAGCGGAAGATTTTATAAGTGTAATCAAAATGCAGTTAAATATTAGGACCATCGAAAATTGTCATTTAGCTAATTAATATTTTAACGTTTGAACATACGTCAATATTGGAGCGGAGCATAGAAATAATTGTTTTGCAGTAAAACTTAAGAAAGAAAATATTCGAGAATTCGACCACAAACAAATATTTAAGTTGCAATATTGCTCTGGCAAAAAAATTTTTTTTGAGAACAATGTAAATCAAATTATTATATACTGCTTCACTTTCAGTCATCTACTACCGTAGATTGATTGATTATAAATACCGTAGGAAAACAACGAAATCGTAAAGTTAAATAAATTCTAAAGTTCACGGGGCGAGACGAGGTGGTAAGGTTAAACAACTTGCTGCGTTTCGATTTAAATATTGATGAGTTAAATACTGTTAAGAAAGATTTATTCCTAACAACCAACATTGTTGCTTTTAATTATGACTGATAAACGCAATTATAATTAAAAGTTTAATCGTTCCTTTCAATTCATTCAATCTAGAGTTACGAATTGTAGCACATTACAATCCTTACGAAAGCCATCACAGGACGGGACGATGTTGTGGCAATTTTGCCAAATTGTTCATAGCGTCAATGCACATGAGAACTTTTTTTAAACAAGCGTAAGCTTTTGAGTCGGTTTGGCAAACAGTTTATATGTCCACCCGTCCATCCGTCTATGCTTTGGAAGCAAAACAATATATAGATATATGCATTCAACTTACAGCGAACATATTCTTTGATAAAATAAGTGGAAAGATGATAATAGATATTGGAACTCTTTTGTTATACACCAGTTTATGTTCTAAGCTTTACTTTTTTTATATATTAATTGTATTTGCTGGTTGAAACTGTTAATAATAATAATAATTCCATGACTATTAAGTAGTAATAGATATAAAAGAGATATAATCACAAATGTGCTATACTTAGCTTAGTCGGAATTCAGTGTATGTATTTATCGAATAAATCAGTAGCTTATCGCGGTGTGTGAAATATCACAGATAACAATCATTTTTTACACTCCGGACGGTCAGCCGGTCGTTCGTAGTCGCACTGTCGCTTGAATGTATCATTCGACTTAAATGACTATATTTAAGGCGACTGTGTGCAAGATTATGTGCGCGCGAGTGTGTGTACGCATGTTCTTGATACTATTATACATATCTATCGATAAATATGTCCGCAGACATATTGCTATCCGAGCGATATAATAACAATTTATAATCGAAAGATTTGAATATAAAGTTAATTTTGTTAATTTTGTGTCGTGTTGTTAAATGTCAGTATAAAGAATTATTACTATTTGTTGTCCATGTCGTTTCCGCCTCTATCCTTCTTCTTCTTCTCTGTCTTCTCCTTCGTTTTCTTTATTTTTTTTTCTTCGTGTTCGCCCATTTAAAATTATTTACTAATGTTGTTGAAAATTTAATGTAATGTTTTGCATATAATTATCAAATTTATATAGGAGAAAATTCATCTCTTTTTTTTGTTTATTGTATGAGAGTTTTCAAAAAATTTTAATTACTTTTATAAAACATATAACAAAGCCGATAAGCTTAATCGACACTTTATTTGTTTTTCATGAGTATTAGATTATATGTGAGAAAACCAAAGAAAACCGAATTCTGGGAAAAAGTTTTTGGAAGACACACGTATAAACAAATCTATAAATTGAAATGCGTTGGAAACCACGTTTCAAAAAGATACAGCAAAGAGAGAGAAGATACAAGAAAGAGAAGAAGAGATGTGAGGCTGACGTGTTTGAAAGCTAAGCGTTAACTTGTATCTTATTTGAAACATTCTTTTCATTAACATAATTATGTTAACACTTGACTTAATGAAATGATGTACAATAACAGATATTACTTACTTACTTACTTAGTTATTGCAACTAGTGAGAGACTACTACTGTTCAACGTACACCGCCAGTAGTTCTTTGATAAAGAGTTACAAGTTAAAGGCTGTGATGAACAGAAGCTTTATATACTTTAGGCTATAAGACATAAGATGGCCACCATCACTAACAACGGCAACGACACTACACACACTCACACATGCAGACGTTTCGCGCGTGTACATACCCTATAGATATACAAAGAAATGCTAAAATTGACCATCACAAGCAAGTATCGGATCCAGGCCTGCAATTAAACGCCATTGAAAAGCTATAGCCGGCAACAATAAGCAGCAGCTTCATAAGAAATTGCGCAAGTAAATCGATTGATTTTAAGTACTTGGCAGTAAAGAGTGTTTCTTTTAAATTATTTTTTTGAAGGGTCATTCGAGGAATTCATAAATTTTGATGATAACGCTTCTCATAATGAAGAGCGTATAAAAAACAAAGGAAGCAAAGCAAAAAGTATTAGCAATGCAACGTTACTTGAACCAATCAGTGATTTCAAAATGATGAAGAAATTTCTTATATGTACATCTATATATGTATATATCTTTATGTATATATATATATATATATATATATATATATACGCATATACGCATGTAGATAGATACGCATGTACGCACATATGTAGACATACTTATGTATAATTAATATGCAAAAGATGCAAACGTATACCGCACAGGGAACAGACGGCAACGCCTTGAAAGTTTGAAAACCCATTTACATATGTCTCATCATAAATACACATGCATCCAGCCATTCACTCATTCGTTTATTCATTCATTCAAACGTCGGTTGTCGATTCGTTCGTCTGCAACAGATTTAAACGTATCTACACCTATAGATACGTATTTACGTACGTATGTACGCGTAAATGAATGTATGTTTATATAAGCCTTTCAAATTTAGGCCAGCTTCTGAAAATGGCTGTAGGCTTCCTCTTTACTTTCCACATTATGCTTACGTACACTTGCATACATATGCAGACACATTTCCTCAGCTTTATGCATATTCTAAAATTTTAAGCATTTCGTTTTTGTTGTTGCCATAAAAGAAACAAGTTAAGCAATGTAAAGCATTTCCCTCCAACATAAATATTTCTAAAAAAAAAAACGATAAGAAACAAAATTAAAAAGAAAAAATTATTATGATTCGCTCTGCTAGCAAAACCTGTAATTAAGATAATTTCTTTCATTTATTCGTTCATTAAAAAAAAAAGAAAAACTATACGTATAAACAAAAAAAACGAGTAAAGAAAACTTGGAATTGATCAAAAGCTGTCGATTTTTAGCAGAAAAGCGCCAACAAAATCGTATCTATAAACTGGGAGTGAGAGTTGGTCATACATTATGCAAAAGAAAAAAACAAAAAAGCCTAAAATACGCAGCGAAATCGCCTAAAGCCTTTAATAATGTATGTGCTTATGTGATATGTTTTTTCATGCTCCTCCGCTGGTGGACGGGTGATGTTCGATCTTAGCTTATTCGTTTAGTTATTGTTTTGGTGAACTCTACAGAACCAAGTGGGAAAAAAGGACAAGAATTTATAATCATTCCAAATTCTTTCTATCTTTCCATCCCTCTCTTTCTCTCATACTATTTTTTAGTGTCTATATCCCTCTTGCCTCTTTTTCTGTGTCTCACTCTATCTCTCTTTTTTTTTCTACGTTGCTCCATGTCTCATTTCTTTTCTTTGCTGTCAATTACGGGAACTCAATTATTATTTCTGGTCTATGCCTAAAGTTGTGCTAGACTATGTTTCATTCCTTTATTTTTTTCTTTTTAGTTCTTTTTTTCTTCAAGACATTTTTCTTCTTTCTTTTCCCTTTGATAAAATTATGATAATTACTGAAATTAACATTATTACTATAATTAGTGTTTTTCAAGAGAGTCAACTGTTTTGCTGACGAAAGGCTAATGATCGCGGTGTTGTTTTCGTTAAATCCACTATTTTTTCTTTTATAGATTATTTTCTATGGAATTATATATATATTTATATATAGATTATTTTTTTGTTCTAAAGATTTACGAAAAAGTCTTTTTATACCTTGCTCCACGAGTCGTATAAGAGCATATTAAGTTTTTGCGTATGTATACAACATCCACAAGGATTTGAGATAAATCTAAGTTTTGCTATACTGACTGGTTCAAAGTCGTTCTGAATTTATTTAAGCTTGTTTGTCTGTTTGTTTGATGTCTCTCCTCTCGCGTTCAACTTACAGGTAGTAATTTTTGAGATATTTTGAAGAGATTTGGTACGCTGACGTGCATCGGCCAAAAGACAAGTTCTGTTGGAAATGATTTATCGACAACTTCCCGTATAAAACCACAATATAAACACGTGAAAAAATTTAATTCGGTCGGGACCGAATCTTTTGTACCCATTACCGTTTACCCCAAAAAAGAATACAAAAGAAGTAAAAGAACAAAATTCTCCTGCTCTATAATATGGAGTGGGTCCACTTAATTTCTTTTAAACTTAAACTCTTTGGGGTAGAGACATGTGGGCATTTTAGGCTTTTCTGTTGAGAAGTTTAGGTCAATTCCAAATTCTTGTAGGCAATTTGTAGGCAATATCTTCATTTTCAAATACTACAAAGTTGCGCAAACAGATAGGTGGACAGACGAACAGGGGACATATTTAGGTGTATTCGAAATTTGAAACTGGCTAAGAATTTGTATACTTTATGGGGTTTTTGAAGCTTGTTTGTGCGTGTTATAAAAGTATTTAAAAAATAACTAAATTTTGATACACTTCCTAATATTAGGAAGCCGTGGTAAATTTTTTCCATTTTTGTGCACATACGCTACAGCATCCGCCCATAGAATATATATTCAAATTTTTATAGATTTATCTTCTGTAGTTTCTGAGTAATGAACAAAAAACTCATCCATCGGTGATGGGTATAAAGATCGTTATATGCATAACTGTATTAAGCGAAGTAGTATAGGCTATTTAGTGGTTGCTCGAGATCTACTGTAATGTTTTTACTTCCTTACTTTTGTATTGATTTTCTCCTTCATCCTTATTTCAAATCCAATTGAATGCATTTTTCTACGATGAAGTAGTAATAGAAATTTGGAAAAATCTACGATTAGTTTTAATTAATTGATTTAATAAATTCCGTTTTTGTGTAAAAAAATTCAATGAAATATCAAGTGATATCGTTCTCCTTATTTTATAGCTTCTAACATTACAAAGTCTAGGCCAGAGAAAAAAACTATTAAAAATGTTCTGAAAACTCTGTCTGTAATAAACAGCTTGTTGTACCGCGGTGAGAACTAACTGTTAAATGATCATCTGAACCCAACGATGCAATTTCGTTTGAAAAGAAAGAGCCCTGAAGCCGACCATTACTACCACCATTAATATTACTACTGCAACAACCTCTACTACTCCTACATAGCTAAGTAGATAACAGTCGCTGGCTCAATTCTCAATGGAATTGGAGAATATGCTTAGTCGAGACTGCGCTGTAATATAGCGACTGCTCAGTTGGTAAAGGCGCATGACACTTGCCGATTTGGCACACACTAGGCCACCACAATTCCTACCCCCCACATATTTCTCTCTCCTCACTCCTTTCCGTTCATTATCGTGTTACACGTATAGGAGACATCACTCAGGGGAGTGTTTGGTCATATTAAAAAAAAAAAAAAAATCGTGTCGCCATCTGTGACATGTTCTGTGGTGTTCTAAACAGTTTTTGAAGTCTGGCGATTTAAACTTTGTACAAATCGGATAGCTCTTTTTTTGAACAATTAACGAGTTGTTCTTATTGCTGAATATTCGCGCAATATTAACATCTGTTCGTCGTAGTGACATTGGACATAATGTTCGCAATTTATTTTGTCAATCAATAGACCTGGTCGTTTAGTATTTTCTGGTATAGAAGACTTGATGAAACGAATTGTTGAAAACGGAATATATCAAGCTTGTATTGAAAGAATAGATATGAGCAGAAAGATTTATTTTATTAGCTCTCGCCGGAGGAAGATTGAATTATACCAAAGAACTTTATCATGCTTTAAATAATAAATAAGTATATTCCCGAGAGTTCTCATTAATACACTTACATTTATTCGAAATCATTTCATCTGTATTATTAGTTTCATTCAATCATTTTTCATTCCCTTCCCTTTTTTGCCTTATATCTGCTTATTTTTTTGAAACTTTCAAAGACACAAAGTTTGTATAAGAATATATTATTCAAAGAAAATTGGTTAGGCTTAATTACGCGCAGATCACTTTTAGTTAAAAACCCAAGTATTCAATATAATATTATTAATATCTTGAGATCGAGTTACTACAAATGTTTTTTTTTTTTTTTTAATATTTATCATAGTCCTCTTAAATGTCTCGTACAAATAGCTTCGATGAGATTATGGAAGCAGTTGCAGTAAAAGATTTTTGTTGGCATGTAAGGTGTCCGAAATTCGTCGTAAGGCGAGAGAAACTTTTTTGTTTTATAACTAACATCGATTGATTTCATCATATACATTAAACACAAGCACCATGGAAGCAATTATTGGTGGTTTTGTAATAATTCACAAACATTTTCACGATAAACCTTTACAATGACCAGAAAAGAGTCGAAACCCTTTTATTCTCTTTTTATTGTCCTTGCAATATTTAGGGCTTTACAGATAAAGTTCCTATTAAAATATATAACTCAAGCTTGGAGAGACAGGTACAATTTCCCTAAAATAACCTATGATCCCCACGAAATGTTCAAATTTTTGAAGGTTTGACGCCATGTCGAAAGGAGAAATTTGTAATTAATGAGTGTGGTGCAGCCCACAACAAAAACCTTCTAGGCTTACGACGTAAACGGATGAAAGTGGTGATATATCCTTTGTGGCACATTGTATGAGTAGGCCGTTAAGGCCATTTGTAAATACCGTATTCGGTCATTAACAAAAAGAGGTATGTAAACCCTTAAAAAAAATACACAACTTTGCAAGGTTTATAAATATTTCACTGAAATCTGTTCGAAATCGAATTCAATATTTAGTTTTCATGTGAACCGTGCTGCACGGTTACCCGATCGTACAAAAACGACCTTTTACTGACTAAAGCTATCAAAAATTGTCCAATATATAAGATAACATGAATCCATGTCTCAGGACAAAAGCCAGTATCAATTTTGCTATTCGCAAAACTCATCAAGAGTATGACGTCATATGTACATTGTTTGCAGTTCTTGCCTTGTCTGATGAATGCATTGGGGATTCACGAATGAGAGAAAACATGCTCCAATAGTAGATATAAAATGATTTTTTGTCAACATTCTCCCTTGAGGGGTTGATAGGTTGCATTTTTGCTTTAAAAAAGAAAAAAAAAAACTTCATACATGAACTGTAGTCAAAAAATACGCCGGGTATTTGAAATTCTCCTTAACACAGCCATCGCTTTCCGGCAAATGTTGATAGGTAGGCTGGTATTAACACCTAGTTTCTAAAAATTTGCACGCGTTTGTTTAACTATTTATAATGTTATTAATAGCTGTATATATGTAATATGTAATAAATGTATATATGTACGACAAATCCACATAAAGAAAAAGAAAAATATGAAGCCATTAATAACATAAATGTATATGTATGCATGTGTGTGCGTTTTTTTTTCGTTTTGATTAGTATAATTAGTAAATTAATATTATTCTTGGTATTTCTTGGTTTTAATAGCTAACGATTCCACTAATCAAAAAAATTATTTTATGTGCAATAAAACTCAATGAAAACAAAAAGAAAAATTTATTTTAATATAAGCACATCGACGTGCAAACGCGTACAGAGGGGCGTAAAAACGTATATTAATTTGTTTTGGTTAATGGTTGCAAATTAAATTAATTTATAAAGAGGTACAGTTATTATACGTACAAAGAAAAAAATTATTAATTATAGAAAATGAAAACGTACCGTTTTGTAATCTTTTGATTTATTTTGAATATACATTCATTTTATTTTAGGTTACAAGTTAGGTTTAAATGGCTAACGTGAATGCAAAATGACAAGAAAGAAGATGACTGTTATTCTTCGGCGAATTTATTTCTAATAACATCGTTAATCTCATTTTATTTATGATTTTAGTTGCTTTCTTCGAATGCTGGTCAATCGCCGCAATCGGGAGATACACCGACTGTACAATCAACTATTGCCACAGCTAATGCTCCTGCAAGCAGTCCTAGCGGTGACTGCCGTTCAAATTCGGCTGCAGTGACGGGCAACAGTGGTGGTAATGGTGCAGGTAGTGGTAGTACTAATGTTGCCGGTACCGGAGATGTTTCTGCGGGTGCTTTAAGCCCTGAAGGTTTATCTCAAAGTTCGAATAATCGTGGAACGGGAAATTCGGCAATGACTGCCAGCGGCAATTCAAATATGGACGTTGCTGCTACTTCTGGAAATAATAATTCTAATGCGGGAAGCTCGTGTTGCGAAAACGGGCGACCAATAATGACAGATCCGGTATCTGGGCAAACGGTTTGTTCTTGTCAATACGACTCGGCTCGTCTGGCTTTGTCAAGTTATTCGCGTTTACCAGCGGCCAGTGTGGGTGTCTACGGTACACCCTATCCTTCTACAGATCAAAACCCCTATCAGAGTATAGGAGTAGACAGTTCGGCATTTTATTCATCTTTGGTAAGTTTCTAAAAGCTTTCTCTCTTTTTTGATTTTGTTTTCTTTTCAAAGTTCTTGAAAATTGTGTCCTTTGAAGTGAACAGAACATCATATACATGGACACACACGCACACATGCACGCACATATTTATAAATGAATTAATGTAAAATGTACATAAATGCTTAAATTAAATGATACCCTTATGGTCGTTAGGACTCCTGTCGTTGTTATTGCAATTGTTGCCATTGTTGCTAAGAGAAAAACAAGGCTTCCATTTCGACCATTAAAAGACCACCAGCTAAAAGTAGTTAGTTAGTTAGTTAGTTAGCTGGTTGGGCAATGCTAGCTGCTTTACAGTATTATAATCAAATGAATCCCCATTTACATACTTACCTGAGTTAAACACATAGTGAACGATTGTCTATAGTTTGGTTGTTTCAAATATGCACTTTGTATGTTTTGTATTTACTTTGTACTCAAGAAGAGAAGTCGTTCATTACCGCCACCATTACCGTTGCCGTCACCATTACCGCTACTATCACCGTCACAGTCCCCGTCATCGTCCCCGTCACCGACGCCATTATCGTCTTACCATTACCATTATTATTACCACCAGCAACGTTACCGATATACACCAGCCACTTTATAGGAACTAAAAGTAATGGCCGACAACATGCAAACTTGTTTGCTCGTGTGTTTGCTTTAAGTGCAGTGCAAAGCAACAAAAATGTGACAATAAAATGCCACAACATGCAGTGAAGCCTCCTTCTTCCACCCGCTTTGATTATTCCACTTCTTAGCAGCAAAGGCAGCGAGAGAAACAAAGGGTTATTAAAGAAATAAGCTTTGTTAATATGGATTTCATTTGTAAAACATCACAAAATGTATTAAAACGGAACACACACATGCATACATGTCAACAAAATAAACTCAATATAATTATATATATATATATATATATATATATATTCATACGTACATATATACACAAACACATATATATGCTATGAAATGCAGCATTAAGAAAACATATTGGCCTGTCTCATCAAACCGTCGTTTCGGTTTTTCTTCTTTTATATTTTTGCGCTTTGAAACTCGAGTAATTTTAATATATATTTATTTATATACATGCGTACATATATATATATATATATACTCACATACACACTTTAGTATATATAAGTATAGTCCTTTTTTTGGATCTCATTCTATTTTGCTTTAGCTTACTTTGCATGTCAATAACAATATTGGAAGAGAGAGAGAAAAATCGAATTATTATTATGGCTGATTTTGTGTGCAGCTCACATTTTGTTCATAAAAAACATACGTACATACACATAACAAATATTGTCAAGTTTAGCTTAATGCTTTTAATATATCAGCGTACATGTCATTGTGTTGTTGATGTGTTGTCTCTTCTGTATGTAAAATAAAAAAGAAAAAAGAAAGAGCTGGTTAACCGTTTCTTTTATTGCGCCATCAAGGTAATCTGATATTTTTATTTTTATTTACATACATGTGTACGTTCATATGTGTATAGCCAACTAGTTAGGTATGTATATATGTACGCTTTTAATTTCAACCATAACAAATAGAATGGTTGGCCTGGTTTAAATACTCTCAAAACTGAAACCGTTTAAATGGCAACCGGCAGCAACAGTAACAGAGAGGCAAAAACTGAAATGCTTGTTGGTTAAATAAATGTAATTTTTTGTTTATAGATACATACAGACATACAGGTACACAGACACACATTTATAAGCATTTGCGATATGCATACAATGCACTGCCTATGTACTCATAGCGAGAGAAATCCTGTGAAAGAAAAATTTTAAAAATTACTCTCTTTGTTTTGTTTTTTTGATTACACACATATGTGGTTTTTTTTGTTGCTAATTTGTTTGTAAATTCATCAGAGATAGTATTAGTTTTATAAATTGTATGATAAGAAGAGCAAGGAAATTGTAATCATTTGTTAGAGAATCTCTATTCAGTAAATACTTTGGTTACACCATGATTCGTTGCGTTCTTGCTTCTAAAAATCTATACCAGAAAGCTCTATAAGGAGTTGTCTGTTAGCTAACCGCCGACGGAAATGCGAAATTTCTTCGCGAAAAACTACCTCTCGGGAAATTACACAGATTGTTGCTATTATTGGGGAAAGCTTTGTCGGCAATTCAGTTTTTCAGATTACATTTTTTACAGGAAACCCCCGGACGCAAAAATGCAAGGGTGTATCTGGGCGTACCGTCTACATCCACTGGGAGACTGTATTGCTTTGACAGGAAGGCGATATTCTGTGTTTAGTGAGACTAGAAAAGAGTTATTAATTCTTAAAGCCTAGTAAAACGATTAATACCATGCACTACCCATAGCAATTAATTAATTTGAACCGTTCGCTGTTTAAAAAGCAGACGAAATATCAAAAAAAGCAACACAAACTTAATTCTTCACTGAAGTGAAGTTAGCCCCCCAAGATAACTCACATTTTAACTCACAAATAACTAATTTAGTGTTTTGGGTATATGGAGACAGCCGGTTTTTGGCGAATTTCGAGGTCATGTCCCCTATACAGGGTAATGAAGTTGGGTTTTTCTGATAGGTTTTAGCGTCCTTTAAGACATATCAAAAATCTGTAGTCTAGAAATAGTTATAACACGATTTTAACATTGCAGTCTTTCAGTATTTGTAACGCACTTTTGCATGAGATTTACTAGCAATAACTAAAAATTTTTGGTTTTGCGTTCCTAATTAGCGACTTGGTATGTTGTATATGTGCACGTTCACTAATATTACTTAATTTTAATATTTATTTTACTTTATTGTTATTCATTTCGCAATAAATTGTAACTCAGCAAAGACATTTTTAGCGAAGACCCGGACCATAAAAATGTGGTTGCTCAAGAGCGAAGATAGCCCACATTTTTGTCTTTACTGAAATGTGGGCTAGCTACTGTGGGCTAACTTCACTTCAGTAATTTTTCATCCATCATGGGTAGATAGTCAATTTGAGGAAATGTTACCCCATGCGGCTTATTCACTAAAGTCGAGCTCCTCCGATTATGGCTTGTTTGCATAGATGGGATAGGCGCCCACTTCGCTTTTTCCGAAAATTTATGAAAATTACGTTAGTCCCTTTATCCTTTAATGAACAAGTCAGAGTAGTCCCTTGGATTACTGTGATAAAAAGTATTCTATATATGTTACTTGTGGCGAAAGTTAAAGGATTCGGTTTAAAAATATTTGTTTTTGTTTTTGGTTTATTCTTTGTTTTGTTTTGGAAAGTATAAAAATAATTATTGAGGTTAATAGCATTAAAGTTTTCGGTGAATATACTTGGCTTATTACTGTAATTGCTATTAATTTCACTTTGTTGTCTCTGCTCAGAAATTTCTGTGATGAAGATTTAGCTTAATGCTTGCAATAAGCATAACAATTAATTGAAACTTTACCTTGTACTAGGAAATAAATAACAGGAACAACAATGAGTAACTTTTCCCATTGTACGTTTTAATGGAACGTAAAAAAACTTTTGTCAACAAAAATATTGCAACTAATTGTTAACGAGAAGCAGAAACGTCGAAAACTTTGTTCGAATATCACTTAAAAAGTCAAAAAAATTACAAAACTGAACAAAATTTATAATAGAATAAATGAAAGGAAAAGTAAGAGAAATATAACAGTTAAGATGAACCTTAAATGGCCCCCTAAAACTTCAATACACATAAAAAATCGTAAGACTCTTATTTATTTTTCTGCTATTGACACTATTGTTTAATAGATTTTAAGACGCATTAAAAATTTCTTGGACAACCTCAACAATGTTTTGGTTTTTATTATGTTTTTATAATCGAACATTTCATTAACAAGAAAAATATTATGTATATAAGATCGCACATTTCATTAACAACATTCATTAGCAACATTATTGCAACATTTGGCATTTAGTATTTTGCGTTTATGGAGAGAGCCGGTTTGTGGCGAATTTAGTGGTGATTGGCCGATGCCAGAATGATGAAATGAAGTCCTTTCACACATAGCAAAAAGCTGTCCGTGGTGAAATTCGTTATTATTTTTTATACATACTTTGTGTATAGTAACTTTTCGCCAATAATATACGTGCACTATATGATAAATAGGAGCATATAGTATATATATTTGTATATCAACGTAAATAGATCAGCCTGTCTACATAAAAAAAAAATTGATTTCTACAAGATCAAAAATTGAAAATCCGGAAACTCAGAACATAAATATGTCCATTTTTTTTTTTTTTTTTTTTTTTTTTACCTTTAGAATTGTACATTTCGAATTAGGTCACATCTATTTTTTATTTTTTTTTCGGTGTTAAGGTCAAGAATCAATTAAATCGCATTAAAAGTTTGGCCAAAGCTCGTAAAAGGCTATATATAAATTAGACAAAATGATTGTAGTCGTCACGATTATCTACAAAATGCTAATCCAAAGTGATATATACGTACTTAAACCCAAAAATATGACACAATATGTACGATACCTGTTATACGATACATTGCTATGAAATATCTTATAACAGTTACCGATGGGTACTGAAAACTTCGTGCTAAGTATGAATCTGTTGTTAGATTCCTTTAAATCGGTGAGTTTTTGTTTCTAATTAAATCCAGTCCTGGAGTCTTCAACTTCAACTGTGTTTATACTCTTAAAAAAGAAAAACTTTCTCAATTTAATTTCAACCTTAACTTACCCAAAAAAATAAATGCGTTTTGAACAAGAGTATCTCTTAACTCCTCTCCAACTTTTTTGGTTATGTGGAGTACAGCCATGTAACTTTGATAATGAAGTACTTGAAAAAAAAAAAACAATCTGAGACACTTCGTCTTATTGTTAAGATCCTGAGGTTCGCTTGCAAACGAAAGTGGATATTACGTTTGTTAAAAACCTAATTCCTAAGGCCTTTCCTCAGGCCTGTCTCGTCAGACTGATTAGTCATTTAAATCCTCTAGCAATACTTTCAAATCAAACCAGTGTGATAAGAGGACTGAAAGGGCATAATATATTGGACCTTCCATTTAGAAATTAATATTTTTTCTTGTTTACGTTATGCTAAGGAATTTTCTTTTTATTCAGCAAATAAAAAGAAAATTGTTATTTTTTTCCTAATACGGGTAAAATTATTTTCTTTTTTTCCTTTACCTTGCTATAAAATTTTCTTATCTTGTATGTAATTAAAAAAAAAAGATTTAAAAAAAATTAAAATGTCGTGTAAGGATGAGATTTTTAATAAAAAATGAACAGATGGATAGGTGGACGTACAGGTGGACGTACCTAATCAAATTAACTGAATTTATTCCATTGATGTAGTTTACATTCGTAGATAGGTGTTCTCTTAAGCCTACATCTATATATGACAGAGCGTTTAATTAAACTATTTTGCGGTGATTACAGCCGCTAAAAGTTGACGACAAATAAATTATACGTACATGTACATATGTTTAGGTAAAAGATTTCCTATAATTATTGTTAAAAATCCAAAAAATAAACAAATAAATGCAGTAAGCGAAAGCTTAAATCAACGTGAGAACGAAATTATTGAAATTTCTTTGTTTTTTTCTTTTTTAATTTATGATGATTTCTTCCTTGTTTTTGTGTTCGATTTTTTGGGAAAACATCACAGAAATAAGAAACAAACAACAAAACAACATTAAACGTAAATACTACAACACGTTTAAATATGTTGTTAAAATAATTAAAAATGTTAATATTCAATAATAAATCAAGAAATGACCCTAAAACATAAAA
Organism: Glossina fuscipes; assembly: GCF_014805625.2. Lineage (NCBI taxonomy): Eukaryota > Metazoa > Arthropoda > Insecta > Diptera > Glossinidae > Glossina > Glossina fuscipes. The sequence continues at coordinate 6,317,796 of NW_023998433.1, read as the reverse complement.
CAACCAAAACACAACCAAGTCATATCAAATCCGCTACATGATGCCACTATAACCAGCGTATCAATCATGACGGCCATAAACTCTAAATAACACAAATACATTCAAAGCCAAAACAAACGAAAAGTATCTATATGCTCTAAGTAAAATAGTAGTGAATAAATAAAAACCATGTATATACCACACATACACGCAACCATAAGAGTATTTGTTAGTTTCTTTACAGCTTACAGTTGTAATTTTTTTGTGTCATTTATAACCAATCAGAATTATTCGGATTATCTGATTGTTGATGAATATTTTTTCGTTTCCATTTAACAAATTAAATTTACTATGGCGGGCAAAAAAAAAGCAATATCAACAACAGGCAATGAATTAAAAAGAATGAAAAATTAAAAAAAGAAAAAAAAAAATGTTATCACAAATTTTCCAAAAGTATTAAATGGCAAAACATGTCACTTCCATGATATTCAGTAAAGTATTTTTGATCGAGTCGAAATATAAAATTAAAGCAAATACGTAGACGTTTTAGGCGATAGCCTAGCAATTTGTAAGCTTTGACTTGTCTATATATGAATGTAAACTCAAGTATATCCGCTTGTGTGTCCGAATCGGCAAAGGGTCTCGACTAACAAGTCAATGGTCATGGGTTCAAATCTCTAGTGCGGTAGACCTTTCAATAAGGCCGTAGACTTAGATGCTAGTACTTTAAGACTTTAGTCTTAAAGTTTACTTCTCTGGACAAAAAATGAATAATAATTATAACAAATTCAAGACTGGCGTGAAGTTAGCCCACTGTACGTAACCCACATTTTTATCTTTGCTAAAATGTGGGCTATCTTCACACTTTGCTCGCGCCTCTGCTAAGCTAACTGATAATTGAACGATATTAAACAAATGACAAAATGATGAGAAAAACTAAATATATATGGAAAATAATTGAAAAATTATACAGAAATGTCATAAAAAATTTTAAATTAAATTTACAATTGATAATGTTACTATTGATCTTCTAGTGCATGTATATTGATAGCGAAAAGTTACAATATGCGAAGTATTTATTAAAAATTTTAACGAATTTCGCCATATAGACATTTTCGATATGTCTTAAAGGACGCTAAAAGTTATAACAAAAACCTGATTTCACTACGCTGGCCCCGGCCCATCACCTCGAAATTCGCCTCAAATCTGCCATCTCGATATACACAAGACACTAAATGCGATATCTTGCATAAATGTTGCTAATGAAATACTCGATCATATATACATAATGTCATTGTTTTTGTTGCTAATGAAATGTTCGATTTTATATATACAATGTTTTGCCTTTATTCGACATGTATGTTTAACATGATTTTACCGCGAAAATTTTAATAAGTTTTTAGAGATGTGAAAGGAAAAACTCTCTCATAAATGGTTTACAAACGATATATCAATTGAATGAAATTAGGTTTTTCTGATAGGTTTTATTGTTGTTTAAAAAATATCAGAAATCTCTTCTAGGAAAAATTTTTAAACATTTTTTATAATTAATTTAGTGTCTTGTGTATACGGAGAGAGCAGGTTTGGGGCGAATTTGGCGGTCATAGACCAGGGACATGGTAATGATATTCTTATAGGTTTCAGCATTTTTCACGACATATCAAAAATGTATAGTCGCGTAATGTCTCTGAAAATTGACATAACACGATTCGGACGTTGCATTGTTCCAGTGTTTGTATTGCATTTTTGCATGAGATGTAGTAGCAATAATTTAGGTTTTTTTGGTTTTGTGGTCGTAATTAGAGGCTTAGTTTGGTTTATGTGTGCATGCTTGCTAATATTATTTAATTTTAAAACTTATTTTACATGTTTGCAACTTAGCAAAGACATTTTTAGCGAAGACCCGGACCGCGCACAATGTGGTTTTCTTGGTGGGCTATCTTCACTTCGGCAATTCAAGCAAATCAGTGAGAAAGAGAACCTTTCTCACCCAGCGAAAGGAAGTTTAAGAATAATGGTACTTAATGAGTGAATGAATATGGTGACATGCTGCTTCGAGAACATAAAAAGCTTTTAAATCATAATCGACAAAATAAAACGATTAAGATAATAAAAAATTTTATGTTACGTAGCAATGCTTTATCAAATATAACGACATTTTTTGCACCACGTTCAAATGGGAATTACTAGCCGATACGTACCTATTCGCGAGACTTAATTCTGTCCGATCTCACCTTTCATGTGCATGAGTGGATCATGCACTTGCTGAACGGCGCGACGAAGTTGTGAAAAAATGGCTCGATGAATGGATCGCGGCAAAAGAGGAAGTTTTCTACTGGCGTGGTATTTATAAAGATGAAAAATATGTGTAACTATGGACAGAGCATGCTCGAAAGAAAAGAAGTTTTATAATTATCCAGAGTTTTGTATGTTTCTCTTCGAAAATAAAAGCTCACAATTTCATGCTTGTGCACCTAATAATTGATTTGAGTGGACGAAAAAATAGAAGCAACAACACCACTTTATTTAAAAGAAAGCAATTAGATCGCTTTTATGAAAGCATACTACACATCTTGAGATTTTCTCTGGTATTTTATCAAAAGAGATAGTTGAACAGATTGGTCACGTAAATGTTTACAGTTAAATTTTTTTACATTTAATTAATTAAAGGTATTCGAGAAGGAATATAAAGAAATTTAATGCAGGAATTATGTTTAATTTTCGGGGGAATTATAATAGTTGTGTCTACTTAGAATGTTTTTAACGAGTGCGATAAAAACGATATAGAATTAGCTTCTTCTTCTAACTTGACTTCACCTTCGTCCAACGTATGATTTCTTCAATTCTAATGCAACAATAAGTAAAATCATTGTTGGTGACATTTAGATTTTCTGAATAAAAAAAAAATCAAATTCACATTGAATATATTATTACATATATATTTAAATAGCCATACATTTAAATAATTATATATAAATCGTTTTCTACGTAAACTTTTTGGTAAAAAGAATTTCTGCGGCTGTCTCATTCCTAGTTTTCTTTTCATGACTTTTTTTTCTTATTTTCCATAAATTTCCTCTTTCCTTCGCTCTTTCTCCCGTAATAGCACATGTATTTTGTTTACTGTTGAAAGGAAAGTTTTTATCGATGAGGATAAACTTGGCATCATTTGCACAGCTGAATAAAGTTTATTGAATGCTCTAACAGAATTGCTTTTGTACGCATACTTTTGATAGCCATCATACATTAGTCAGCATGTTAGGGGATCATGTTTCTAATATAATGGGGCCGCAGGTGGGACAAACTTGTTTCATCTTCTATATTAATTGTAATTCAGTCGCGTCCTAAGAACAATTTTTTAATCAATCCATCTGTGCATCTAAACAGCCAACCAGTTAGGCATGCCATTCTCTAAATATTGTTCCTAGATATAAGAAAGCAGTCTATATACGTACTCTGCTGTAGATATGTGTTCGTACATCTTCGCTTAACATACTGATCATTCTAGTTTTTTTGTGTTTTTCTAGCTTCTTTTTTCTTTTATTCCATTTTTGTAATTTTTTATTGGGCTGGGGTTGGCGATTGTTATTCTTTTTCTGTTCATTTGTTTTTATTTTCTTATTATTTCTTATTCGCTTATCGTGTTTTGGTAGCAAATCCAATAGTGTATTTATTGTTGCGTGTATGGAGAGATAGAAAGAGACGATCATTTGTGTGTGGGAAAAGTCTTTTTATGGCAGAAAATGTTAAGCCTTTTATGAAATATATATATGTGGTTTTTTATGCGTTTAGTTGTATTGAGAAAGAACGTGTGTTTATATGTTCGTATGAGAATGTTATAAATTAATTAATTAATAATGAGTTTCTTAATCATTTATGGCTTTTTAATTTGTATTGTCTGATGTGCTCTTCATGTTTGCAGAGCAATCCTTATGCTTTAAAGGATACATCGACCGGTACGGAAATGTCGGCTTGGACGTCAGCTGGTCTGCAACCAACTACAGGCTATTATTCATATGATCCTATATCAGCTTATGGGTAAGTCATATTCATGTCTATCATATTCTTTAATAAAAAACAGTAGTTTCTTTACCATATGTGGAAACTATATACATATCACAATAAATTTTTAATTTTTTTTTTTTTTTTCTCTAATAATCTTAAATGTTCTATGGTTTTACTATTACTACATCTTATGAAAATACAATAGTCTAATGACATCAATAGGGGAAACAAGTACGGGACCGTTTCTATGCTTGTAAGATGACGCATGGGTATCCAGCATCTGAACCAGCATCAGCGCGAATGATCAGCATTTGAAGCAAACACATAAAAATGCTAAACCCTTTCGCTTAACAGTCACATATTCGTATCTCCATCAGGGCCGAAATTTACAATTTTACGATGCCTTAGATCAGTATCTGCCAATAGTTTGGAAATTGTTGCTACTGCGCTTAAGTTTCTCTGTGAATTATAGTGCAAATAAGCCCCGTGCCTAGTTTCAGTTTTCCACGTTTCTATGACAATTGTATGAATAGACGTCAATCAGCAAATCGTTGCAAAACTTTGCATTCAACATAAATACTTAGTGTTTTGTAAAATCACGCATGAAGCAAAATAATCCATCTTTGAGATGTGAATTTGAAAATTGTAAAATCAATATTGTTACTTTCATTTGACTTGAACGGAAGCTGATCTACTAGTTTTAATACTGAGTTTAAATGGTTAAAGTTTTAGATTATGTGACAATCGAGATGATCGGGAAAAATTCTGTTTTATCCGAATTTCATGTCATCAGACTCAAATAATATTGAATAACGATTGGCGTGAAGTTAGCCCACTGTGCATAGCCCACATTTTTGTGTTTGCATGTCACGCTTGGTTCGAGCCTCTGCTAAGAGAATTGATAATGACACGCTACTGAAAAACTAACAAAATGATTCCCTGTTTTATTTATGCTTGAATTTCTCTTCTTGTTTAGTTTTTCTAATCATTTTGTTAGTTTTTCGGTTGCGTTTACCTATCAGTTACCTTAGCAGAGGTGCGAACTAACTGTGAAGATAGCCCACCTTTTAACAAAGACAAAAATGTGGTCTATGTACAGTGGGATAACTTCACGCCAGTATGAAATAATGAATCTTTGTATGTTGAAAGAGTCTTCTTATCCTCGCCCGCAAATGACGATCAAAGCCCTGTGAGCTATCCTGCGACGTCGAAAATGTAATTGTGTCATCCGTGTCTTTTCTCCTTTTATAAATATTTCTAAAGCTGTAGTTTTTTTGCACATCTCATCTAAATGCGGAGGAGAAATTTTGAAAAGATTGGAACTTGCTTTTGCATATAAAACTTTTGCAAAATGCTTTAATCAAAAAATGAACCTATCGTATGAAGTGACAAAGCAGCCAAACTTAAAATACCGGTGAATATCTTTCTTACTTGCGGTTTCTATTTTTGAATGCGGCTATATACATTTTTTGTAAAGTGGACATAACATAATTTAAAAACTATTTTCTCTGTCTCTGTATTTTCATTCCTTTTCAGCTTTTTATAACAAAAATCTAAACAAGAAATTATATTGCACTTGTCCCAGTGAAGCATTGGTCCATTGATAAAGGCCCTGCTGAATCCGTAAAAATGCTTGTGAAAGGAGGCCAACTCTGAGCTTGCTATGGAAGAATATTTTTTATCTCTTCGTGGAAAAATGTGTGTGTATATCCTCTAATTTGAGAAGTTTTAAGAAAGGTGTGATTGAGAACACCTCTGCTTGTAAAGTACCATTGTAATGGCTGATCCGACTCTAGCTTTTTGTCACAAATATCTCGTATCCTAAACAAATTTTATGTTTTTAGGAATTCCTACAGTAATAAACTCTTATATGAGCAAAATTGTTTTTTGATACTTAATATCTTTAATTTCTAAGTGACGTTTCTCCATAATACCACCAAAGATCGTCTTCTTTTCCTGACTTAACTATTTTATTACAAATATCAATTATCTTGGCCAAGTAATATTTTCTAAAATAGGTATAATTTTTGTTAAATTTTCCAAGAGTTTCTATAAAAGTTACAAGAATAATAATTAATATTCAATTTATTTTCGCCTTTCTACATGACTATAGAATCTTTTGAATAAAATTGTACGCGGGCGTTGATTCATATTTAGAAAAATGGCGAAAACTTAATAACATGCATATAACTTCTTAAGCAATTGCATGGACAAACGTGCTAGCGCACCCGCGTACAGCTTTTTCTTCAACACAGTTTGCTATTGTCAACGTATGCCCATAATGTCTAATCTTAAACATACATGCTGAATAAAGACAAAAACATTATGTATATAAAATGGAAAATTTCATAAGCAACAAATGCTTATGAACATTATGTACATAAGATCGAAAATTTCATTAGCAACATTCATTAGCATTTGAACATTGCATTCTCCAAGTCTTGCACGAGATTTAGTAGTGATAACTTGGCTTTTTTTGGTTTTGCGAACGTAATTGGAGGCTTAGTTTGGTTTTTATGTGCTTGCTCTCTGATATTGTTTAATATTACTACTTATTTTACATGTTTGCTTTGTATTTCGTCATAAATCGTAACTTAACAAAGACATTTTTAGCGAGGACACCGACGTTGAAAAAATGTTATCACCTTGGTGGGCTATGTTCACTTCAGTGAAAAACGTTGTTATCGTACAACAATATCGTATCAACAATATGATTAAAGTTTCTTTCTTGCTCGCTGCATACAACTGCCGCGTATTAAGTATAATCATCACAAGGGTATATAAAATTTGGCAAAGAATTGTAATACGTAGCCAATAGGTTTTGAAGAGGACAAAAATTATCTACACATTCTTCATAGTCCATATAACATTTGGTTGTATCTTGTAATAGTTATTGCAGATACTATCCTGCATTCTTCATAGTCCTTATAACATTTGGTTGTATCTTGTAATAGTTATCGCAGATACTATCCTGTAGTAGTGGAATTGTTGATCTCACTCTTTTAAAAATGATTGACGTTGGGAAGCTCTTTTTGATTGGTTTTTTGGCGGCGTAGGGGAAGAGACAGAGTGATGGCGGAAAAAAGAAAAACGTGTTCGGACATTTTCTTAAATTCTTAGGTGAACAGGAAATTTTATATAAGTAAAAATAAAATAAAATACTGTTATATATAAATAACGAAGATATAAATGCGAAGTTGATATAGTTGTGAAATGCAGACAAAATTGCATTCGGTTGAATATTTATACATATGTACTTTTCAGTTATCTATATAAAAAAGAAAATTTTTACCCTTTTTAATAAATTGGAATTAAATGTCTATAAGAACAATAGTTAGGAAACATTCATCGTATAAAAAGAAATGTTGACAAATGTGAACCTATACGGCAAGTCTAAAATATCTGAAAAGTTAAGCGATACATTCAAATATTTTTAATAAAAATATTGGAATTTCATGTAAGAACGCTTCTTTGCCGCAAGAAACTTAAGGTATTGAAAAAAAAAAAGAAGTATGCTGTAAATGTAAAGCATAACGGACTGTAACTAACATTAAATTCCGCGCTTATCCAAAATTCAGCGTAAAGCATAAATGCGTACTTGTGACAATAGAGAAGAAAGAAAAAAAATTTATAAAGGGTATTGTATAAAAATATTAAAGGCAAGAGATTAAAAAAATGGTTGCCAGTGATTTGAAAAGGAATCTTAACAGTTTCTGTAATAATAATACCTACAAGAGATATAAGTGGTAAATCACCTCTAATGGTTACGGAACAAGAGACTCTCGAATAAATCGATTGCTTTCGAGGCGATTAATTTATCAACTATATGTAGCATCTTCATCATCCGTATTACCAAATTTTAACATCATTTTTTTTCATTATCGAGTCGACTTGTGTTCAGTGTAGTGCGTGTTTTCTTTTCGTCTGCGTTTTTTCAATTGTTTCGGTGTTTTCGGTGTTTTTGTGTATTTAACTTCTGTCTTTTCAGTGTTATTGCTAAAACTGGTTAACGCGGATATCGCGTATGTGCTTTTGTTTCGTCTATATATAATAAAAAATAGAAAACAAAAAAACAAAATAAAAAAAAATTGAAAACATTTGATACTTTTCTTTAGTAGTTCCCAACCTTCTTCCGCAGTTCCCAAAACTTTTCAAGTGAGTGGTTATTTCACAAATAATAAGCAATAGACAACAATAAGGCATAATGGCCCCGGGGCCGCCAGACAAAAACTCGGATAGATTTTACCTATTAAGTGATACATCTCCCAAAGAAAAAAAAGTAAAAATTCAGATTTTCCGGTGTTGCCGATCAGCGATATAACCCCTATTGATAAAAAATATATTGTTATTTCTTCAACCGATGCTCGAATAACAATTTCCCAAATTAACCCTTTTGCTATAAAAAAAGCTCTAGATAGCATTACAACATACATCGACTCCATCTCGATTCTACGCGATGGGAATTTACTGGTCCTCGCTGGGAACCCGCGCGCAACCGAAAAACTCATAAAGGCCAAATCTTTAGCTAATCTATGTGCTATTTCAGCTAAACTACATGAGAAACTTAACTCGGTTCGAGGCGTAATTTATGCCCCTTGCTTAAAGCATGTGCCGGAAGATGAAATTGTCCGCGAAATGGGCAATCAAGGAGTGACTGAAGTATACAAATTAACCAAACTGAATGATGACGGAAAAACACGCTCTCCGACAGGAAGGATTATTTTAACTTTTGATCGCTATCGATTACCGCGAACAGTTGATGTGGCGTGGTATAAATGTAAAATAGAACTATACATCCCAAATCCTATGAGGTGTAAAAATTGCCAACGCCTGGGTCATACGGCAAAAAGATGCACTAATGCTGCATCTTGTGCTAACTGTGGTCATCCTCCACATACTGAAAGCTGTACCCGTAGTTTCTGCATAAATTGCAATGATCAACACTCAGCGTTAGAGAAACAATGCCCACGGTTTGTACAGATTCGTGAAATATTAAAAATCAAAACAGAAAATTACTGTAGCATGGGCGAAGCGCGACGCACATACCGGGAAAGAAATCCATCCGTTGCCCATGGAAATGGCAAAAATCATACCTATGCTGCTGTTGCCTCGCAAATCGAGCCTAGTAAGACTTTAACTGCAACTGCTTCCAATGAAAAACCTGTTCCACCATTAACCAAAAATTATATTGCGAAACCAGTCACACGACCCGCCAAAGATAATATTGAAAAAACCAAAGCAACTGCAAATATTGAAAAAATTAAAACAACAACACATATGCTAAAATCTAATATACCAAATTCTCCAGAATCTCTAGCTCTCAACTTTACTCAACATATCACAAGTGGTAATGAATTCATTCTTTCATCCATTAATCAACCTTCAATTTCAAATTATTCACGTGCGCCAACCCGTTGCGCTTCAAATGTACCAAATCACCTAAGTACAGATTATTCTGCTGGTAAGAATAAATCGTTCACGAAAAATTTCTATAGCGACCTTCTCGACGGAGACGCTGACATGTCAACTTAACCCTCCCTCCACTCTTCTTACATGTCATTACAATTAAATAAAGTTTTTAAAATTCTACAATGGAACATTAAGGGACTTATTAATAATTTTGATGAATTCCGTACACTCATAAGTGATTTTAATCCAACCTTTTTATCGCTTCAAGAAACCCATTGTAGAAGCTCTTTTAATCCTATTCCACCCAAATCATATACTGGATACTTCACGAATGCTGATCAAAACTCATATTCCAAACAAGGAGTAGGTATTTTTATAAAATCAAGTATACCTCACAAACACATAAATTTAAGCTCAAATATACAAGTCGTAGCGATACAAATAATGTTAAATATAAAATTTACAGTGCTTTCGCTCTATATTCCAGCTTCGCAATCGTTTTCTCAGCAAGAACTCTACAGTTTATTCTCCGTACTTTCCCCCCCATTAATTATATGCGGCGATTTCAACAGCTGGAATACCATCTGGGGCTCAACAGTGAACAACACTCGCGGTACTGCTTTAGAAAAGGCCTTTTTTCAAAGCAACCTTTGCGTTTTAAGTGATGGAAAACCAACGCTCTTCTCAACTCATCATACTTGGAAGTTGTCTCTCCAATTTGAAGGGGAAAACATCTGGTCTAGACCGCATCTCATACCAAATGATCAGTGCTATGTCTAAACCTAGTAAAAAGAAATTACTGGACCTATATAATACGGTATTTATGACTGGCCATATACCCTACATGTGGAAACTGGCAACAGTTGTTCCAATTCCAAAGTCAAAAAATGTCTCCATCGCATCTGATTATCGCCCAATTTCTCTTTTATCTTGCCTCTCTAAGGTTTTAGAGAAGATTATGGCATCTAGATTATCTTGGTTTCTTGAATTCAAGAACCTGATAACAAAGCAACAAGTTGGTTTCAAGCGGGGTAGAGGATGCATCGACGCTCTGTTACATATTGATTATTTCACAAGCAAAGCAATTTCCGAACGAAATCACGTAATAATTCTCTCAATTGATTTCGAAAAGGCATTTGACAGAGTTGGTCTTCATGTTATTTTAAGGCTCTTGAAATCATGGAATGTTGGATCCAAATTCGTCAACTACATCAAATCATTCACGTCGCATCGGCGGTTTAAAGTGAGAATCAACAATCATCTCTCTGATTCCTTTCCGCTAATGAATGGCATTCCACAAGGATCTCCTTTTTCTGTCACGCTTTTCCCGATCGCTTTCAACGAAATTAGCGAAATTCTTTGCCGTGTACCAAGAGTGGAACATTGTCTCTACGCGGACGATGTATACATTTTTACAAAAGAAAAAGACAACACGAAAGCAATCAACATCCTCGAATCTATTGCATGTGAGATCTCCACATGGGCAAACTCGTCAGGAGCTATAATCTCTATACAAAAATCAAAAAAAATGCACATTTGTCGAAAACAAATGTGCGATGCAGGAAACCTACTGATGCATATTAACGACTTACCAGTACTAAATGTGCAGACGCTCCATGTTCTCGGGCTCACGTTTTCAAACAATTATCGTTGGAAAGCACACTGCCTTCGGTTAAAAAACTCCCTTTTAACAAGGGTAAATTTCATACAGTACGTTGCTTGGAGAAGCCATGCGCTTATTAACACTATCGCTTATCTTACCAAAATGCTTGTGTTAAGCAAGATTGACTATGCTTTGATAATTTATGGCAATAGCTGCAAATCTATTATCAACATCCTTAAACCGGTCTATCACCAAGCCGTTAGAGCAAGTTGTTATGCTTTTCGGACGACGCCCATAAATAATATTATAATTGAAACTGGTCTCGCAACTTTAGAAAATAGACTGTATGAGTTAAAAGCTAAAATAGTCCCTAAGCTTCTTAATTCAAACAAATCCATTCTCGGTGATGACGTAAGAAAGATTATTATTGCGAAGAAAATTCCAAAGTCACCATCTGCAATTGACCATTGTTTGTGCATCGCAAAGGAATTGAACATTCCCTTAAAAATTTCCCGCTCTTTTGGTGTTAAACCTCCCTGGATTTTGAAAGACTGCTCTTTTGACATCTCATTGTCTATGCACAAGAAAGAAGATACTCCAAACTACGTCTTCAGGAATCTAATAGCTTAGAAAAACCAAGTATTGGACAATACTGGTTGGAATCTTTTGTACACAGACGGCTCAAAATCTCCTGGTCTGCCTCCTGCTTGTGCGGTGGTTGATGCTACAGGACGGGTTCTTCTCAACCACATATTTCACGAAAGCACTTCAACTTTCATAACCGAAGGCAGAGCTATCCTTCACGCTGCCAACCTTGCCCATAAAAACAAACTCAAAACCGTAATTGTTACTGACAGTTTGTCTGTATTACAAGCTACCCGGAACCCTTCGACTTCGAGATGGAGCACCATCAACAAATTAAGGAATATAATTACTACACCCGACGGAAAAATTAAAATGTTATGGGTACCAAGTCACATCGGTTTACTGGGAAATGACCAGGCTGATCGAGCGGCAAAGTATGCTGCTTCTGCTCCTCTAAATACGGATGATGTCATGGAAAAGTTGGATCTTCAAGGATACATTGAAAGAAAAGTTAAAGAGAAAATTGCAGAAGGAAATTTACAATACCATCATCAACACTACTCTTGCATTAACCCTCAATTAACTCCACCTCTATATCCAACAAATGTTGAGAAAACCAAGATCCAAACATTTTCGAGAATTCGCCTTGGTCATACAATTGCAACTCACCAATGGATCCTGAAGAAGTCTTCTCCCCCAATCTGCTGTTGTGGACAAACTCTTACTATAAAGCACATTCTCTGCGACTGCCTCAACTTTTCCTTGGCTAGAAATATTGTATTTGGAACGATTAACCCTTTGAACATTCTACAATCAGCTTCAGAACAGAATATCAATTCAATATTTTACTTTATTAATACTACTAAGCTTATTATCTAATATCCATTTATTTAAATTAGAGCCGATAGCCTGTGTTGCTAGTGCTCAATGTCTTTTTTTTAGTCAATTCATTAGTCTAAAATTAAAATAATAATAATAACATCATTTTCAGCAGTATGCAACTGATATGTCAAGTTTTTGTTTTTTTCCTCAGGTAATTTTAAATATATATTATGTATATATATAATTTGTTTAAAATATAAGTAATTATAAACTTGCAGGTTATTCAGCAAACTCCCTTCTGATTATTATATAGGTATTAATATTTTTTTTTGTGCTATTAAAAGTAATGTGCATTAAGTTAAAAACAAAAATATATAAAACTGTATTAAAGCTTTTAGTTTTTTCATGAGAGGAAGGTAGGCTAGAGGCTTCATCGGACCCAACTTCGGGGTCTACCATTCCGAATCATATGGCGAAAGAGACCAAAGGTAGTGTAGGGCATAGAATGCTCCAGGGATTATGATTTGCCCTTTGGGCAAGTAGGTTTCGTCCGTCCGTTTATTTCTATAAGGGTATAGCAAGTGTGTTTCTTTTAGATGTGGTCGTCTGTAGAGTGCCCGTGGAACAATTTAAAACTCCCATATATCTGCCGAACTAATTAGCGCAGTAATGACACATGCGTTCGTCCCTACAACCTCCGTTCCTCTTCAAGTGGCACTTAAGAGTAGCCCTAAAAATTATCAAGTCCGTAGTATAATAGTGAGGCAGACTGCGAGGACTTGCAGATATATGACATCACCGTCATAAGAATAGCCATAACTTGTCTAAAAGAACAACGTTGGTCTAAAAACAAAGTTGGTTAATAATCACTATCGTTATGTTAGTTTGGAAACCGATTCGAAATCGGTTTATGGCTGTTATTTTTTTCTTCAAATTAAGCTCTAAATTTTACTATTATAAGTTGGAACACAATATTTTTCTTAGTAAAATTTTGTCACGGAATTAGAAATCGTCTAATTCGGATGAAGTTTTAGTTCACAATTACAAAAAGAACTTATGTGCACAAGATGGAAGGTGTGTACATCTAATTCGTACATTTGGGTGACAAATGCTGACAAATTATATGAAAGTTTTATTTGAGATGCACCTGATATACGGTATGTCTAATATAATGGATGTATTTACACAACGAACTATCCAAGCCATTAGTATACGTTTTTTCTTGTCTTAATATAAAACGGGGTGTATATTGCGTGAGTATTCATGATATTGATGTAAGCATAAGTTATATCTTCTTCTATACACAGGACGCTTTGCACCTACCTCCTTGTGATTAAAGCATTCAACGAAAATTTCTACGGAAGAAACTGGGGCATTTATTCCTAAATTTGGTCTACGGATCAATAACAAAGAGTTTTTGAAGGTTCTTACTTAGCTTGGTAGTGATGATACTTTAGTCATTTCAGAAATTGCATTTTTAAAATTTTTGTTTTTTAATAACTATAAACGTTAAACAGGAAGTTTGAATTTTGCATTTTGGCTAAAAATGTTGTCGGACCTGTTATAAAAATAATGGCAAGAGGAAAGCATAACAGTGATACACCGTATCCAAAGAAATGGTCGTAAGTGCTTCTAAAATTTCAATATTTTCTAGATGCCTTTTAATCTCAAAGAATTAGTGTTGTGACATACAATACAAAAGAAAAATTAAAATCGTATTAAAGAGATACAAAGGTATAGAAGAAATATGTTTTTGTAATATAATATATCTTCCCGGTCACTTAAAAAAAAAAAAAAAAATTCACGCAAGACTTCCATTTTGATACAGAAAGATTAATGATTCTTCATGAAACTCTGCAATTTAGTGGGGCGAAACAATAAGGTAATAAATAGTTGAAGTGAGCATAGCCTATCAAGATAATACACATTTTTAAGGGTCGTGTCTTCACTAAAACGTCTTTGCTAAGGTACGATTTATTGCGAAATAAACAACAAACATGTACAATAAGTACTAAAATTAAATAGTATTAGCAAACGTGCACATATAAAACAAACTAAGGCACTAATTACGAACACAAAACCAAAAAGCTAAGTTATTGCAACTGAATCTCATGCAAAATTACAGTACAAACACTGAAAGAATCCAAATTGTGTTACAACAATTTCCAGAGACATCACACGACTATAGATTTTTAAAATGATGATAAAATTGTTAAAATCTATCAGAAAAATCCAGGGGGGTTTCAGGGTTTATCATCGCCAAATTCGCCCCAAACCTGCCCTCTCGATATACATAAGACAATGAATTAATTATAAAACATGTTAACCAATTTTGTCATGTACATATTTTTGACATGTCTGACAGGATGCTAAAGCCTTTCTTTACCCTGGCTTCGGCACATCACCACCAAATTCGCCACAATCCACCAGACGACATATACAACTCACTATAGTATAAAAATACATAAATTATCAAGTTAAGTATATGATGAACATGTACTTTTCTTAATTTAACAACTTGAAGTTTTCTACTAAGGTCTCTTTATGTAACCATTAGTTTGTGCGTAAGAGTTTCTAATGTTAATTTTATTAATATTATGGTCATTACATTTTAAAGTTAGCAAAATTTCTTTACATATTGCACTTATAACTAAGTGTATAAAATAATCAAATTATAAAGAGAATCTTAAACTTAAAATTAGTTTTTGCATAAGTATAAGATGGTTTATCTTGATTACAGAGGCCATCAGACTGAAAATAAAGCACAAACACACACACATAGAGTGTGAGAGGGCGTGAGAGAGGAAGAGTGAATGCGCGACCAAAACTCATACGCATACACGCACATACATATGCATCCATATAAGCCAACATACGTATAAGTACCTATATATATATACACGCGAAAGAATCGCATGTTTATAAGACATTAGTAACGTTAACTATTATATACAGTAAGCGAATCCGTTGAGTTTAATGGTTAATATTATATTTAAGAAAACAGAATGGCTATGTCTTTATTGGTTTAAATCACGTGGGGTAATACATATAAACATAGATGTGCAGGTGCTTGCACAATCCATGTTATCAACTGTCGAAACCCATACGAAGTTTGTTTTTATTGTGTATCGTTACGACCGATTTATGATTTAGATTAAGTTGCTTCTTGTTAAGAGAGATAACAAGGTTTTGATTTATTCAAGATTTTTTACCTTTTTTTCTCTCAGAACTAAATGATAAAAAAAAGTATTAAGTAGCAATTATTACCACTACTTAAATTAAACTTTCGTCACTTTTTGGAATGATTACAAAAAAAAAAAGAAAAGAAAATTCTATAATTGTAGCAAATATATATAACATATAACTTGAAGCGAAATTTTTTTTCAAATAGATTTCTTAAACTTCATAAATCTAATATCGGTATAGGTGCGGCTCTGTTAACTCTTTATAAGATATACTTATAGCACATAAAATAGTAGATTGACATTAATTACTTTGATGGAAACTTAAAACCGCTAAGAAAAGCAACTCCTTGGGCAATATGTACATATGCATACATATATAAACATATGGACGGACATTAAATTGCACAGTAGCAAGTATGCGACATGTTCGTGTATGTACATGATCATAGAAAATCGGAGTAAAAAATAGAAACACATAAAAACTATGAAACGATTTTAAATGTTATCTGCAAATAGCAATTAACAAACACAAACACGCGCACCTTTGCATACATACATTTAATAAAGCGCGTCTAAACAAATAATGGCCAATGAGGACATGCAAACTATTGATAACATGCTTTTCAAGCTTTAATAATATTTAGTTGATATAATATGCTTTATATTTACCGCGCAATTAAAAAGAGAGTTATACCAATGTCCTTCTAACGTTTGTAACAGCCGATTATAGTTAACTCATTATTAATACAAATTTTTTATATAAGATTTAGATTAGAGGCCTCTACAATTTGCATAACAGTGAAGCCTGATATGAAACATAAGGTTATATATTTCACTCGAATCAATCCGCAATTCATTTTATAACAAGGGAAATTGTTTTAAAAAGAGAGATAAAAAGCAAATCATGTTTATTGTTGCCCACATCACATAAGAATACAAAACAATATAAGAAAGCGAAATTTGCATGTTTTGGTTAAATAACTAATTATGCATTTACGTTTAGGGGGATATGCGGTTTTCTTGCTTATTATTTCTTATTCTTAAATCTCTCCTGTAAGCGGATGAAAAGCATCTCTAGAATGGGCAGAAAGCCGTATACCTAATAGCTTATATACTATCTAGATCTAGAGAGCATGAGGTTCTCTTATTCTACTTAGTAATTTCTTCTTGATTCTATTTTACTTACTAATTCCTTTTGCCTCATTTTTGTCTGTTTTTTCTTAGATTTATCTGTAGGCATCCATTTGCCCGCTCGCCTACTCGCGACTATCCACTTAATCAGCCGTCACTTATTCATCTATAACATTGTACATCTGTCTGATAATACAACCGTAGCATCCTTCATTAACCCGTTGAATCGTCTAGCTGTGCTGTTGCCAGTCCCGCGGATCGTCGCCTGTACTGTTCTTACATCTGTTCTGGTTTGGTTGCCAATCGGCAGTTTTATTCTGCTATTTGGTCTACTCGGATCCTCCATCGATTGTGACGACTATCCTTTGCTTTTCTGTCGTAAATGTGAAAAGCTCTTACCTGTCATTCAAGTTCCTCAGTTAAGATTTTGGTTTTGTTTTTGCTATTTAAACCAAACCTATAATTATTAAAGAAAAACATTTATTATGACCTCTCTGGGCGTGATATGGCGCTTACGCTGAATTTTTTTATTTTCATTTTTTTCTTTGCTTTTTATATGTCATTTTAAAAACATGCCATTCTTGGCTCTTGCTGCCTATGTATGTTACAAGCTTGTGACAAAAATTCATAAAAGTTTACCTCTATGTACATGTTCATGTAAATAATTATGTGTTATTAGTGTTTAACGAAAAATACCTCATAAATCAATTCGCGCTTTTAAATATCGACATCTTTATGTGTTATTGGGACTGGTTTTTTCTATTGCTGTGATTGGAAAGTATATAAAAAAAGAAAAGAAAACCAAAAAGACTTTTATTACACTTAAAAACAATAAACATTTTTAGTAAATAATAAATAATAGAGAGTGCACGGGACGACGGATCTGATAAAGCTTGCTGACACCTACAAAACGATTCTACGAACTATACTTCCAAGACAATCTGCGACCGAAAACGAACTAATATTTTAATTATACGTTTATATTGAACTTTAGAGATAAACTTATCAGAACTGGATTAAAACCAGTTTCAATTAATTTGCTAATGCATAACGATGAAGGATTTCTAATAGATTTTGCCGGATATGTTTCTCTTTTCTTTAGAAAAAATTTAAACGACCAATCGCGTTAAGATTTTCTTGTCTTTTATTGAAATGTCTTGGGATGTTCCTGATCAAGGTCAAGAAAGTATTTGCACTTATCCTTAAACCGTAATCGCATCTTAAAGACGTAAACAAAGCATGTTGTTTTTTTTCCACTTAAGAGAGCCATTGTCTCACGAGCTTTTTGCGAAACGGCATCGCGTTCTAAATATAAACTTTGTCCACCTCTTTATCAATTATTT
This sequence comes from Glossina fuscipes, assembly GCF_014805625.2. NCBI lineage: Eukaryota > Metazoa > Arthropoda > Insecta > Diptera > Glossinidae > Glossina > Glossina fuscipes. The sequence goes on along the minus strand of NW_023998433.1, from coordinate 6,299,734 downwards.
CAAGACAAAGTCAATCAATATTGTTGGATAAGGTTTCAAGATAAGTTTTCACGAGAAAAATATTACGGGTTTTGATCGTAGAGATTTATTCGACTACTTTGGTAGTTTTCGAACCCCCAGACATTAGACCAATGAAAATAATCTGTTAGAGAGAGTAGTTCAATAATGTTAGTAATAGGTTTTCGTTTTAAATGAAAAATATTGTTAAATAAAAATAAATGAGAAAATTGTGGTTGGTCCTGATTTCACATTGACCACCTTACATTATTTCGCTTAATACTATCCCTCAGAAAAAGGCTTCTCAAAGTAAGGAATTTTATGAGAAGTCGTCGAAAAAGCAATTCGATCCGGACAATTTTCAATAGCGTTTGCCCTTGCGCCAAAACGCGTGAGTATGTGAAATTCAAGAATGCAAGACGGACAGATGGCCACCCAAATTTAAATCGATTCAGAAAGTATAAACAAAGGTGGGTATGTCTCTCGTCTTCCTGGCCGTTACGTACATCCGCACAAACTTAATATACTCTATGCCACAAGTGGTGTAGGGTATAATTAAGTGTTTATCTGGATGAGCCTGTGAGACTTGACGTGAGAAGCGTTCCTACTTTATTGATCATATGTTATTTTACTTTTAATTTTAAAAATGACTTTAGTTGTATTTGTTTTGTACATATTTCCTTAATTGAAAGTCTGAAGAGAAGCTTTAAAGCCATATTCACCCAATATCGCGACATATCCAGTATTTATGTTGAAAACTAATGAATATTTTGATAAAGTGATAGATGGCATCCGAAGGTCGACTTCAAAACAAATTTTCATTTGTTTCTATCAAAATATTCCTCTACTCTGGTCAGTTTGTGCATTAATTTCCTTTTCTCCTGCAAACTGAAATAGAAATCTTCAGTTTAAACTGAGGTAATGCACCCAATCAAGTTCGATGCATTTACTTCTTAGTTCTTTACGATTTGTAAGCCACGATCCAAATCTCTGTTAGAAAATTATATACCCTTTTTCCTTCTTAAACAAATCGTTTGTAATGTTTTGCTATTTTTTGTTTTTCTTTTACTTTTAATTAATATGATTTGTATTTTTTTTCATATCGATTTTGCACAGTTGATATTTATTTAATAAATTAATATGAATTTAAGGGAAAATGTCATTAAAATTAATTCTTATATCAAAAGAAGTAAACTTTTAACTGCAACATTAAAATTCCTTGTGGAACTAACGCTCATAATGATAAAGATTGTGAAGAGACTGCAAAAAAATAAAAAAATTAAAACAAAAATCACGCCAAACTATAAAAAAGCAAGAAAAAAAACGGAAACAAAAGCAACAAAAATACAACTTTCACCCGGCTCATATACAACAAACATTAATATACAAAGCACATCATAGCACTGCAATAACCGCAGCGCCACGATAGCCTAGCAACATAACAACGTCCTTGCAAAACAATAACTGAGTAAACACATAATAAAATAAAAGAAGAAATCCACAGAGACGTGTGTGTGTGTGTGTGTGTGTGTGTGTGCGTGTGCAAATGTATGTGTGGGTGGAAGCGTAGACCATCAAGAAACCAGAAAAACAAAAAAAAACAATATTATAAAAAGCGCAAAAAACACCAAACAACATCAGTATAGAAGTTGTAAAATTCACCGCACACGATGTTGTTGATATTGTGGCACCATAAAAATCCCATGAAAAATGAAATTAAAAAAATTCCGAAAAAAACGACGACACAAGGAGTATATATATATAAAAAACAATGAGAACATTATCCTAGAAAGCGAAGAAAAACCACTGCCCGTAGCAGTTATTTTGTATAAAATCAAATAAAAAAAGAAATTGAATAATAAATAAAAAAGGATTTCTTTTTTTTCGTAGAACGCGTGAGTTTTATTTTAAAATAAAGTTTTTAAGGATTAGTTGAACCGCTTGCTGGCCAGTCGTGTTATAAAGATGAACCAACTCCAAGCTATTAAAATGTTAAGAGGATCGAAAGTAATGGTTATATGATTTTCTTGATAAAACATTTAAGTCGACCTAGAAAAAGCAAAAAAGTAAGGAATAAAACGAGAAACCTCAGGAAAAAGGAAAAATAGCAAAGAAGAAGAAGTCGAACTGAAATATTTTAAATAATATAAACTTAAACTTTAGTAAATTATGGAATTTTCTTGATTTTTCCGGTTGCAGTTATGGTGCTTCTTATGACTTAGCTGCTCGTCGTAAGAATGCGACTCGGGAATCAACGGCCACTTTAAAGGCATGGCTAAATGAACATAAAAAGAATCCTTATCCGACTAAAGGTGAAAAGATTATGTTGGCTATTATCACAAAGATGACTTTGACACAAGTATCGACTTGGTTCGCTAATGCTCGGCGACGATTGAAGAAAGAGAATAAAATGACTTGGGAACCGAAAAATCGTACCGATGACGATGATGATGCTCTTAATTCGGACGAAGAAAAAGATAAAGATGATATGGAAACGGAAAAACCGGGACCACAAATCCATCCCGGCGGTAATGTGACAATGTCAGCTGGCGTTATGAGCGCTGGTCAGGCATTAAGAAAAGGTAGAAGTTTCGTATAATCAAATTTTATTGAAAAAATAATCTCTGTGTCAACTTTTAATAACTTTATAAAATTTTCCGTTTTTTTTTTTGATATTCTTTGGAATGTTACACAGGTCATGACAAAAATGATTTACATGAAGAAGACCATCATAAAAATCCCAATCACACTGGTGAAATTCGTGTGGGATTAAATTTTCCTGGTGGTTCTGCTTATCATGCGACCAATCATCCGCATTCCTATCATCCTTATCAACATCAACATCCAGCCTATTATCAGCATCAACAGTCAATGTTTGCTGGAAGTTATCAGCAGCATGCTACGTCTTCGTCGACGGCCTCCTCAGTGGAGGCTGCTAATAAACAAGATGGTGGCGATTCAAAAAACCAGTTAAGCCGGGACTGTGGAGTACCGATTCCAGCGAGCAAGCCCAAAATCTGGAGTCTGGCCGACACAGTCGCCTGCAAAACACCACCACCTCACACGGCTTAT
>NW_023998433.1:6055882-6296565 GCF_014805625.2 Glossina fuscipes | reverse complement strand
GCCCCATCCCATGCAACAATTACAGCAAATGAGCGCTTTGGTGCAGCGGGCTACTACGCACACAACTCAACCATCCAATGCAACACCCGTAAATATGGCGAACAACAGCAGCATCAACAACAACAACAACAACAACAACAGCAACATTTACGGTATAACTCCTTATGCACGGGGGCCTTACGGGTCTTTTCTAGGCGCCGCAGCTATGAGCAATCCGCAGTCTTACAATCACGGGCACTCGGTGAACAACAACGTCAATCCTACCACACCTTCTACGGCGGCCAACAACGCTTTGCTAAGTCATCATGCTACCCCCTTGCACCAACAGCAACAACAACATCTGCAACATCAAACGTCCACCACGACTCAGCGGGGGATGGGGTTTCACGAAGCCCAACCCGATACTCCACCCCAAACTCCGCCGAATATGAAAGTGCCGAACATACACCTGGCCACGAATCTTCTAATTACCGCTACGCAAGCCCATACGACCGCTACCTGCCCCAGCAATAATAATTTTTATAATATTCCTTGCACCCGCTATGCAACCGGTAACTACTCACCACGCGACGAAAATAGCAGCGGTAGCAGTTGTAGTAGCGGGAGTTCGGATACTACAACGACCACACAGCAGGCACAACAATCTTATAAAGCATTATTTAGAAGGTAAGTGAAAAAATTCTTCCACTAAATTTTTTCCAAAGATTTGTTAAAAATTTTTTTATTTGTGTATGTCTCTAAATTAATTTTGAATTTGTCAGAGTTTTTTTTTCTAAGCCTTTTTCGTTTTATATACTTTCTTACAATTTTCAATAACTTTCATTAAAATTGCTTCCAAACTAATTTTTGAAACAATTTAACAAATTTACTTCTTCGGTTTTTTAAGATTTTTAAAGTTACAAAAACACTCTTCAAAACCGATCTGAAGACTATTTCGTGAAAAGTTTTTTTTTCAAGAAAACTGAATAAAAAAAGATGTACATGACAGAAAGTGAATTTCTACTACGTTTCGAATGAATATTCCCGGAATTCCCGTTTTGAATACGGGAAAATAAACAAAGAAAAAAGTTAACAAAATTATATTCAGTTGCGATAAAATCTTTCATACCCATTATCGTTATCCTATAAAATATGTGGCTTATTTTTTCTATTTTTGTTGAATAATTTTGTAGAAATTGATATTGTGTATCTTTTGTAGTCCGTACGCAACGTGCAGTTGCGACGGAAGGGAAAGTTGTTTTCGGTTTTGGTTGTATAGAAGTGTGGGTGTAGTAGGCATATTCTTTGACCTGTTTGAAACATTTTCAAATTCTTTTGCAAATTTGGAGGCGTTGTTTTCATTTTTGCGAACGGGAAACGTTTGCAAGAGATGCTATATCACACTGACATGCTTAGATGTATTACAGACGGACAGACGGACAGACGGACATGCTTAGATATATTCCAGACGGACAGACGGACTGACGGACATGCTTAGATATATTCCGAATTTGTAACTGGCCAAAAATGTATATACCTTATTGGCTTTTTGACGCCCGCTTCTGGAAGTTATAAAGGTACAAAAAAAAATTAAATTTTGATATACTATAATATTGGGATGGACCGACGGTCATGCTGAAATCGGTTCAAAATTTGATCCTGATTAAGAATATTTTTACACTTTATGAGGTCTCTGAAGCTTTATCTCATTCTTCGACGATGGGTATGAAGAACACTCTTGAGCGAAAGTGGATTATTCCATTTAAAACAATATTTAAAATTCCATTTGAATTGATTTGTTCAATTTCACAAAAATGATTGCTTGAAAAAATGAAAACTTAAAATTATGTATCAGACTTTCTCTGATTTCAAAAATGTTTATACTATAAGATGTCTTGTTTTAAAATAATAATAATAATAATAATAAGATGTCTTGTTACAGTAGTTTTATATGTGCTTTGTACATATAACACGTCGATACGTGCTGTTGTTTGTTTAAAGCCTAATGGAGTTGTAGGAAATGATGATATTTGAGTTTGGCAATGACATGCGTGGTAGTTATCTAATGGCAAAAACTGACATTCAACCCTACTTTTTTGGTTCTTCCTCCCTTTTTTGATAATTACATCCGTACGCTGGCTTTTGATTTTAGGCTGCTCTGATCACGTTGAACCTCTTAAGGCCATTTGAACTTTGATTTTAAAATTTTTTGAAATTTTCATATTGCATTTACATTTAAGTTTAGTTTAAATTAACAAATAACACAAAAAATTAAATTTTTTTTTATAGACAGTTAGTCGTGATGTTAAAACTAACCTTTTTCGATCTTCTAACAAATCTTACCTCGACGAGACCTACAGGTTCATGATCGTAAAGGAATCTCGTATATTGAACAGGGAGCACACAATCTGCCCAAAATTTGGGACACAGATGCGTTCAGAAATCCGGCATACTATTTTAGAATAGTAACCTCAATTTCACATTTAATAATTTCTTAACGAAACATGAATTAAACCAACTCTCTGTAGAACCGTATGGTCTGTGCTATATCTGCAAAATAAACTGCAAAAAAAAAAGTATCGCCTTCAAATTTGCCAGAAATATAGGAAGTTTTTGTATGTAAGTTGTTGTTGAGAATGTGTTAAATCGATAAAAAAACAAATGCAACGTCAACTGAGCTTTCTAGGTTTTCTGGTCGTTGCTTAATAACTACAATAGAAAATTGCCACGTGTGTAAGCGACGTCCGTCTGTTACTATAGAATATAAAATTTTGTTTTTTGTTATTGTTATTTTGATCTTTTTTAGGATAAATGTGGTGGATATAGAAGATTTGCTGCCGGATATAATTTATCATATAAAATTAATTTTTATTTTTATTTGTAATTCAAAATTAAAAAATGTATGACGTGTGTATAATGGTGCATTTTTCCTTCCTTTTGAATTATGAGTCTGCTATGCTCATGGTATAATTCGTTATAAATATATGTGGTAGATTAGGATTATTAGAGATAAGTTAAAAATTATTGACTATTAAATTCGATTCTCTTCTTTTGAGCTGTTAAAAATCTGTATACTCTTGACCTACTAACCGAGTAATAGAATCGATTGAGCCCTTTCCGTTGTACGTTTTGTTGTCTGTTGAAATTGCGATGATAGTCTCAATACTTTGTCGTTGTAGCAATTTTTTAATAAACGAAATCCGTCTTTGGGCTCTCCTACAATTCTCATAGAGCTAAGAAGATCATTTACCTACAGAATTGTTTCGTCCACAATGATATAAAAAACCCGTAAAAACACGGGACGCGGCTCGCTATTTAATAACCTACACGATTTCGTTTATTTGATTTACTCATATCAGGACTTTTCAAAATTAAACCTTATATAGAAAATGATTGAAAAAGTCATCCGATCTGAACTATTTGTAATAGCGTCCGTCCTTAATTTAACACACGTTGTTGATCAAAATACCTCTTAAATTGCGACCTGTAAATTAAATACAAGAATACAAAACGGACAAACAAGAATACAAACGGAGATGGGTGTTATATATATCCGCACACATTTAACATACCCTTGTTCGACAAGCGATGTAGCATATAAGTATATGTGGAACTTTTAAGAGGTATTCAAGCAAACAAACTTTTTATATATATAAATTTAAATTATTGAAAATATGTTAAAATATTGCAACGTGTACAAATTGTTGCAGTTTTGAATTATGGGATAAGTCAATTTTTTCTTTTTTTTAGTGAAAAAAAAAAAATGGAATATTATAAAATTTAAGACCTATTCATTGGAAATAATATAAATTGGTCTCCCTCTAAACTAACAGTCACGCCCGCCTTTCTACATATATATTAGGTCAAGTCATATATAACATTCGTTTTTTTTAACCGTCCTGACTTTTTTGAATTTTTCGAAGCGGCGGCAAGCAGTTATTTGTCATGTATTTAACTTTCCTGCTGTATTAATTTTTGATGATGGATCTTGTTTACAAGACGATTCGGCCGATCCTAAGGTCGTATTTTCAGAAAGGAATTTGTCAAACCATTTCCTAATTGGCCGATCATCTATTAGGCATTTATCGCATGCATTGCATCTTTTTTCAGCTGTGGCATTAGCGCTATTGCCTTGTTTAAATTCCGCGAGCATCACATGACGAGTGTGCCTTTTTTTACTTCATTTTAGGTGTTAGGAAACAGCGCATCAGAAAAAACAGCTGTCAGTACCCTAACTAAATCCTTATCTCGCTTATTAATGAAAACATAAATTCCTTTGTGCCATTAACTTACTAGTAAGTAGACACGAATATAGACATACTTTTATAGAAAGCTGTTTATTAACTCGGGCCTGATGTATATGTAAATGGTATATAAAAGTCAGTATGTTAAAATTCTTTTTCGCTTATACATTTACCGTCGAAGAGCTGTTATATCATACGATTTAATGTAAATACAAGATGTTCCACATACAATTCGCAAACGATAATCGTTCGACATATAGAGTTTTCAAAATATTCGGTAATACGCGAGCGTTTTGTTTTAAGCATTATGTTCACGTTTCAGTACTACATCTGACGATATGTTTCATACCTCTTTTTATCGAAAGGGATCATTTTGATCCCCTACATCTGACGACATGTCACAGTTGTAAAGTGAAGGTAGGAAGCTGAAATTTGGCATAAATTGATCGATTAAGAACCTAATGCTATAAAAATGGTTGCGAATTGCCTACATACACGCCGATCGTACATGAAAAACTAAATCCACCTTGAAAAAGGCGATAATTTTTACATCTGCAAGTTTGATCCAAAAATAGTACCATTCAGTTTACTATTACTTAAAATTGGGTGAACGAAATGCTAATGTGTATGCAGTAGTTTTGATGTTAAATATAAAAATCCAAATGATTCTTGTCAATTGTGCTCAATAACTTTGAAAATTTTTTATGGAACAATATACGCTTCAACAATGTTTTGAAATTTTTTCGATATAATCATCACCTTCTCAAGTGATGCTTATTCGGTTATAAATAGATGTTCAGTACTTTTGATGTAGACAATATTGAATTTAACGTTTTTCTTATCTAACCGATTCACGATAAATTACGGGCAATGATATTGAATTGAAGTTATCGGTCAATATAGAAATATAGAATATAGTGACATGGAATTACGATAGACTTGTAATAAAAAGTATCTTAAAAGTGAGCAAATATAAGATACGATTTTGGCTTCAATATAGTCCCTAAAATGAGCGACCCAAAGCCAATACTATCAGGGATGAAAAAGATGGACAATAATTATAAAAAAAATAAAATAAATTGTAAGAGTAAAAAGAGGAAATTTAATTTTCCGAACATAGATCAAGGTCATTACTTTTATGATTTCAATAAGCAGATGGACATATGGATAAATTGATTTACTTATTCAATTTGGCTCAAAATGTGTGTGATGTACTGGCCGACGGTCAACAGTTCGTTGTATACTTTATATATATTACGTATACACAATATAGGCGCACAAAAAAGTTTTGCGATGATGACGTAATAATCAATATTTGAGATTTATTCTAAGCCAGAATGTAACTTATTCAATATAATTTTGAGAATAATCAATTTTTATTTTTATTTCAGTCAACAGCAATTGATGGCAGCTGGCTTTGTTGCACCTGTATAAATTATACAAAAACTTATAAAAAAAAAAAATAAATAAAAAAAAGAACGAAAAAAAGAAAACGAAATGTAAAGCATTGAACATATACCCTGGAACGAAATAAACCCTGACCCCTTTTATTAGGTTAGTATCATGGAAAAAAAAGACAAAAAACTTTTAATTCATTGCAATGCATTTAAAATTTCTGTGAATGTTAAATTAGTTTCGTCAGATTCTATATATTTTTCATGTTGCTTTTCATTTTTTCATTTTACAGTATCTAGTTTATTTTCTGATTTGCAAATGTTCTCATTACAGAACAATGGGTTAAGTGCAAATGCATACATAATTTAATTACATATTTCATATTTAAATTGAATTCACTAATAATTAGAGAGAGAGAAAACAAAAAACAACAAAAAAGAAAAAACCAAATAAAGGAGAAAGAAAAAAAAAAACAAATAAACTAATTTTCTATTTTTTTCGTTGTTTTTATTTAATAAATTAAGTTTAAGTGAATTTATTACTGTGATAAAACACAATTTTCATTTAAATTAACTTGAAATCATTCAATAATTGATTGTAATTGTAATCAATTTTGTGTGTATGTATAGATACATTCATGCCTATACTGCATATGCAAACAAACAACAACAAATCCGCATATACAAATGGAGGCATACGCAGTTATCTATTTATGTATTACTTAGTTGCGTACACGGACTTGCGTCAGTTATAAACATTTATACGTATATCCATGCAAACATCCGTATATACATACATACATATATACATACATACATACAATACACATAAATTCATTCACACATTGAATTTGTAAAAAGAAAGAAAAGAAAAAGAGAAAAAAAATCATTACTAATTAATTATTTTATTGTCAATATTGATAAAAACATTTCAATAAAGCTAAGTATTCAATTACACAACAGTTGGCTGGTGTTCTGCCTTTTCCTTTCATTGTAATTACGCGTTAAATTAATTAAAATCAAATGAAAAACCATTTCTGTAAGTATTTTTCAATTATGTGGTTACTTACATTTTTTTTTCATTTTTCAATGCTCAATTATGAGGAATAAAAACTTTTAGACTTGTTTCTCTTGAAACTTAATACAAAATTCCATTATATGGCATGCTTTGAAACGTAAAAATGCGTATTTCGGGTTAAATGCAAAAAACCAAAAAAAAAAAATTATGAGGCATTTCTCATAGGTAGAAGATAAAATTTCGGTTTGTTTCTTAATAATAAACGCAAATAATCTCTACCACCAAAAAAACTGCAAAAGTTTAGTAATGAAAGACTATACAAGAAATAATAGCAATCGTTGCTATCAAATCATAAAAAAAGGATTGTGTAATGAAACGAATCAATTCGATTCTGAATCGTGTCCTTGTCGCACAGTGATGAATGTAATTTTAAAAAAAAATAGGAATACGTTATTGATTGCTTGCTAATATTGATTGAATCCATGAAGAATATGAACTGTTTTTCGACTTAATCATATAGATCGAGTCGGTTTTCCTAGTTAAGTTTTCATGTCGTGACTTTTATGCACAAGCGAACGAGCGAAAGATAGCTAAACTTATTCCACTTTCGTCTCTCTGGTGTATATTATCGTTTACGAATAATGAATGTGAATTATAAATAAATAGCTATCTCTTGTGGTCAATTAACCCCAGAAGAAAAAGTGTAAAATATCTCAGCATACTCATCACTCGTGTATGTGAATAGATTCGATATTTCTGAGAGAATTATCGCAAACCAAGTAAAATTTCTTTTAATTTCCCTTAAGACAAAGTCACATATACTGTGATATTTCCTGTATAAACTTAATCTGTTTTCGTCTGAGCAGTGTATTGTCAAATTTGGCTTGTGTATGAAATAGAGATTTGCACATTATTTGTACTTTATTAGGCGGATGAGCCGATTTTTGTTGTGCTTTTTATTATATTCGGGTATTAAGACTTGAGCGAAAGAATTCTGCTTTCACCCGCAGAAACGTTGAAATGACTTTTTTTGGAAGACTAATGATGCAGCAATAGCGGCAACAACAGCAATTGTAATAACAATAAAAATAACACTAATATATAACTAATAATGACATGAAGGACCGATCATTGAAATGAAATTATTTTTCAACAAATTTTAAGAAATTTCTGATGGTGAAAACACGAAAGACGTGTTAGCACAGATTGAATTTGTTTTAATTGCTTTTCGTAGATAAGTACGTCTGATATTGCAATGTACAAACATTACAAATAAGCACAACAAGAGGCATATCACATTTAATAAATGCTTTTAATCTTTTGAAACACGCCTCGAAGTCTTAAGAGAGTATAATTTTTTCATTGACGAGAAGAGCAAAATCGTTTAAAGAACCTCTGTTTACTTATATTTCGATCTGAATGCCTGTTTATTTGCTTGTTTCCTGTGTTCTGTTGAAAGTGTGAAAGCAATTTTCAAATTCTGTAAAGAGATTTTAAAAAATAAAGTCTGCTGCCTTTATTTTCGAAAACAAAACTTTTAACAAATAGTATGTTTTTTAATTGAGTAGGCATTTTCTAAAGTTAAGTCTTCATTTTTTCTTTAGCTAAATCTACGAATCAAAGTTGGAAATTGAGCAAGATACTTCCCCGCTCTCTCGCAAAAAAAAAAAAAAAAAAAAAAAATTGAATATCTTTAATTTGTGTTATAGCCTACCGATTAACTGAAAAATGACGCCAAATTGTATAAAAGAATGATTTCGGGCAAATGTATGGCATTCAAGAATTGGTTTCAAACCAAACATATCGCATCTTCGTGACTTTATATATGTTTTTGTTGTCGCTCTCTGTCACTATTTTTTATACATATTAAATGATATTAATTAAGATCTTTTTTATGAACGTAGTTCCAGGCATTATTGGTATTGTAGCTAATGGTGTAGTAGTACCAGCGGTAGTGTAATTATTGTTGGTGTTTGCATATTATAGATTCTCGTTTGTCTGCGCTTGGTAGTCAAAATAACTGAAATCGAAAAGAAAAATTAAAAAGGTAAAAAATGACTGCATTACTCTGACTAATACAAGTACCATCTCGTGCTCTTTTTCCCTCTTATGTAATGCTCATACATGCATACATACTATTATTCATATATTTTCATACTCATCACCGAAGCATGAGGTGTGTGTTTATTTTGTCAAAACGTTTGCAACATCTAAAAAGAACCATCAGAGACCTCAAAAACTATATACCGTCTGCGCTATGTCTGTTGTAAACATTCTCCTACCCGCAAAAATGAAGCTATCGATGTCAAATATGGCAGAAGTATTGGTAATATTAGAATTGTAGGCTGGTAGTGAAAATGGGCGAAATCGGTCAAAGCACAGGCCCACAGCGCCACGTAAAGTGAGAACATTTATGTAAATTTTTTGCCAGCTTCAAATGGATATCTGTGTGTTCGTCTGTCCATCTGTCTGTCTGTACAACTATGTAGTGTTTGTGGTAAAAATTCTCCCGTTAACGAAAATGAAGATGTCACCTACAAGTTTGCAAAAGAATTTGGAAGTGACTTCAACTTTTCTAAGGATACAGCTACAAAGCTACAAGCTACAGAAAAAATCAGCTGCGTGTGATATTGTAAAGCATGAAAATTTAGTTTTTTTACTTCTTCTCTTTTTCTTAGGAACGGTAATGGGTATAGGAGATTCGTTCACGACCGAATATAATTTTCTTACTTGTTTTTCAATATACTCGCTAATTGAAGCGTGGTATAGCGGCACAGTAGGAAAGGAAGGGTGTGGTGGGGAGATGAAGAGACGGCGGATGTGAGTATAAATGAAAAGTAGAACGTATAAGAATTCCTGCAATATTTATTTGATAGAACAAACATGTCTCCGTATAATTATGTTTCAATGTTTACACGTTTTACCCATTTCCACAGTTTTCGCTGGATAATTAGCGCACAGTGCATTTTTTTTAAATATATACACATTCATACATCAGCTAACCAAGCAGTCATTCTCCTACGTGTCATATCTTGGCATGTCGCACAATTGAGTTCACTTCATTTCAAATGAAAATGAATTGAGTTAAATTGCACTTGTTTTTGGTTTTTACTATTGTTTGTATGCTTTAAACCGGTTTCACTCTGCACCGATCTATGGTCTTGTCATTAGATAATTCTTTTTTTTTTAATAAATTGATTGCATTTGTTAAAATTTTATTATATTAAGCATATAAGATTTTTTTTATTATGTTAAACATAAAACAACTTTGTTACGGTTTTTGCGGTGTTTTGCGGTGCTAACCTATTTTATGATATTCGCTCGATTAGTCATTTGTTTCCGGGACGTGTTTCATAACTGATTAGTAGTCAAAAATCATTTGCTTAAACACATTATGAAAATCGGAAAAAATAGTTGGTGTGTCTTGCCACAGTGCTAGCAATTTAGAAAAAAAATACCTCTGTTATTCGTGGGTAATTTAGCAGGAATCATAATATTACAATAACAAATATCGTCAAAAATCATATCAGGTTTCAACAGATTTTAATTCTATTTTAATTATAAAAGCACAATTCCGAAGCCATCAGTACAAATGTCTTATATATATGATTGGAAGAATTGCATGCCTGGGACTTATGACCTCAAAAAGACGGAGGTAAAAAGTTGAAAAAAGGAAAAGAAAGCAAAGTTTGACAGGAAGGCGCCTACGAAGCTATAGCTTATCCAAGATTAATATGTAACCGGGAGACCAGTACAGAAACAGCTACGTCAAAAAAATGGGCATTTCGGTCATTCCCCGAAACTCTCCCTCTCTTCCTTTATATATATATTAATTATTGATTGATTTCATTTCACTGGCTTCATTGTGTTTAGGTTAAGTACTATTCATTTAATCTGCAACAAAGCAAACGGAAGAATAATTTAGTTTCGCAGTTAACGGATTTAGTTGACCGCAGTTATATGGGAATTGTTAAAAAAATACAAAATTTTTAGTTTTTTTTTTGTGTATTAATTAACGGCAAAACGATGAATAGTTGAAAATCAGTAGTTATCTACATAGGGAAAGGGAAAGGAAAGAGCGAACACAAAAAATTGCAGACAAGAATATTTTTTGTTAAATTTTGAATTAATCTTCTTACGCACCATTTTTTTCATAATAAGTTGTGATTGTAATGATTAAATAACCAACAGGTAATGATTTGTTAACAGTAAAAGTTTCAAAAATAAATAATACTAAATAAATAAATCAATAATTCAATAAATAATTTACTAAAAAATTAAATCCGAATTTTCGAAAGCAGATGAACAGGTGAGCGGTAGTTATGGTTATGCATATCAAAATGTGCTTTTCTCGGATTTTCCATTGTAAAAGAAGCATTTTATATCTGCTAAGAGTGATTATCGAACACTGTCTCTAAGGTAACTTTAAAATTATTTTAAATAAGAATTTTCTTTGTGTTCATGAAAAATCGATGACTTAATCTATATTGCTTCGCATTTACTTCACATTTTATTGTCATTAATTAACTTTGCTTAGACAATTGTATGCTGTAGGCTGTCTGCTGTCGTATGTTTTACAATATTCAAACCCGAAATTCAAACTAAATTTACTTGTGTTTAGTTTCCTAGGCTGTGCCTTTGTATGTTGCTCTTGTCTTCTCTAAAGTTTGCTAATTACTTTGAATCTCTTCATTGACATTTTGATATCTCTTTATACTCTGTTGTTGTTCATACTCTCCGTTTATTTTACTTTAACTCAACCTTACTTAGAATTGTATTTAATTTATTGCTTGTCGGCATTAAGTCATGTCGTATGTTTCTCTGTTGCCTTCTGCTTCTTATTATTTCAAAGTAAAATTCTATTAGCATGACAACGGAATAAGAAAAAGCAAATTGCATTCTAAAAAAAAGAAAGAAAAATACACAAACAAATATAAATTTTCCAAGTAACTTGTATTGTGTGCCATATACCAAAAAGAAAGTTTTCAAATGTCATTTTGTATTTTCTGTATATATTTTCATTAATTTGTAAAAGTGATATAAATAAAATTTATAGTTTTTATAAGAGATTACATAAGGTTTTGTTAATACGAATTATTTACGTAATTTAGAAAAGACAACGAATCTTATTAAACACAGTTTAAGCTCTTTGTGACTTATCAACAAGGAAACCTATATTCTAATAAGCACACAACTTTTAGTTTACTAATTTAGAATTTTAATAATATGGAGTTTCAATTGAATCATTTGATAAAATCATTCATTGCTGGCAATTCATTCCTTTTTATTCATATACGCAAGAGAGTGTAACATTAGCGTAACGTAGTTTGTAAGTAAAGGCTTTTATAAGGCATCCATTATCTTTGAAAACATGTCGTTCTATGACAGAAATTGTCATTACATTAGTTTATTTTATGTATATATAGGGCATACTTCCACTAGCCGAAATAAACGAAACCTAATTTAATGTTGAACTCGTACGTCTACGAACTATAATCATGATTTATGCCAATAGAGAAGCGTGCTAAATGAGTTTCACCGTTCATCAATCAATACATAAAAAATTATGCGTAAGTTAATACATATTTCCGTACTTTATAAAAATAAAATCGTTGCAATGGTAGTACGGAATATATAAATAGTTCTTAGACTATACTGTGGCTTTTACATATATGCTGTTTTTTATATCCAGCACCGCAAGATCAGGGGTATTTATTATTTTTTCAAAACTTTTGCAATACACAGAATGTTTTAAGCATGTCCGTCTGTCTATGTAATATCTGTAGCAAGCTTTCTACTAGTCGCAAAAACGCAGCACTCGTTTTCAAATATTGTAGAAACATTGGAAGCAATTGTAAACAGGTCGCTATTGAAATTGAGCTAAATCGGTATCGGAATAGTATTTTATTCTAATTTTAACGATAAGCAACATTTTCTGTTTATTCCGGACAGTTACTTTCCCTATATACCGAGTCGACTTGTGTTCAGTGTAGTGCGTGTTTTCTTTTCGTCTGCGATTTTTCAATTGTTTCGGTGTTTCTGTTTATTAAATCCTGTCTTTTCAGTGTTTTTGCTAGAACTGTTTAACGCGGATATTGCGTATTTGCTTTTGTTTCCTCTATATATAGTAAAAAATTAAAAAAAGAAAAAAAAAACAAATTGAAAACAATTGACATTTTCCTTTAGTAGTTCCCAACTTTCTTCCACAGCTCCCAAACCCTTTCAAGTGAGTGGTTATTTTCAAATTTACTAAATAATAGACAGCCATAAGATATAATGGCCCCGGGGCCGCCAGATAAAAACTCAAATAGATTTCGTCTATTAGCAGATGTATCCCCCCAAAGAAAAAAAAATTAAAAATTCCGACTTTCCGGTGTAGCTAACCAGTAGCATCATTCCTACTGGCCAAAAATTTGTTGTGATTTCTCCAACTGATCCCTCCATAACAATTTCGCAAATTAGACCTTTCGCTATTAAAAAAGCACTAGATTGCATTACAACGCATATAGACTCTATATCGATTTTACGCGACGGAAATTTACTTGCCCTGGCTGGGAATCCGAGCGCAACCGACAAGCTCATAAAATCAAAATCATTAGCTAATTTATGTGCAATATCCGCTAAACTGCATGACAAACTCAACTCGGTTAAAGGCGTAGTTTATGCCCCATGCTTAAAGCATGTGCCGGAAGTTGAAATTGTTCGCAAAATGGGCACTCAAGGAGTGACTGGGGTCTACAAATTCATCAAATTAAATCACGATGGAAAAACCCGCTCTCCTACAAGAAGAATTATTTTGACTTTTCACCGCTATCGGCTACCGGCAACGGTTGGTGTAGCTTGGTAAAAATGTAAAGTAGAACTCTCCATTCCAAATCCCATGAGGAGGAAAAACCGCCAACGCCTGGGTCATACGGTAAAAAGATGCACCAGTCCTCCATCCTGTGCTAACTGTGGTCTTCCTCCAAATGCGAAAACTGTACGCGTAGCTTAAATATATATCACCTTCGCAATCGTTTTCGCAGCAAGAGCTTCTCAATTTATTCTCCGTACATTCCCCCCCATTAATTTTAGGCGGCGACTTTAACAGGTGGAATACCATCTGGGGCTCAACAGTGAACAACACTCGTGGTACTGTTTTAGAAAAGGCTTTCATTCAAAACAATCTCTGCATTCTAAATGATGGAAAACCAACGCACTTTTCAACTCATCATACATTTTTACATATTGATTTAACTTGTTGCTCTCCCTCACTTCTTCCGTTGGTTTCCTGGTCTATTTCTGATGATCTACATAACAGTGATCACTTTCCAATCATGATCGATCTTAAACTTTCAATGTCCTCTGGTACTTCAGCAAAACAGGTCATTTCTGAATTCAAAGCCATTAAACGGGAACTGCAACCATGATGCTGCTATTATGTCTAAAGCGATTCGCACGGCTGCTCATCTTTCTATTCCTCAATCCAACAGCTGTTTTAAACGAGCTAGGGTTCCCTGGTGGAACAACACGCTTTCGTTTTTGAGGAAAATAAAATGGATCTATTGCACCGCTTTAAGAGATGTCCTGATCAGAATCACTTGTTATTATACAAAAAGGCCAATGCTCTATTCAGGAAGGAATTACGGAAATCAAAGGCACTTAGTTTCGAACTTTTCTCGAGGAGAATTCATAGAAATACATCAATGAAAGTTGTCTGGAACAAAATCAACAGACTTAATGGGACTTCAAACCTGAACGAAATTTCTGCCATCTGCACTCCCAATGGAACTTTAACTTACGCAGATGAGATTTTTAATTACTTTGGACAAATGTGGTGCGAATATTCCTCCGACAGCAACTTTTCCAGTGCTTTCATCGAAAATAAAAGGACTCCAATTTCTCTTTCAAATTGTATTGACAGATGTGCCGCCTTCTTGGAAAATTGCATATCTACCTTAGAACTTAAAATTTGTCTCTCTAAATTGAAGATGAGGACACCTGGTCTAGACCGCTTCTCCTACCAAATGATCAGTGCGCTGTCTAATTCAAGTAAAAAGAAATTACTGGACCTATATAATACGGTATTTATGACTGACCATATACCCTACATGTGGAAACTGGCAACAGTTGTTCCAATTCCAAAGTCAAAAAATGTCTCCATCGCATCTGATTATCGCCCAATTTCTCTTTTATCTTGGCTCTCAAAGGTATTGGAAAAGATTATGGCATCTAGATTATCTTGGTTTCTTGAGTCCAGGTACCTGATAACAAAGCAACACGTTCGTTTTAAGCGGGGTAGAGAGTGCATCGACGCTCTGTTACGTATTGATTATTTCACAAGCAAAGCAATTTCCGAACGAAATCACGTAACAATTCTCTCAATTGATTTCGAAAAGGCATTTGACAGAGTTGGTCTTCATGTTATTTTAAGGCTCTTGAAATCATGGAATGTTGGATCCAAATTCGTCAACTACATCAAATCATTCACGTCGCATCGGCGGTTTAAAGTTAGAATCAACAATCATCTTTCTGATTCCTTTCCGCTAATGAATGGCATCCGCAAGGATCTCCTTTTTCTGTCATGCTTTTCCAGATCGCCTTCAACGAAATTAGCAAAATTCTTTGCCGCGTACCAAGAGTGGAACATTGTCTCTACGCAGACGATGTATACATTTTTACAGAAGAAAAAGATAGTACAAAGGCAGTCAACATCCTCGAATCTATTGGACGAGAGATTTCCGCATGGGCAAACTCGTCAGGAGCTAAAATTTCCATACAAAAATCTAAAAAAATTAACATTTGTCGAAAGCAGGTATGCGATCCAGGAAATCCACTGATAAATATTAATGACTTGCGAGTACTAAACATGCAGACGCTGCATATTCTCGGGCTCACGTTTTTCAACAAATATCGTTGGAAAGCACATTGTCTTCGGTTAACAAATTCTATTTTAATAAGGGTGAATTTCATACAATACGTTGCTTGGAGAAGCCATGCGCATATTAACACTATTTCTTACCTCGTCAAAATGTTTGTTTTAAGTAAAATTGACTATGCTTTGATAATTTATGGCAATATCTGCAAATCTAATATCAAGATCTTTAAACCGGCTTATCACCAAGCCGTCAGAGCAAGTTGTTATGCTTTCCGGACGACGCCCACAAATAATATTTGATATTATAATTGAAACTGGTCTTCCAACTTTAGAAAATAGACTTTATGAGTTAAAAGCCAAAATAGTCCCCAAGCTTCTTAATTCAAACAAATCTATTCTCGGTGATGACGTGAGAAAGATTATTATTGCGAAGAAAATTCCAAAGTCACCATCTGCAATTGACGATTGTTTGTACGTCGCAAACGAATTAAACATTCCCTTAAAAATTTTTCGCTGTATTGGTCGTAAACCTCCATGGATTTTGAAAGACTGCTCTTTTGACATCTGGCTGTCTATGCACAAGAAAGAAGATACTCCAAATTACGTCTTCAGGAATCTAATAGCTGAAAAAACCCAAGTATTGGGGAGTACTGGTTGGAATCTTTTATACACAAACGATTCAAAATCTTCTGGCCTGTCTCCTGCTTGTGCCGTGGCAGGTGCTACAGGAAAGATTCTTCTCAATCATCACATATTTCACGAAAGTACTTCAACTTTCACAACCGAAGCCAGAGCTATCCTTCACGCTGCGAACCTTGCCCATAAAAACAAACTGAAAACTGTCATTACTACCGACAGTTTGTCTTTATTACAAGCTATTCGGAATCCTTCATCAACAAATTAAGGAATATAATTGCAACATCCGATGGAAAAATTAAAATATTATGGGTGCCAAGTCACATCAGTTTATTTGGAAATGAATAGGCTGATCGAGCAGCAAAGTATGCTGCTTCTCTGCTCCTCTAATTACGGATGATGTCATGGAAAAGTTGGATCTTCAAAGATACATTGAAAGAAAAGATAAAGAGAAAATTGCAGAAGGAAATTTACAATACCATCATCAACACTACTCTTCCATTAACCCTCAATTAACTCCACCTTTATTTCCAACATATGTTGAGAAAACCAAGATCCAAGCATTTTCGAGAATTCGCCTTGATCATACAATTGCAACTCACCAATGGATCTCGAGGAAGTCTTCCTCCCCAATCTGCAGTTGTGGACAAATTCTCACTATAAAGCACATTCTCTGCCTTGACTTTTCTTTGGCTGGAAGTATTGCAGTTGTAACGATTAACCCTTTGGACATTCTAAAATCAGCTTCAGAATCGAATATCAATTCTATAAAAAATAAATCATCCTCTCCTCCTGGCTGTTCGTGTGTGAATGTTGGTCACCAGACTGGGCAAGTCTCACAAGCTGCAGGTACAAGGGCGATAACCCCATCTATATTCTCCCCAACTCGAAACTCTCCTACCGTGAACCCTCTTCCTGTTCCAAATAATGACATTTGCTTGACGGCAGTTCCTCGCAGAAAAGCAATATTTGTGTCAAGACTGGTACCTGAAACTTCGGTGGATAACATAAAAAGTTATCTGGCGACGAAAGTCCCATCAGTCAACTTAAAGCGTGTTAGCATCTTCAAAATGGCTCCTTCTCAAGCTAGGGCAATCTCTTTTTTTTTAAATATTAGTTAAGACTGAAAACAGTGATATTTTGTTAAAGGAATTTATCCCTCGTGATCGTCCTCGTAATACCAAGGTAATAGTCTTGTCGCCTTCAAAAAACTAATTGTTTCTTCAGGCCCACTATCTCTCATTTATCAAAATGTTAGGGGCCTAAATTCGAAAATTCGTTCCATTTTTCTAAATTCAGTGAGCACGGAATTTTTCTGTATGGCCTTTACTGAAACTTGGCTAAAACCCGATCTTCATTCGTCGGAACTTTTTCATAATTCTTTCCAAGTCTTTAGAAATGGTCGAGTGAATCGCATTGGTGGTGGTGTATTAATTGCCATATTTGCGTCAGTCCCGTCCAATTCAATTGAATTTCCCACTTTTCCTGACGTTGAATTTATCGCTATTCGTGCGAATATGCCTGATAAACATCTATTTATAACCTGCTCCTATATTCCCCCAAATTCTGATATCTTCATTTACAAGAAACACGCTGCCCTCATTTGTGAAGTGGCCAAGCGGTCTAGACCCACCGATTTGGTCTTTGCATTGGGTGACTTCAATTTGCCTCAAGTCACTTGGTGTAACAGTGATAATTCTGGCTGTTTGGTTCCTACTTCAACGTCTGATAGGGCTGTTGTGTTCTTTAGTGAATTGTTTGATCATAATTTGGGTCAATATAATCGTACCCCTAATTGTAATGGTAGATTGCTTGATCTCTGCTTTGCCAATTTTCCCGAGTTTTACGTAAATCGTTGTCCATCTTTTAGTTTACCTGAGGATCCTTATCATCTATCAATATGCATTTCCTTTCATCATATGAATGATGGTTTGTTGAAATGCCTTAATGTGCCAAATCAAACTTTTTTAAATAAATATTATGATTTTCATAAAATCAATATTGTATTACTAAAACATCGTCTTTCACATTTGACCCTTGATTTCTCAACCGGTAGTATTGAAAGCTTATTGTCATCGTTCTACAATACATTAAATCTAGCTATTGCTGCATCTGTTCCGATCAAGCATTGTCGACCTCGAAGCAAGTGTCCTCCGTGGTTTAATAAGACAATTAAATATCACAAGAATAGAAAAAACTCGCTATTCAAAAAATATTCGAAAAGTGGATCTGCGCTCGACTATGTCGCTTACTCGGTGGCGAGACATAGATTTAACTCCCTCAAGCATCATTATTACTGCAGATACCTTCAGTTAATTAAATCCTCTCTATTTGCTAATCCTAAATTCTTCATTAAATTTGTTAACTCTAAAAGAAAAATTTCCACATATCCCTCTCATGTTTCTTTTAATGGCTCTGATTCCTCGGATGATTTTGAAATCTCAAATCTATTTGCTGAGTATTTCCGACTTAACTTTTCGATTGCTAATTTCGATTTATCAGCCAACTACCCGTATCCTATAACTAACTCGGTTTCAAAACCTAACTTGGTTATTTCGGAAGATGACGTTTTTAAATGGTTGAGTTCTCTAAAATACAGTTGTTCGTCTGGACCTGATGGAATTCCATCATGTGTACTTAAATCTTGCGCTGTCGAGTTATGTGGTGTGATCTCAAAGATTTTTAACATGTCCTTGTATTTAGGTGTTTTCCCTTCATGTTGGAAGAGTAGTTTCCTTATTCCTATCCACAAGAGTGGAAGTAGACAATTTGTTGAGAACTACAGAGGCATAGCCAAGTTGAGTGTCTTGCCCAAGTTGTCCGAGCTTATTGTGACTCAGCATTTGGCTTTTGCCATTAATTCGTATATTTCTCCGCACCAGCACGGCTTTCGGAAAGGGCGATCTACAGTCACCAACTTGTTAGAGTTTACCTGTCATGTTTTCAAGGCTTTTTCTAATGGCTCTCGCACAGATGTTATTTACACTGATTTAAGCAAAGCATTTGATATGGTTAACCATAGACTACTTATCTTTAAACTCCAAGCCGCTGGTTTCCCACCCTACTTAGTGAAATGGATAGGCTCTTATCTGCACAATAGATCCTTCAGGGTTTTGTTTAACTTCAGCCAGATCTTAATGTATGCTGATGATGTGAAACTGTTTTCTTCCTTCTCTGTTGAATCGCAATCACATCAGCTTCAAGTTGATTTGGATAATTTTGTTGCATGGTGCTCTTTGAATCTGCTGAAACTAAATCTGAGTAAATGTAAGAAGCTTTCATTCTCAAGAAGAAAGTCATTCATTAGTCATTTTTTCATAGATTCGCATAAGTTGGAGGATGTCGATTCGATCACAGATTTAGGCGTTCTATTTGACCATAGGTTACGTTTTAACTTGCATATTGAGCTCTCGATTAGCAAAGCTAGGTCCGCGCTTGGTTTTATAAAAAGGTGATCCAAAGAGCTTGATGATCCCTACATTACGAAAAGGTTGTACATGTGTTTGGTTAGACCCATACTCGAGTATGCCTCAGTTGTGTGGTCTCCTTCATATAGGTGCTACGTAGATTCAATCGAATCTGTTCAAAAGCAATTCTTGCTGTTTGCCCTTAGAAATTTGGGTTGGGATCCGGTTGCCTCTCTTTCTCCGTATGAAAATAGGTTGCTTCTGCTGTCCCTACCGTCTCTTGAGAAACGTAGATTTGTTCTTGGCGTTTCCTTTCTAATTAAAGTAATAAATGGTGTCATTGACTCGCCTTTATTACTTGGTGAAATAAAATTTAATGTCCCTAACCGCTTCTCCAGGCACTTTATCTTGGTTAAGCTTAGTCAGTGTAAGTTTAATTATGAGCTGTTCAATCCGCTCAGAGTCGTTTGCAAGAACCTAAATGACGTCTACCACTTATTCTCGTTATCGGACTCTTTAAAGTCCATTAAAGCAACATTGCTTAATACGCGCGATTTACCTATGTCGTATTTAAATTAGCTTTTATCCTTAAAAAGTCGTTACGTTTCGAAAATAAATTATTGACAATTTATTATCGGTTGCCAGGCTTATGCATGTTTGCGATGGTTTAGGGGTTCATTTGCAATTTGGTCCTGTACCGGTTGTAAGTGTGTTCCTATGCTGATATTGTACATGCTTTTTTTTCTTTTTTTTTCTTCTTATTTGTTTTTTTATACTTATACTAAATTTTATTATTAATTAGTATAAGTTTGCATTAAGAGCCAGTTGAACTCGACTGTTATTTGTTTAGTTGAGTTTCTAGTATAAGTAGAATAAATAAATAAATAAATAAACAAATAAATAAATAAAATATATTACTTTATTAATACTACTAAGCTCATTATGTAATCTACATTTATTTAAATTAGAGCCGATAGCCTGTGTTGCTAGTGCTCAATGTCTTTTTTTTAGTCTAAGAATTTATTTCATTAGTCTAAAATAATAATAATAATAATACTTTCCTTACACTTATCATAAGAAATTAAGTAAATACTTAATTTGTATAAGGAAAATATAAAAAAAAGCTTTAGAAACTTTCAATTTCATATAAATATGGACGCATACAATGAGATTGCGGATTCTAGATCCATAGTTGCTTTCAGTCGGTTAGCCAACACCACCAAGTGCATGGACCAGACGTTTGTTGACGAAAAGCTGGTATGCCTAACCTAGATGAGATGATTCCGATGGTTTCTCATTCTCGCTATTCATACGCGTACGAATTCTGATAATTGTTTGTTTGCACTTTCCTTTAATTTTTTTTTCAACTATTCGTCTGTTCGCTTGTTAAAACTGTGTTTAAAATTATGCCTAAGGGAACAAATTACCATCCTAAATATGTCCCTATCACTCTCAATTTGAAAATAAACTAAAGCGGTATACGGATTCGGTCGTAATTATAAAAATTTGATTCTTAAAATTTCTCCTAATGAAGTAAATTGCCTGAGTAAAGTGAAAGATATAACTAAAGCAAAACAAAAGAGATCGTTCACAGTTACCATGAAAATCAACTGGAGAGTGCGAATACGATTTTTAATTCGTAAAACTAACAGGGATATGTTGCAAAATCCAAAACAAATTGGTTCAAAACGATTACAAAATCTGATTTTAAGTATTGTGTTTTAGAAAAGTGAGCAGAATGGATTTCCAATTTATCTTGCGATCAAATACCTCATTATTCAATCTAAATCGAATAAGTTTTTTTCCCGGTTTTTTAATGTGCTATCCTTCAACTTAATTCAGATGCTGCATGTATTAAATCCTTTTTGTTTTTTATGTGAGTACATTTAATAGTATTATTCTCGTAGTGGAAGGGAATTTCTTTAGCAAGACATTAAAATTAAGCAAATTTTCTCTTCATGTTTTTTATTATATTTGTGTTCGCCTTTTTTCATCTCATCTTTGGTATTGATTTTTATGGTCGACTTCTATGGTTGTCGAGTATGTTTGCACCAATGTTTGTTATCTGATTGATGCGACAAATGTTTTGAACAGGGATAGAGTAAAAGAGACAAAAAAAATTACAAAGAAATAAAGATTGAGAAAATCTACTCTTTACTATATCTCTACCATATGAATCGCGTTTATACATCCTCCATGGACATTTCCCATGTTAATACCTCAATATGCTCCAAAAATTATATAGAATTTATGTACGTTTGTTAATCAGTGATCGGCTTATTTTATTCATCAATAAAGGAATAGTAATTTTATCAATGGATTTATGTGTGCGCTAAAGGGACATCATATAATATTCTTTTATAAAAGTCTGATCCGACTCACTATATCAATCCGTTCGGTCATTTGATTCGTCTAAAGCGATTTGAGTGTAGTCTAAATGTATCCAAATATGTGAATGTAAGGTAAATATTTATTTATTTTATTACACTTATACTAGAAACTCAAATAAACAAATAACAGTCGAGTTCAATTGGCTCTTAATGCAAAACTTATATTAATTAACAATAAAATTGAGCATAAGCATAATAAAACAAATAAGAAGAAAAAAAAAAGAAAAAGAAAAAAAAGCATGTACACTATCAGCATAGGAGCACACTTACAACCGGTACAGGACCAAATTGCAAATGAACCCCTAAGCCATAGCAAACATGCATAAGCCTGGCAACCGATAATAAATTGACAATAATTCACTTTTGAAACGTAACGACTTTTTAAGGATAAAAGCTAGTTTAAATACGACATAGGTAAATCGCGCGTATTAGGCAATGTTGCTTTAATGGACTTTAAAGAGTCCGATAACGAGAATAAGTGGTAGACGTCATTTAGGTTCTTGCAAACGACTCTGAGCGGATTGAACAGCTCATAATTAAATTTACACTGATTAAGCTTAACCAATATAAGGTGCCTAGAGAAGCGTTTACAGGCAAGAGAAGTGGTTTATCAATGCACAATATTTAGGAGTATCTATCATAAGCTCTACACACTGGATTTTCTCGCGAAAATCGTAAGGATTTTAAGTTGACGTCAACGTGATATTATCTCTGATAACTTGATATTATCCACCCGCTCGTTGTTTAAGAAATTCTCTCGTTTGCAAACCTTGAGAGAGAAATATACAATAATTGATGCAGACATACTAGATGAACCATTTGAACATAGCCGTGATTTGCTCGCAGCAACAAAAAGTCCCAATTAATTTATTATAATAATTGCACAAATATTTCATATAACCCTTTTAAAAATAAAAATCTTTTCGAGCACTTTTTTGATAAAAGTGCGCACCTTTAAAAAATATCAAGGAGAAAAACTTAACTAATCATAAAAGTTAGTCCAATACGTGTACATGCCTGTTTATATTTTCTTTTATTCCGTAACATTTAAAATAGTACGCAAGGATTCCGTAATATTAATTTACTAAAAATAGTTGAAATTAAATCAATGCACTTCTCCTCTGACCTTTATACGAACGAAAGCGAATAACTTTTGACTCTTAGTTGGAACATAAACTATATTCTCTTTTCAATTTTCATTAGTGAAAAGAAGTACAACAAAAAAAATTAATGCTTTCTAAGATAGTAAGGATATAACTAACTTCAGGGAAAAATGCAATTCTTTCAAGAGCTCGAAATTTTTAGCTGATTCAGTTAGGGAGAAGGTTAAGGGAAAAAATCATTGTCCATTATCAATCAAGAAAATAACATTTATTTTTATTGATCTAAATGATTCCTAAAATAGTCACTAATGATCGCAGGTACAGCAAAATTTTAAAGAGTTCTAAATATTCATTTTTCCAATGTAGTTGCATAGCAGTATACGAGTATTTACAAATACTTAAAGATTGATAGTATGTAGAAATCAAATGGACTCTCCAATAGTCTTTCCATATCTATACATCAACCGAATTTAGTAAATGGCATGTTACAACATACCTGTGTACAGATCGTAAGAATGAAGACTCGGCTGCAGATTCGCAGATTCGGTACAAAAGTTGGAATTTTTTGCAAGCAGGGTGTTAAAAGTGGGTTAATTCGGCTGAAAAGCACCACACAAAGTAAGAAAAAATTGAAAAGTGCAAATTTAACAATAAATAATAAAAGTGGTAAGCCAGCATGTAGCGTTATAAACAGTTCAATTGTTGCGGACAAAAGCTCCTCTAATTCCGTAAATAATTTTCCGTAAATAGTTTGCTTAATTTTATGAATAAAAGCTTAAGCACGAACCTATATATCTTTATTTCTAATAAAGAAACTTTACGAATAACAGGTAATTAATGACCATTATGTAATGTTGTATTTATTTTGTTTATTTGTTTTTTATTTTTTTGATGTGGTGAACTACTCAAAATATGTCTTGTGCTCGTGTAAAATGGTGACGATTAGAAAAAATTGGTTGAAGAGAAAGTGATACGGAGTAGTCGGAGCTTAGTGGGTATGTTTCCAATCGGTAAGTGTTAGGCGCTTTTACGGACTTAGCAGTCGCTGAAGCATGTTCTACCGTACTAAGAGTTGAACCATCAAGCATTGATTTGGTATTCGCCTACTCAATATATATTAGTTTGGGGAAAAAGAAATCCATTATTTTTATATGAACTTTAGGACTTTATTTAACATGCTTCGGATTGTCCGATTTGGGTCAAATATGCACCGTTTTGTTGTATGATTCCTTGCCATTTTAAAGGTAACTTCAAAATGTCTCTCTCATAGAAGTCCTGGTCTCTATTTGCAAAAAACTCTAGTAGTCGATTTTTACAATCCTCCCTAGATTCCAATTTTTTCTCATTAAAGAAATTTTGCAATGTAAGAAAAATATGATAATCGCTTGGTGCCAAGTCCGGACTGTATGGCGGATGCATTAAAACTTCCCAACCAAGCTCCCGAAGTTTCTGGCGAGTCACTGTAGATGTGTGTGGTCTAGCGTTGTCCTGGTGGAACGCGACACCTCTCCTGTTGGCCAATTCTGGCCGTTTCTGGTCAATCGCTATCTTCAAACGGTCCAGTTATTGACAGTAGAGATCAGAATTTAGCGTTTGGCCATATGGAAGCAACTCATAATAAATAATCCCCTTCCAGTCCCACCAAATGCATAGCAAAACCTTCCTGGCCGTTTGAGGTGCTTCACCGCTCTTTGACCACGATCGTTTTCGCATAGGGTTATCGTACGTGATCCATTTCTCATCTCCAGTCACCATCCGTTTAAGAAATGGGTCTATCTCATTCCGTTTGGCCAAGGCTTGGAAATTCGATCCATCATGTTTTTTTCTGTTAATTGGTGTGGCACCCAAATATCGAGCTTCTTTTTGAATCCAGCTTTGTGTAAATGGTTTAAAACTGTTTTATGGTCGATTTTTAGCTTCTGGTCGATGTTACGACTGCTAACATGCCGGTCAACTTCGATCATTTCTCGGATTTTATCGACATTTTCGACGACCGGTCTACCTGTGCGAGGTGCATCTTTAACATCAAAAATTCCTGAACGGAATCTACGAAACTAAAATTGCACATAATTGGCTGTTACAGTATCGGAACCATAAACACCATTCACAATTTTAGCCGCCTGGCTTGTATTTTCGCCTTTGTCATAGAAAAACTGAAAAATATACCGAATTTTCTCTTTGTTCCCTTCCATTTTTAACACGCTGTAACTCACAACTGAATGCACCAAACAAAAAACAGCAAAAGAATTTTTTTTACTGCGAAATGTCACCTTTCCAACGAGCATAAATCTGAAATTGTTTGATCGATACTTTACAAGAAATCTATCAGTGCAGCCATCTACCGAAAAAATAATGGATTTCTTTTTCCCCAAACTAATATTAAGCAAAGAGATTCGAGGTTTCAATATCATCAGAGGACTCGTTTTACTTTTGGAGTTCATAGACTTAAAAATATATATAAGATTAACAAGTAGTAAGCATTTTATCAATAAAAGGTATCTGCAATAATATTGGTGGTTGAGGTAATTAAATCTATGCCTTTATGCAGAGTTAGCAAAATAATCGTATACACAACCACTTTTCATAAGTTTTCTAAAAAGTTTCTTCTTCCTATTTTTATAATATTTAATTGACTTGTTATACCATGGCGGGCACATACTTCAAGACGAGGATGCTTGATCGGAACGGATGTAGGGTTGTCTAGGTTAGAATAGCTTGTTTATGTAGAGAACGGCCAAAATCCTTCAATTTAATCGTTATGTAGCCTGATATTTACATTTCTCCCTGTACAAGTCTCTGGGCAAAATTTTTGCAACCCCCTATATATTCTACTGTGATGGCTATAAGAAACCTTAATATATGACAAAAGAAAGTAATGGACAATTTGAAGGTGAGCTGCTTATGCTTTTGCTCTGTCTCCGCAAATTCGTTTTCATAAGATAATTTTACTGTCGCCTTCATCGTTAGCCACAGAGAACTGCATTTTCTTTTTTTCATTTCTTGGTGGAAGGGGACAAAGCGAGCCGAGGAACCAATAATTTATCATAAAAAAAGAGAAGTAAAATTTGTTTTTTTTGCTATGGTAAGCTAAATCATGATATTATCTCATTCAAGTTAAGAATGTGTGCGAATTTTCACATTTTTGGAATTTTGAAATTACTCTAATGTTAGAAAACTTTGAAATCACCCTTAATGTAAACGCATTATTGCACTCGCTTAAGTTGCGTTAAAGAGACGGAGGTGATTACATCGTATAGAAAATTGTATAGTATAGAAAATTGCGTTAGATCTTAAACACAAATCAAGTAAGTAAGTTATAGACGTGTTAACGAAAATTCCGGCCACAAAACACATCAAATGATTACTTAACAAACAAGAAAAATAGATTCCTGCTGCCATGAGCCTTTCATGCCCGCTAACTCAAGACAGTAAAAACACAATTATGAAATATTTGCTTAACTGTGGGCGCAATATTTTAGTTAATTTTTAGACGTATTTTGTAGATAATAAGATTATTGCGCATGTAGTCTTAAGCGAATCTTGGGTATTTTTAATCTCATCTATTAACACCAATGTCAATACAGCGGAAATGGTTTAATCGGATTAAAATCCAACGGAATCTTATAAATGCAACGAAAAATTTAATATATTTGCATGTTTCAAGGGTAGATATAAAATTTTACTGAATATAGAATTTGCAATTAACCTTTAGATTAATAAAAATAATATTGAGAGGTATCCAAAATATTTTATATTCATTTCGCAGTCACAATTAAATGTAATTCCTTCATTAAACGGTACTAAATTAAAAATAGCTTAGTTTTCTATGCGAACTCGAGGGCGAAAGCATCAAGACTTCCCCAAGTGAAACTTCTTATATTCCTTTCTTTTATTCTATTCTTGTTCTTACATACCTACCTTTAGAATCGAGGCTATCCCCTTTATATATTTTAGAATGGCTGGCATAAGAGAGCAGCTAACAAAACCGAATGTTTACTATACATGTTATGTGATTGTAGCAAATTGTAAAAAATTGAAATCATGTAAGTACCGCGTATCTAAACCTAATTACAATTTCATTTAAACCATAAATGACCAAACAATCGTTACTCTTGAGATGAACAAATCAATTCTGTAATCTTAGATCTTAAAAGGATATAAACACATAAAAATCTTCTCTTTCTACCGTTTGATATGAACAGATTGAGGATGTATATAGGCAGAAAATAAAAATTTTTTTTTCTGAATATGTTCAACTTGAAGATCAAAATCTCATAAATGCGAAAGACTTATATAGCTGTAAGATTTTCCTACAGCAACCAACTACTGGTGTGTCTTCGCGCATATCAGTGTCTATCTCTGAATAACTTCCATGCATGCGGAAGTTGCACCGAGGTAACTAATCAGATGAGACCAAGCCCAATCGGTATTTTCTCTGTAATATTATCATATAAAATATAACAAGCGTACCACTGAACGAGGGTAAGTGTACCAAATTATGGCAAATGTTACATGTAAAGCAAGGTCTTTGAAATACGCTATAATGGATTGAGAAAGCTCAAAAATGATTTTCATAGCAAGTTTAAATATCTGATTGTATCGTATAGTAACCGGCACTTTAAAGAATCCAATATTGAGATTAATCATCATTTAGGTTTCTGCAAACAACTCCGTAGGATATGCTTAAAGGGAAATTATTCGTTTATTTATTATTATTATTATGTATAATTGAAAGAATGCGTGGTATAACTGGAGCCCAAATTAACCACTCCTATGATTAGAAGCCTTAAAACATAAAAAATATCAGAGGGGGGAGCTTTAGAATACGTATATATATTTACGGCTGTTCTGAAGCAACCACAGCTGAACAAATTTTTCAAGTGAATTTTGCAATGTTCAGATATGCATAAAATGGTTTAAAGTTAACAAAAAAAAAAAAAAAAAATCGCGGCATGTTTAACCAAAATGCAAATATACTTTTGCTACATTTTAAATAAACTTTATGTAGCCGAGTGAATATATATGTCATTTTGTTCAAAAAATTTTTACAACTGTTATTGTAAAATTATTGAGATTTTTGATGAAAAAACGGAAGTCAGATTTATAGCATTAAGAAAATTCTGCAAAACAGCAAATAAACGGTAATAGGAAAAGGCGGCATCTAAACTCTCCAGCCACTCCTTTTGAATATTTTTCAACTCTTTAAAAATGTATGTGATGGAAGATGACGCCTTTCTTATTGATAATGTCTGGATTGGTTTACCGCAAATGCGCGCCTTAATTGCATTAATTGTTGATGGTAGAGAGTCAGCCCCATTATTTGGTTAGATTACAACAGCTAATAAAGGGCGTGTTCGTTTTCCACCGGCGTTAAGAACAAAGCGACCCTTTTGTGCTAACCACAATTTATGCAGCTTCATTAATTCTAGAAAAAAACTTTTTTGCACATTATTGTTGTATGTGATCAACTTTTTATCGCTACTCAATCACTTCAAAAATTTTTCGATTTCCGCCAGAGATTTGCAGGTGAAAGTTTGGTTTATTAATTCATGTGGTATCTAAATAACAAGCTTTTTTTTTCTTTTTTTTTTTATAAGCAGTACGTAGTTCTGCAACAAATCTATGAGAAATTTCATCGATCTTATTAACGATTGGCCGAACGGAGAATGTCGCGCCTTTATTGTAGAAAAATCCAAAGCGATGACCAGCTAGTTTTCGTGAACCATAAGCCGGATGGAGTTTTTCAAGTGATATTGTAATATGTAGTGAATCCATTTAAAAATTTTCCGCATTTTTAAAATACTAGTTAATATTATTAACGGAGAGATATCAAGCACAAACTTGCACTTTGCAGATTTTTTCAAGTTGCTTCACACTTTTAGATTAAGGTAGCCCGTTGTGCAATTTTCAATTATTGCGGGAGTGGATGACAAAATACAGGCCCAATGAACAAACATACATGGATGAATAAATGCGGATTCTTACGTTTTTTAGGGTAACGATTACAAAAATTTTATATTAACCTATTAGATTTCGTATCCGTGAATTTTTAAATAAGAATTAATTTTCAGTAAGAATAGCTTACGAATACTTCTTCTATGAACCATATTTCTTAATCGCATCTTTCCATCGAAATTCAATTATTTAATTAACTTATTTGTGAATTTAATTCTTTGGAAGCATCCAAGTCAATCCTGCAACTTCGCTCATAGGCAATCAATCCAGGATAGCTCACAAATTAACTTCAAAGTAAGTTTCTAGTTTACACGTGTGTCACCGTAACGGCAGCACATCAATTGTTATCTGTAATAAAAGTTTTTAGGCTATTTGGATACACATTTGCATATTATAAATAAAAAATAATAAAACTTATTAAATCTGCATCACATCCAAATATTAAAGAGCTCTATAACTTTTTGTCCGTCAGTCAATTTAACCGATTTCTTCAAAAGAGTTTTTAGATGGCGATGGTAATTATTTACTCTATACATTAAATTGATTGCAACACTTTCGACTCTTTCCAAAATTATTTAAATATGTCATCTCGTAAAGTGTTATTTTTATACCGAAAGATGAGGGGTATATTCACTTCGTCAAAACTTGCAATGCCCAGAAGGAAGCATCAGAGACCCTAAAAACTATATGTATTGTTGATAGCGTCAAATTTTAGATCCATTTAAGCACGTCCATCTGTCCGCCTGCATGTCTATCCGTCTAAATAATGTCTCTTGTAAACATTCTCCTGGGCGCAAAAATAAGGCTATCAATTTTAAATTTTGCAGAAACATTGAAAGTTTTTGCACACTGGTATACATTTAAAATGGGACAAATCGGTCGAAGGACACGCTCACAGCACCACCCAAACTGAGGACACCTTTTTTGTCCAAAAGGAATAAAAAATCGTTTTTTTTTTTGATCATTACTCATAAACGATAGCAGATAAATGTACAAAAATTCGAAAGCGCAAAAGCTACAAAAACCCCATAGCGTATGTAAATTTTTCAGCTCCGCAAACCAACCAAGCTTGTCCGTCTGTTAGTCTGCCCACTTGTTCTTCTGCCAAATTGTGCAGCATCTATGGTAAATACACGCCGATTCGAAAAAATTAACATTTCGCCTATAAATTTACAAAAGACTCTGAAAATGACACAAGCCGCCCGCACGCTTATGCAACAACAACTGTGAACACTGTTTACTCATAAAGTCCAACACATGCAAAATATTAATTTCCACTTTTATCCCGAAACTGCAAAAAATCGCCCGCGCCTATCTAATGTTATAAAATTTAGTTCTGTTCATTATTTGTAATTTTTCAGTATAACGGTGATAGGTATAAAAGATTCGGTCACAACCGAATATAATTTTCTCAGTTGCTGTAGCTACTCTCAATATCTAACAGAAAGATTCAAATAGAAAATTGAAAGACTTCAAGTTCATATCGAATATGCTCTCAAATTTGTATTTTCCCTCATTTGAAAAACGTTTTTAACAATT
Source organism: Glossina fuscipes (assembly GCF_014805625.2). Classification (NCBI taxonomy): domain Eukaryota; kingdom Metazoa; phylum Arthropoda; class Insecta; order Diptera; family Glossinidae; genus Glossina; species Glossina fuscipes. The sequence goes on along the minus strand of NW_023998433.1, from coordinate 6,266,043 downwards.
TATTGATTAAGTCGATCAATCAACTGTAGCTTGAAACACTACATAGCCGTTCTCATAAAGCAGTACATTAAAAATTACCGAAATATCTACGAAAAGACTATCATATGAAGTCATTCGCTGTGACAACATTTTATTGGAGAAATATATTGACAAATACGTAAAAAGTTCATAGGCTATTATTAAGTAACTAATAGATCAGATATATTAAATATCACGGCAACGTAACTAATAAAATACCACACACCACGTTGTTTACAGCATTTGAATATTTACGGGTTAATTTTTTTTTGGAAAAAGAGCCCCTCAATTTTCTCTTATTTTTCATATTTTGATAAAGTTGAATAAAAATAATTGCAGCCATTAGTAAAGCAAACACATACAAAACATGGCAACGGATTTTTAAATTCCAATTGAGCCGACCTTTTGTTACCTACATAAACTGCATACATTTTGCTTGACTTTTTTGAAGTTAAATCGTAATGTTCCTTCAATTTTTTTTAGACATTAGGTATTATATGAAGACTACCTTGAGATTTGTCCTAAATGTGAAAACATCTCATCAGGATTGTCTTCCAATATCCGCAACTGAACGTGTACTCCAACTTTATTTTACACTTTTTCTCCTTATATCCTCCTCTCCAATAATCAAATAATTAAATTTACTGATAGCTGCATTATAAGTATATTCTCATTGATCATAAGTTGTTCTTAAAATTCTGACGCCTACAAATTGCTACTTATAACGTCTTTTCTCTTAAAAGACGAATTACCAGCGTGTACAAATTTCGTTGGCTTAAAAATTCAAATTGAAAGAAGAAACTTTAAACTTACAGGCCGTAAACCACACTGTAATTGTTTACAGATTTTTTCTGAACAATGCGTTCCCTTCCTGGACCAAAGATGTCCTTTATCAAAATTTTTTTTTCGTATTTGCTTGAGCCAGCAACCTGAAATGTGCAATTGTATATGTGAAAGTTGATATTTTGGTTTATATTTCATGGATTTTTTATTCTTTGTTTTCTTTTCAAAAAGTGAGTCTCATCCATTATTCGACAAATGTAAAGAACTGGTATTTTCGGGGAGCACATTTGAAAAGAGGGTTACGCTATAAGAAAGTCCGTCAATTAAGTTACATCTTAAATGTAAGTCAAACTGTGTACAAAAAGCAATACGTAGAAAGGATCTTTTAAAAGGAAATTTACTTACTAGAGAAAATTTATTTTTAATTTTTTGCTTTTAAATATTCATTTAATTATTCACCTTTTTTGCTTCAAACTGACGGCCGACATTAATATAATTTCTCTTTTCGTATGGTCGGCATAAAAACAATAAAAGTTCGTTGTATTACCTACTATTACTATTATTGTTGTTATTGTTGTCGTTGCGGTAACATGCTTACCAAAAAACAAAGCTATACAGGCTTTTAAAAGGTCAACCAGTAAATATTATAGTATGGGACAGAAAACACTTCAAAAGCGCGTTCAAATGTCATTTAAGTAATTTTTCGTATGCCCTCTCGTATGGCAAACATACAGTGATGATCAAATTGAACACATTAATAAGAGTGGAGTAGTTGGAGATTAGAAAATATTTGTGGGAAGTTTTTTTAACATTTTTATCTCGTTTTGTTGCTGATTAAAAACCAACAAACAAATTTATTTTTGTTTTTTATATTTTGTTTTTTATGATATTTTTAAATTTATATGTTCTTAATAGCACCTGTATAACAAGATATGTTCTTTAACCCCCCTGAGTTACACTTGCCTTCAATAAGCTTTAATTAAACTGGATTAATTAATAATAATAACAACAATAATGAGTTTTTTTAATTAGCTTTAGATACTTAACCTACAGAAGGACTTTATTCGCAATTTGTTAAAGATTACTTTAAACACAAATTTTTGCCGTAAAAGTTTTTAATTTTTATATCCGTCAACGAAGTCTTGAAGCATTATAATTTATCATTCCGTTTGTAACATCCAAATATGCGCACGAAGAAATGCTTCCAAAAAGACATATCTGTCCATTCGTCCGTTTGTTGTCAGAATTTTCAAAGTCGCAAACATTAAGATACAAACCCGCGCCTGTCCTTAATTTAGACATATATATAAATACACACGCACGTAAACTGTTCGGCTATCCTTACCTTTTTTCGCAGCTCGGGAAACCAATACGTGATACCTCTCCAAAATCCAGATGTCCCATATCATCTTGATATCTTTGGAAAAAATTCAATTTTATTCTCTCTCGTACATAAAATACAATAGATTATCACCCGATTTTTCAAGTCATAACACACTCTCTCATCTTTTTCCGATTATGACCTTTTCTTATTAATAGCCTCCTTTTCTTAAGCTGACAAGTAGATCAAGTCTGCTCCAACCTATTCTCCTCTAGGATCATATATATATATATATATATATATGTATATGCATTCATATAAATATGGGCATTGTTCATCGACATTTTCAAAAAAAATCTAAAAAGGAAAAATTTCAAATTGTTATCAAAACACTCTGAAATATTCGTCAGTCTAGAAATTAAGATATAAAATTTGTAAAAGCCAGTTCGATGGGAAATTGCTTCCAATCGGCATAATAACACATCCGCAACGCGTTGTAATCTTTTTTGCAATTTTCCTATATTTGCTTGACTCATGGGGTCTTTCAGGTTCGGTTCAATTCGGATATAGTCTTTTACTTACTTGTTTTTTTCTTTTAATTTTGTAAAAGTATTTTTCACAGGGGTTTTTTTAAGGCTTAATTGCAAAAAATATATAATCTGATAACCGGCACAGCAATATTAATAAAAGTACACAAGCAACAGTAATAAAGAAAGCAAAAAAAAAACGAAACAGAAAACCCATTTGCCTACACTTTCGAGCATATAGCTGGTCAATTTGCCAGTCAGCTGGTGTACGTATATAAATTTCGCATATATTTTAAAGGCAAATACTATCAGGCTGCAGCCATGCTATCAACAACAACGTAAAAAGTGCGCGACTACGATTTGCGAAAGTCTGAAAGATGCCAGCTTTTGTTAGTTAGGGATAGGTATGTATGAGTATGTCTTGTACATAACTGGCGGAGTAATACGGGCATTACGGTACAACACGCTGTTTAGTATGTTTTAATTATTATTTTGTTGTTGTTCGGCTGTATACTATTTTTCTCTTTATCTTTATTTTTATATTAATATTATTTCTTATTTACAAGTGTTTGTTGTTACTACTTTCATTGCCTCGCTGTTGCGGTTGTACATTTCACACAAGTACACAAACGCACAAAACTCGCTAAAATACTTTTGACTTTTTTATTACAACTCAAGGGTAAGAGTAATTTTAGTTCTTTAATACCATTTTAATATTAAATTTTTTTGCCTTTTAAGAAAAATGCATTTTTTTTTATCTTTTATGTTATTCCTGTTTCACAAATTAATAATAAAAATTATTAACAACAAATTTGAATTTTATGAATATTATAATGAGACTAAAAGATGCGGTCTTGTCACGTAAACAATCACTTGTTTTTATGTATGCAAGAGACGCAAGTAAATTGGATTTGGAGAAGCAAGAAAGTTTTATATTTGAACCTAAGCATTACTTAAACGTCCACTTCCTCGGAATATATATATATATATGTATATATAAGTATATGTAAGAAGTTATATTCGTTTTAGATTTAGATGCGTTCGCAATCCATATCCCATTACTGGTGAAGATCTTATCCCCTCTATAATAAAGTTACGTTCACTATTTACAAAATGATAACTACATCGCATCATGCCATTATCTTACCAGAAAACTTGTATCACACAATGGTAATTAGTGCAGCTGTTTAACATTTATCTGCACCATCTCTATATATGAAAGCAAAATGAAAAAAAAAAAAATAGAGATCCATATGATGCTAAAACATTGGAGTGTTTAGTTTGTTATGGGTGTCTCAGAAGAATTTATAAAGCCTATGCAAAGCATACCACTTTGTGATGTCCACAGGATTCCGCACAAAAAAAAATTGTAACTTGAAAGCAGAAATTGAGTTAACTTTGAAATTTTTAAAGCCTTCATATATACAATACCACAAAGGTGTCATTTATTCCGTCCTTTATAGAACCTCTTCCGTTAGAAGAAGTTTTTTAGAAGCGGTATTGCGGTGTCATCGAAATCAATAACCACTTAGGAATAAATAAACTATTTTTGGACCGAACATTTTAACCCTGAATATCTGGCTAAGAGGTTTTCAGAAACTTCATGGGATTAAATATAATATTATAAATAAAAATATGCAAAAGTTGCCGATGCTTTTCCGACATAGTTTTAAGTGTTTATATATGGTCCACATGCATTCTTCACTAATTTTTACAACCTTAGGTTCTTAATGGATCAATGATTGTCTGTTCCGAATTTCAACCTCGTATCTTCGTTTTTGCGACTATGAAGATTTCACAAAATTCGAACAAAACCAAATTTCCCAGTTTTGATAGAAACAGGCACATGCAAAACGTCGATAATTCTAATATTGAATTCAATTGTTTCGATTTACATTTTATTCCATTTTTCACTTGTGCAATGGTTGTTTCATCATTTTAACGACTCCATACCAAAATGTTGGAATACTTCTCTGTGATTTCAAAGTAGACATCTGGCTATGTAACGCTTAACTTCAAAGTGAATAACAGCGCAAGGTATAAACGTTGCGTCACTCATTACCGTTCAGGGATGAACGATTTCACATGTAAAATGCAGCCATCATGCACCATATCACTTCGTTTGGACAAGACGGAACTTATTTAAAATCCCTGCCTTCCTTTGAAGTAAACAATCGATTTTACAATAACGCCACAATCTACACCCTAATGCTTTCCTCGCAAATTTGAGTACAGCTAGAACTCCCACAAAACCCTCCGCAAGGTTTTCCTTGAACATTAGAAAATCTTATAATGTCTCTAGGAAAGTCTATTCTGTCATAAGCTTTCCAATGACTCAAAAGAAAATATAACCATAAGAAATATCTGTAATGCTCGCAAACTTTAGATATAGCTTCTCTCGAACGACCATAAAGAGAAAAGCTCCTTTTAAGATAACGCTGCTTGCATCTCTGTGACCATGATTATGCACAAGTCAGGAATCTGGAAACGAAATATATGCATTAAATCGCTGTACTGCTTTCTTGGTTTTACAGTTTCTTGAAAATTTATCGTTTTAGGGCTTTAATGCAAAGCAGTGGCTGAAAAATGATTATTTTTAAGCTAAAAGATAAAAGGATACTTAAAGCTGCCGAATAAGTTTGAAAACGTAAAATCGCAAATAATGTTTGATAAAGCTTCATGTTACGCGCTCCATACGAAATGATAAAAATTTTAAATTGAAAAAATCAACCCCCAGTATCCAAACCTTTGGAATGATCGAAAAACAGAGAAATTAGCTATCGAAAGGGTTTAAAAATATAATGCTTGATGCTTGATGCAACCAATAGGCGATAGTGTATGATTTATTGCGAGACATATTGAGTGAAAAGTGGCGCAAATGGCAATTAGAACAGTTACAGCAATTAAATTGACAAGTTTATCACGAGTTGAAGAGAAATCATTTCGCGGATGCGATAAATTAAAAAATCTTTTATACCAGCACTACAATACTCTCTTGCAGGCATACGAAATGGTTAAGGAAAAGCTGCAATCCCTTTGAGATCCTATTATAAGATGAACAATTCCCTCAGCCACGCACACATGTTTTGCCCCCAGATAACAGGAAAAGCTGCATCTACTGAAGGTCAATGCATTCAATAATATATATCTTAGCATTCTTATGGAGTCAGCACATCTTTTTTATTGGAAAAAGAAAGAAAAAACAAGCAATTGAAATTAATTCAAACGCCAATATTATAAGGAAATCATTATTTTATCAATTGATAAAAATGTATTGCGTTGTTGGGCAGTCATGCTCGAACAATTCAACTCAAAAGCGTTTACAAATATCACTGCATGTTTTGTTCTTTCAAAAAAAAAAAAAAAAAAAAAATTGGAAAAGAAAAACGAAACCTTTTCTCTTTTTCTTTAGGTACAAAACATTTACATTTATCTCATTAACCCCAAAAACGGTTATATTTAAACATGTCGCACTTTTGTGCGTCCTCTAGTGGAAAAAAGAATGAGGCGACTTTCACACTTATTCACGCATTTATGGTGTTGTTGTTGGTATTTTCATGTTACAGTTGTTCATCCACTCTAACTAATGCTGGACATGCATTTCTACTTCAATTGCATTAATATACGGGAACAGTCAGGCAGTAACGCACACAATACAGGATATGTTTATTAGAATTGGTCATAAAATGCACGCGTTTTCTTTTCAACGCACTTTATATAGAAAAGCGCAAATTGTAAAGCCCACGATACATATACTGACGCTAACACATATACAACATATACAAGCACATAATTGTACGTTTACACCATGCCAACCGAAATTTGTTTGGCTTATTTATGGGCAAAACTCAGTTGCGTTAACGGAAATCAAGTGCAAGTGTCGCACAACAAATCGCTGAAATTTAAGACGTGCTTTGCGCTTTACAACCGCGTATCACAAATGCGCCAACACAAAATTTATTGGTCGTGTTTCGTTAAGTAAGATTACCGCCTATCAAAATGCTATTAGAAACGTAATGCTTGTACATTCCAAGATGAAATAGATTCACGATTAAATAATGAAAAATTTGATAGAAATAAAGAATTTTGAAAAATTTTCTTTTTTATCGTTTTATTTTTCAGTTCAATTTAAGATAATATTGTTGTAAAATTTACTATATATAAATCATTTCATTACTCACACTGTTTATTGGCTATTCATTAGTTGACCTCCAAGCATTTTATATCATTTTGAAAGTTCGAGCCTTTTCAGCATTTTACGGTAACACTACAGATCATATCATTATTTGCATAAATAAAAAAAAAATTAAGAAAAAAGGCGTATTTTATAGAAGTTAGTGTGTACATGTAAACGTATGTACATATATGTGTGTTTGCTTTTTTGTTAACGAGTGTTAAGCAAATGCATATAAACCCATAGATATATGCATACAAGATGCTATTAGTGCCTTTTGGCTTAAATAAATTTATTGCATTGCGTGGGTACTTAACAACTGGAAATTCACGCCTGTTATCGCCATCATTTGTTTTCATATATACATTTATATATGTATACATGTTTTTATATATATATTTATATAAAAATTATATGTAGTATGTGTACATCTACGACAGCGCGCATACACGTATCCACGTACACGTACACGTACACATACAAAAGATAGACAAATATTTTTTTGTATAATTTTAATATTACACATATGTTACTTCTTTGATTTCTTTTATAAGGTAAAAAAATTTCATAAAATAAAGGAACAAATTGTTCCCATATCGAAATATTCAATTTCAGCAAATTGCTCGACAATTACAAAATTTTGATAAATACCTGTATTATCAATGTATGTGCATGGCGCATATACGCATACACGGGTACAGACAAGCGAAGACAAACTCTGAGACAGGCTCCCCGATAACTAGCCAGACATATGGACACATAACAAAAAGATAACAACTGGCTACGAATGACGACTACAACGAGATGATGACTACCTAATGATAACCTAAATTGATTGGCTGCAATCAAAATATGCCTGTTGTTTAGCTAATTCATTTGTTAAACGTTGCTCATGTTGTTGTCGTTGTTGTTATTGTCATGCAATACGATTATTTTGCAATTTTGATTAATTATCATGGACATCTATGGTGATGAATTTTAAATGTTTGCAATATTTGTTGTGCCCGATTGCGCTGCTGTCCGTTATCGTCTGTATATATTTTCTCAGTTTCTTTAAAAACTTTGAGGTTTAGTTACTAAATATAGAATTTTATGTACGTTATTTATAATTACAGAATCGTAGCTGTAATGATAGTAATTGCTGTTGTTGAGCAATTCGTTCAGTAAATTTTCACGAAGTAAAAATGAGCATAAAGCAATTTAATTATTTTATTAAAAAAGAAAACCCCCATATTCATTCCTCAAATTTAATTTTTAATAACTATTAATAGATAAGTACACAGCGTTTGTTCGTAACTCGCAGACATGTAAGCGAATCAATAACAAATAATTTTTATATCCTTTTTTTTATAATAACGTCATATATTAGTTTGGGGAAAAAGAAATCCATTATTTTTTCGGTAGATGGCTGCACTGATAGATTTCTCGTAAAGTATCGATCAAACAATTTCAGATTTATGCTCGTTGGAAAGGTGACATTTCGCAATAAAAAAAATTCTTTTGCTGGTTTTTGTTTGGTGCATTCAGTTGTGAGTTACAGCGGGTTAAAAATGGAAGGGAACAAAGAGAAAATTCAGTATATTTTTCAGTTTTTCTATGACAAAGGCGAAAATGCAAGCCAGGCGGCTAAAATTGTGAATGGTGTTTATGGTTCCGATACTGTAACAGCCAATTATGTGCAATTTTGGTTTCGTAGATTCCGTTCAGGAATGTTTGATGTTAAAGATGCACCTCGCACAGGTAGGCCGGTCGTCGAAAATGTCGATAAAATCGGAGAAATGATCGAAGTTGACCGGCATGTTAGCGGTCGTAACATCGCCCAGGAGCTAAAAATCGACCATAAAACAGTTTTAAACCATTTACACAAAGCTGGATTCAAAAAGAAGCTCGATATTTGGGTGCCACACCAATTAACAGAAAAAAACATGATGGATCGAATTTCCATCTGCGAAGCCTTGGCCAAACGGAATGAGATAGACCCATTTCTTAAATGGATGGTGACTGGAGATGAGAAATGGATCACACACGATAACCCTGTGCGAAAACGATCGTGGTCAAAGAGCGGTGAAGCACCTCAAACGGCCAGGAAGGTTTTGCTATGCATTTGGTGGGACTGGAAGGGGATTATTTATTATGAGTTGCTTCCATATGGCCAAACGCTAAATTCTGATCTCTACTGTCAATAACTGGACCGTTTGAAGATAGCGATTGACCAGAAACGGCCAGAATTGGCCAACAGGAGAGGTGTCGTGTTCCACCAGGACAACGCTAGGCCACACACATCTACACACACACATCTAGTGACTCGCCAGAAACTTCGGGAGCTTGGTTGGGAAGTTTTAATGCATCCGCCATACAGTCCGGACTTGGCACCAAGCGATTATCATATTTTTCTTGCATTGCAAAATTTCTTTAATGAGAAAAAATTGGAATCTAGGGAGGATTGTGAAAATCGACTACTAGAGTTTTTTGCAAATAGAGACCAGGACTTCTATGGGAGAGGCATTTTGAAGTTACTTTTAAAATGGCAACAAATCATACAACAAAACGGTGCATATTTGACCCAAATCGGACAATCCGAAGCATGTTAAATAAAGTCCTGAAGTTCATATAAAAATAATGGATTTCTTTTTCCGCAAACTAATACTTTCGGCGAAATTTTTCAGAGACTAATTCCGACTCAATTGTCAACTATCCGTATCGTAGATATCGGCTCGGTTTTGACTCCTAACTTGGTCACATCAGAAATTTATGTTTTGGATGGTTGAAGGTCTCTAACATATGGTTCTTTACCTGAACCTGATGGGATCCCATCATACGTTCTTAAAACATTCTCTGTCGAGCTATGTGCTGTTATTTTAATGATTTTTAATCAATCCCTGAAATCGGGGTTTTTCCCTTTGTGTTGGCAGAGTAGTTTCGTTATTCCAATTCACAAACGTAGGAATAAACATCACGTTGAAAACTATAGAGGCATCGCCAAGTTCAATGTCTTATCTAAATTGTTTGAGCGAATTGTTACTCAGCATCTAGCTTTTGCTATCAAACTTTTATTTCTCTATCCCAGCATGGCTTTCGGAAAGGGAGATCTACTGTCACGAATCTCTTAAATTTTACTTGCTATGTTTTCAAGACTTTTTCTAGTGGCTCTTGCATGGATGTCGTATGTGCTGATTTTAGCAAAGCTTTTCACTTAGTTAATTTTTTGATCTTCAAACTCTATGCTTCTGGTCTGCCTTTCTGCTCAGTGAAATGGGTAAGCTTGTATGTGCATAACAGGTTATCCAAGGTTCTGTTTAGTTTCATCACCTCCGATGAATTTCCCGCGACGTCTGGCCTCCCTCAAGGCAGCCACTTAGAAACACGTTTATTTAATTTATACATCAATGATCTCCCCTTAGTGATTAATGGGAGCCAGATCTTAATGTACGCAGAGGTTGAGCTGTTAAACTGTTTTCTTTGTTCTTCTTGGAATCGCAATCGTATCTGCTTCAAATTGGCTTAAACATGGTGCTCGTTAATTGGTGCTCATTAAACTTTATGAAATTAAATCTAAAAAAACACAAGCTTTTTTCTTAAGAAGGAAATCATTCAATACTGGATATATTATTGATTCATGAGATGAGATACGTTTTAATTTGCACATTGAGCTCTCTTTAAGTAAAGTTAGATCCGCGCTAGGTTTCATTGAGAGGTGGTCCAAAGAGCGGAAAGATCCTTACATTACAAAAAAGCTATTCATGTGCTTAGTTAGACCAATACTTGAGTATGCGTCGGTTGTATGGTCTCCTTCCTACAGCTGTTATATGGATTCAATTGAATCCGTTCAAAAGCAATTCTTGCTGTTTGCCCTTAGGAATTTGGAGTGGGAACACGCTTGTCTTTCTTCCTCCTTATGAAAATAGGGTTCTGTTATCCTTACCGTCACTTGAAAAACGTAGATTTATTTTTGGTGTCTCCTTTTTAATTAAGTTAATAAATGATGCTATCGATTCGTCCACATTAGTTTGTGAGGTAAGCTTTAATGTCCCTCATCGCTTCTCTATTACATTATTTTCATTAAGCTGAGTCAATGTAAATATGACTATGAACCGTTTAACACCTTCAGGGTTGTTTGCAGAAACCTAAATGATGTCTATCACTTCACCTCAATATCGGATTCTTTAAAGTCTATCAAAACAACTTTGCTTAATACGCGAGATTTGCTTATGTCGTATTTAACTTCCAATCTTCACGTCTCTTTATGATTCAAAACTAAACTGGCGTTGTTTACTGTTATCGGCTGCCAAGCTTTTGCATGCTTGCAACGGTTTAGGGATTCACCTCAAACTTGGATCTGTACCGGTTATGGGTGCTAGCCGTGTATCTGCTTTTTTTTTCTCCTCGTTATTTATTTATGCATATATTACTATGTAATTATTATATTTTTTTCTTTACTTTTCCTTATAGACTTTATTCTAGTTTTTAATATTAATTACAAGATTTACTTTTAAAAGTCAATTGAATTCCACTGTTAAATGGTCTTAGTTGAGTTTCTTGTCTAAGTAAATAAAAATAAATAAATAATTAAAATAAGAGTTTTCCATATAATATTATTGATTTAGATAGCGTTAAACGACGTTAATCACAAAGTGCTCAAAATTCTTCTTCCGAATTAATTATTTTTATTGTTTATTTGAAGAAATCTGCTGCCGAAGCCCAGCAAACACGTTAAGGAGGCTATGGTGATGGTGCTCCATCATATCCCAATTGTCGGTTTTAGTTTCAGCGGTCTAAAAGTGGTGACTCGAATCGATTGAAGTAGTAATTTTTTGGCCAATTGTTCCACGAGTGGTCCAGGATACACAGTTTCAGATCAAATGGGAAGTTCTGCCACACCCAGCCTACTCACTAGACTTGGAACCGCCTGACTACCGGTTGTTCAGATCGATGCAGCATGGCTTGGTTTGCACGCGGGGTTGCAAAGGTGAAGAAGTGCGAAAATGAGTCGGTGAGTGGATCGCTGCCGAACTTATATAAGTTCTTTTAATATGATATCGCCAAAAACATTGTAAATGGAATGGAGAAAAACGTCCATGTCCATCCCATACTGCATAGGATTGAAATTTAAAACTTTTGCTAAAATATGTGCAGCACGTAGGAGGAAGGGGTAGACGCTCTACAAAGTTTATATATTCTTGATAATAGCAAATATTGAGCCCAGCTAAGCATATCTGTCCTTCCGTTTTTTGATTTTTCGATAAGTGTAATGGACTTTCTTTTTATTGCGTGCAATTTGGTATTAAATATGGGAGAAATTTTACTTAAAAGATCTCTGTTTTCAAAAACAACAAAAGCTAAATTTTTTGCCTATAACTTATATCCCAAAATATATTAGATTTAGCCATAAAAATATTCACGTGCTGAATATTACAGGGTATCGCAATTTATTTATTTATTTTTTTTTTTTATTAAAAAAGTGGTGGATATAAAAGAGTCAACCCGAAGCTGAATACAATTTTCTTCTTCTTCTTCTTCTCCTGCAAGTCAACAAATCAACAACAAATGATTTCCTGAGTTAAGAATACAATTTTCGTACTTATTCATTATTGACATGTTTATGGATGTGGAAGAAATTAATGATTTGAAAACAACGTAAACTCTGAGGATTTCAAATGAAATGATTTGACGAAATCAATGAAATCACTTTCAGTGTTAATGCCCGGTAAGTTCACTTAACATATACCTATATAAACTTTTTTTTTTTTTTTTATATGTTATTGAAACTAATTGACGCTATGCATGTAATGCATTGAAGCCTAAGCGCTGCAGTTCGTTGAATAATTATAAAAATCATAATCCAAAGGATGCAAACTAAAAGGAAATGTTCTGTTCAGCTATTAATTCAGTTGGCAAAAAGCAGAAACAAGTTCGGTATTTAAACGTTAACGACTGGTTGGATAATCTGAGAAATAACCCGTTATATGGATTTCTCATTGGTCATGGCCATTGAGGATGAGAACCAAGGGTTACTTAGTTTGTTGCTTTCATTGCAAAAGCCATTAACGATAATTATTGTTAAGAGAAAGGCTTCAGCTTTCAGTTAAACGATATTCTCATTGATAATTTTTCCGTATTCTACAAAGAGAGATTTTTAAAAAGAAAATTGAAGAAAAGGTTTTGATCTGGAACGATAACAAAAAACTGAGTTAATATGATATGATATGTAGAGCAGGGCTAAATTAATTTTTGAAAATTTAATGTCTTTAACGTTTAGTGCTTTTGCTTAAAATTTTGCGAGAGCATAGGTGCTTATATAAACACATATATATATACATACACATACATGCATGCATGCATAATATAACGTAATCACCACCTTTCCTAAGAGAGTACAGAGAACATAATTCCATAATATGTCTTGTGTGTTGCTCATTAAATCACCGGAAATTTGAAAATTTTAAGAAAATTTTCAAACACATAACTATGTAATCTCCGTATACATGCAACAGCTACAACAACTATATAAATTTTCTACCATAAAGCTTAACAATATCGTATTTGACATATTAAATTAAACTACTACATAGAAAGACATGCAGAGCAGATACTCGTACATGAGGCGCATACAACAAAGCACAAATCTACAAACTAATGATAAAAACGAATTTAAATTATTTGTTTATGTAGTGGAATAGTATTAATTGGTAGAATTGCATTAAAAGCACGAGTGAACTTGTGTAAGTGCGACATACAGAAATATGTTTAAGCATCTTCTGCCATTTCCTGTGTTTACTGGAACTGAATTCATTATGTGATTGTATACATATAATAATAATATGTATATAATTTCATATGTATGTATATATGTTTTTCATTATTATGTATGCTGCTCTTGTTGTTGTTTCTGTTAATAAAGGTTCAAATCTTGTTCTGATAGTGTAACATTGCCATTACCACATTTCAAACGATGTATCTAACTCAGGGAGTAAGTCTAATGTGAATGTTTAAATAAATATGTGTGAGTGTAAATGTCGTCTTTGTATTGAATGAATGTTGCAATTTCTAGGCTTTGACACTGGGATTTTCGTATACATGACAAACAGTAGAGGCAATAATTTATAAGAACGCCTTTTGCTTAGTATTCCATTTCATCTCGGTTCCCGACTCATAGCTCTACACGTTCTCACGTTTCCGACACATCTGCATATGTCTCTGGTTGTCTTCGGCTTTCTTAATACGTTTTAAGTCTCTGGTGATGATGATGCTGACGATGAAGATGGAATGAAAATGTTATGTCTTACTTAAATTTTCTATTTTATTAAAACCAAATACTTACGCAAATATAGAAATAATGCAATGGTATTTACATACATTTATATATGCATGTATATACATGATAGATACACATATATGCGTACGTCAGTAGAAACATTTTATCTATTAAAAACGACAAATTTTAAATATTCTCTGAATACATTGTCTTCAACACCTTGCTGACTTACTCTGTGTACTTGCTAGCTTGGCTTTATATACCTCGAGCGTCTTGTTATTGTGCCTTCTTATGTGCCTGCACGCATGCATATAGACTACATATAGTGCGCATAGATAAACACTATATATGTCCATATATTCACCATATGTATGCTTATATGTATATATGAGCTTATATCTTAAGAAAGAATTTCTTTTTAATTATTTTCAACAAATTTGGTATTTATTCCTATGGAATTTTATAATTGAGTGTGAATATAATCAAATAAATATGAAAATTTGTTAAAATTTCCAGAGAATTGCTTTTTCATTTAAAACACTTAAGAGCACACATACATGTAGTATCACTTATATGCAAATGGGTGTTTTTAATAGAATCCAAAGTAATTGGTCAAAATTTATTTTTCTTCTTAGAATCTTTAGAGAATTTTTATAAAAGCAAAAAAAAAAAAAAAACAAAGTAAAAAAAAATATTTTATAATAATAATAAATATCTGGGCAAAAATTCTTAGGTTCTCCGTATTAGAAATTACACTGTATTTCCTTCCATTTACAATACTTTGTTTCAAGATATTGATATTGGCAAATACTTACGCGATAGATTTAATGGACATTTTTATTTCAGCAAATGGAAACCAGTAAGGCATACATCTGCGTAATTAAGTGATTCGTTGAGTTTAGATTCGCCGTATAAAGAACACAAATTTTTTATTGAGCTAAGTTTTTATGCCGATTTGTTCATGTCCGCCTAGCTACTGCTGCGGCTAGTTGTTGGCCTGTTGCTGAAAAACTTACAATTACATAAATTGAGACCGAAACCTGAAACTTAACTCTACAGATCTAGTCTGAGATTGTAAAACATTGGCCTCTGCAAAGCACGCTCACAATTGGGTAGTGGGTGCCAAGGATTTGTCCTAACCCATATTTGAGTATCGTTATAAGAATGGAAAGAATTCTCTATTGAAATCCGCGTTAATCGGAATTGGTAATGGGTGCCGATAACGGATGATGGGGTAGGACATTGTGTTATATTAGAACTACAAATAAACCCGGAACAAGTTTTGCTATATGGGACGAAATTTCTTCACAGTAAAAATTCACGATATTTCGATTTTTGGCATATTGCTCCCGTTTTTCGCCGCAATTGCATGGATTGTTACTGATATCTTTTCTTAGTGATGATTTCATTTGGTTGGAACGAATTATAATGCATCGCGCTCAGCTGGTTTCTTTAAATGGGGATTCCTCGGATATTTAGCTTTATCGTGGAAAATGTGGTTCGCCTACTTTGGGTAATGGGTATGGGGTTTTAAATACCTTAAAATATCCGCTGCTCATCACTTGTAAGAATTTTACAGGAGTACCTTTCGAGTTAAGCAAATGGCGTTTCTTTTAGCACAAAACTTGACCTATTTAAAAATTTTAAAATATTACGAATAGGACCGTATACATTTTGTAATAAATGTTCGAGAAAACAATAAGTAATTAATTCCTAAAAGTTTGTTTTGTTCTTTCCAATGTAGATACTGTTGATTGCCGCACAAATGCACCAAGCCTTAACCCCATCATAGTCTGGTTGAGATATGGCAAGTAAGTTTGTCAGTGACTTTTTCGATGACTTTTATCATCTTGAATTAAGCCCGTCCACACTTTAACTGCCTGTACTTGGTCTAAATTTGACTAAATGACTTTGAAGCAATACCATATACACAGACTTGGTGTAACTTGATTTTTTTTATAGAACATTTATGCTTTTATAGTGCATTCCACTGAGAGCTCTCTATCGAATTATTTTCTAATTTAAGCAACAAGGTTGGATCGCGTCTATTAGTACATATCGTCACTTTGCTTACAATAGCCGGACGTACGCAAGAGGGAGAATATCAATTCGTTATTTGTTTCGTATTGGCAAGCATTCGAAATTATATTTTTAAGTAGTTTGACGGAACTTTGTACAGTATAATACAATCTATAGGTCATCCCGAAATTCGCGCAAGAAATTAAGTTTGATATTTACAATTTTTAGTTTTTTAATATCTAGTTTAAAGTGGAAAGCGATGTGTATCATAGTCTCTCAAGTAAATGACTTCGAAAATTTTATTGGCTCATACGTACTCCATTTTTGTTTGAAAAATCAGCATCCAATTGCTGTTGTTCTATAAACTATTCCACGAACTCCAATCGTTGTGCGTGGTCAGTAGGCTTCGATTCTTGAGCTGATTGAAGATTATAAGCATGGCTATGATGTAATACTTTCATGAAAATCTGCTTTAGAGAGCTTATTAACACGTTCAATTGTTGATCGCGGCGCTCAGCAATGTTCACAGGAAATCTCCCTAGTTCAATATTTTATCTTGAAGGAGTGCCAAATATTTAAGATCACTGGTTGAACCAGCCTCCCTTAATTGTTTAATTAACCTCTGCATCTTCTACTCTAATGCCGATGCATATTTCTATGCGTAACCAAAGTTCTAATATACTTCCTATAGTAAGTAATTATAACATCACTGAATAAGTCTCCTAGCCAACACATATACGACAACACTGGTGACAGGCCCATATAATTTATGAACAATACCAGCACCCAAACGAAATGGGTCAAAATTTTACGACATTCTGACAATTAGTTTACAATTTACGATTGTTCTCTAGGACGGTGGTTTTTTCGTCACTTTGGGCACACGCGTTGATTGCAACTCCACGAACTGCCGATTTAATTCTAACGTGTAATGATTAATTCATGTTTCGTTTATTGTCGCATACCGAATGAAAAATCCCTTTTATTTTGCCTAAACAGCGCCAACCAGCGGTCTGAATTATCAACACATTGTTATTTAAAGTTAGCAAACACGACACTTATTTCAAGCAGAGTTTTATCATGGACAAATATTCAGACAAAATATTTAATACACTAACGTCTGATATCTTTAAGATATCAGTTATTCCACGTAAATTCAGTTTGCGGGTTTCTTGCACAGCTACCGGTTTTGGGACGACCAGACCGTTTAGCATCATCAATATTTGTACGATAGCTGTTAAATTCAGAAAATTAGTCATAACAGTTGATTTCTCTGGTCAAAACCTTCGCAACGTCAACGTGTGGCTCAGCAGCACTCTTCCCAATCAAATAACAATGTTTAATCAACATATGGAATCCTTTTTCAAAACTGGTGTTGGTATCACGACTGTAGTCTATAATCTAATTGTCAAAATGTCATGAAATTTTGACACGCATCGTCTGAAGGCTGATACACTCCAGAAATAGTCTGGGCCTATCAACCGTGGTGTCATATATGTGTGAGATCGGAAAATTACTGT
This sequence comes from Glossina fuscipes, assembly GCF_014805625.2. Classification (NCBI taxonomy): domain Eukaryota; kingdom Metazoa; phylum Arthropoda; class Insecta; order Diptera; family Glossinidae; genus Glossina; species Glossina fuscipes. The sequence continues at coordinate 6,248,429 of NW_023998433.1, read as the reverse complement.
GTAAAGTGCTGTAATCATTATTGAAAGTGCAAGTAACACATTAGATTATGGTTTTATGTAATACAATAGTAGTATATTTATATATGATTTGAACGTTTTTTATAAGAGGAATTGCAACTTACGAACACGTAAAGGTCTAAGTTCAAATTATCTAAAAGTTTTCTCGCTTATTCTTTTTAAGAAAAGAAAAAAAAAAAAAACTATTGCAACACTTAAACCTTCATAACATTTACGAATAAATAAATGATTAGATTCGATCATTAAACATATCCACAAACATAATCATTTGTTTTAAGACAACACTGACCAATACACCAACGCTTGCATATCTAAATAACAATACAGAAAAATATTAACCAGCGAATAGCTAGAGAGCCCAAACAAGAACGTTATTCGTATGTGTTCTGCATGGTGTAGTATGATTGCTTACACCGCCGCAATGCATACCTTCGCCGAAAAGCAGTTTTGATGCAAAGAAAAACAAAAAAAAGGAAAGAGAAGATAACATGAAATTTCCATTAGGCTTGAAAAATAGTCTTTCACAACCTGGGTAGACAACGTGTCTCCGAACCAATCGGCAAAAAAATAAAGCAACCAAAGCAACAACAAAAGGCGAAGATGAAATAGAAAGAATAGCCAGTGTAAACTTTATACACTCACGCTTACATATATTGGGCAACAGAAACGGCAACAAACAGAAAATACCATAAAGATAACTTCAATCAACTGACAAAATGCATAATCGTTTTAATAGTAAAGAGGAAGAACACAACAGCAAGAACTGAACAAAAAATTAAATCTGTACAAGATAAAATAGACAATATTATGAAAAACAGAAAAACACTGAGAAGCAGTTGGGTAAATTAAGAAAAAAGAACCAAAACACAAATTCCCGTCATAGAATAAAACGTAACAGCAACAATAACAACCGCAACGATTAAAACAAAAGATGAACATATGCACGTATCTAGAGATAGTTAAGTTTATATGTAATTAGGTATGGTTAACAGCAAAAGCAACAAACTTGAAACAAGATAAGAGAAAACGTTTTAAAAGAATTAAATATATTAAAAAAAAAAAAAAATACATAAGTCCAACTGTCGCTCCAATTCGAAATAAAAGCAGAGGATTTACCGGCAACAAGCACACCGAGGAATTCAATGTCTCTAAGAATCTTTACGCTTTCTTTTTTGATTGTAAGATTTAGTACAAACATTAATCTTTACAAAGCACATATGCATAGACATACACAAACACACAAATAATCAAACCGATATAAAGCTATGCTCATTTTATCATATAATAAATGTCATTGAAAACAATAAAATTAACGTCGTTAACGATGTGTTGTTGACAAACCGAAATCCCCGAAGTGGAAGATGGAGTAACGAGGTAATAAAGTTATATACGCATTAGAACGCAAATCGTCCCTACACAACAGCATTCAATATTCTTTGAGTACACACTTGCAATTTACTTTCAATTAAAATATGTTTACATATTAAATATATATAAAATATATATATATATATTGAACAGAATAACCGAGAGATAGATAATTACTTCCAAACGCTTTTTTATAGGACGTATAAATTGACGGAATGAAAAAAAGACAAACTCTTAAAGTTTTCATACATATTTTTTGACACATATGCCTCGGTTTATTTCAATACTCGTGCAGGATTTATTTAGTTCTGATATTTCATGGCTTCTTTAATGCAAATTATTGAAATTTTTTTTAGAGACACTCAAAATTGCACTTGCTTGTCTCTAAAATCTTACAGCGTTTCTTCACTATCATTTAACTATCTTTTCTTCTATCTAGACGAATCGAAAAGTTCTACCTTTTTTTTCCTAAAAAAGTTTTAGTTAAGGACTTTGACTTTAAGATTCAAGATTGAATATTAAAATTTCGAAAGTTTTTATACCCATCACCGGGAGATGAGGGTTATAATCATTTTGTCAAAACGAAGCACATATATTCCTGAGCAGCATCAAATTCTGAATTGCCTTGGGCACGTTCATTGGTTCGTCTGTCCATCTGTTTAATGTCTGTTGTAAACAGCCCGCAAAAACGAAGACATCGACTTCCAATTCGGCAGAAACGGTGCAAGTGCTTACACTCAGGGTGCTGTTGAAAATGGGTCAAATTGGTTAAAGGACACGCTTACAGCAACACGTAACCCTAGAACACCTGTGTTTTTCCAAACGAATAAAAAACTGAGCAAATAAATGCGCAAAAATTGGAACGCATATTCTGTGGGCGGTACTGTAATATTTGTGCACAAAAATGGAAAAAATTGATCACTCCTACCCAACATTATAGTGTATCAAAATTTGATTGTTTTTTCAATACCTTTATAACACGCAGAAGCAAGCTTCAAGAACCCTACGAAGTGTATAAATACTTGGTCAGTTTTAAATTTGGAATATACCTAATACATTGTCTATCCATCTGCCTATTTGCGTAAATTTATAGTATTTGTGGTAAACATTCTGCCGTTAGTGAAAACGAAGATATCGCCTACAAATATGTAAAAGAATTTGGAAGTGACCTGAAATTATTAAAGGACGCACCCACAATGCTCACATGCCTATACGACTAAAACTTTTATTTTGAAAATAGAAAAAATCAACTGCGCCTACTCTACATTATAGAGTATGAAAATTATCTTCTCTTACTACTTTTGGTTTTTTAGGATAACAGTGATGGGTGTAAAATATTCAGTCCGAATTTAATTTTCTTACATGTTAATGTTTCACAATGAGAATTGATTAAAAAGTTATGTAGGTTTATTTTGTACGTCTTATCCCATAGAAAGGTATGTTACTCATGGAAAGTTAGCCATTTTGTGTCCCTACCTTATTTGGGCTATATAGGTATATTTTTCTTAACTCAATCGGTCTAAAGATACGTCTAATAAGTAAGCCTTTGTAGGGGAACAAAGTCTAAGTTTTTTTACTTTCTGACGACAATATGTGAAGAGTAATAATATTTTTGGTAAGAAGATTAATTAGACCAGATGAGTTTAAGTTTTGCGCCCCATTCCAAGTAAGGATTCCCATAAAAAATATGTCCTTAGGTGGAAGTACAATTGTTGGTAGTTTATCAGCCTTGTCGGACTAAAATGTCTATATCTGGTTTTATTTCATATGAGTTCACCGAAAGAAAGGGTTCGCAAAAGTTTCTCGAGTCAATTGAAACTCTTATGTGCTTTACCTATTCCTCTAATAATAATAAAGCAGTTATTCTCCAAGTCACGTGAGATGACTGCGTGTAAGAATAACTGTAAAAAGGAAAAATCTTTAGTTCAACCGTTAAATTTTTGCTAAATCAGTGAAAGTATCTCAGTAAAAGAGTCTCATCACAAAAGGTATTGACATCTTTCTTGCCTTTATCCTGGAAAGTTAAGCAAGTCGTCCAATAGTAACCGAATATTATTGGCATTCGTTCACTTTATTAGAACATTTTGGGTAGGATTTTAAAGATATTTCCGTCGTGCAAAGAAAAAACCTACTAGGAGGAGTTTGCAGTGGTCTTAAAGTGCTTCCGCTTCTAGAAAACAGGTTAATCCAATCGATGCTAATAAGATTTTTAGAGGTAAGTCATGCTCGATGTCACCATCCGCCATGAATCACTAGCAAGAAATTTGATGGCAGTCCAACTGCTTTCTTTAAACGTTTCTGAAAGTTCTGGAACAGAGAGCTGGTTGATTGCAGGTTTAGGTAGTCACAAGAGGACTGCTAACCATAAATAGTACGTTGGACAATTTTAGAAACATATTGAAAAATGCACGTTTTGTTTATTTCGCAAAGTTACATATAAAGTTGTGTAAAAATAAGAAAGTCCACATATACGATTTTATGTTGTGTCGATGTTAATAGCGAACACAATCTAGTACAGGCGCCATTATTAAATTCGACTAAAATAAAATGTAACTTCTTCCTTGACTTGATTCGGAAGGATAAAGAGGTATCTTTTCGTTCAATTGCTTAGTCGCGATGGGGCATCTAAAAAATAAAGATGTTTTTGTATGTTGCAAGTCTTGTAAAGAGCTCGGTCTGCTTCCCTGCTTTTTTACGGTGCATATGAGAACCCACTGTTTACGGTTTCAAAAAACGAATACCTAGGGGCTTATAATTATTTTCGGATACAGGTGGGTTTTATTTAGTTAATTTTTTGTCAAAAATATGTCCGTCCTCGAAAATATCAATAAATTTTCAAATTGTCAGTTCTTTGTTATGTTAATTACGCCGCTTTTTGTTTCGGATATTTTTTTTTTCTTTTCGTTTACAATTTGATTTTATTTCCTTTACCATATAAATGCTAACTTTAATGCATCCCCAATCCACCATCAAAGGAAATGCGATCTTGCTTCCAAGCGCTCTTTGTAATGTCATCAGCTATCGTTCGATATTTACGCATGCGTACGCAACACTTACATGCAGTAAACCTTTCGCCTTTTTTGGCCATAAATATGTTACTGTGCGCGCGCGTATGTGTGTTTAGACATCTTTGAATAAAAATGAAATTAAACATACGAAGAAGAGCTCTCATAAAACTCAAAGTTAATTAGCTAAAGGAACAAAAAGAAAAAGTACCAATAACAAAAGGATAAAAAAAGAAATCAAAGTTATTTTTATTTAGGTTTGTTTATATCGATGGGCTGTTAATTCTTTTCCGTTCATTCCTTGTCTTTCAACTTGTTAATCGAATTTTATTCCCCATGCAGATATGGCTTTTTCACTAACAGGTAGACTGGTTGGCGACATTTAATTTGTTGTATGATATTTTCTTTTATTTGTCCATCCTTTTTTTGCTTTTTATATATATATTTATTTTGTTTTGGATGTTTTGTTTTCTTTTTCATAAATTTTCTTAATTAATCGAAAATGAAACAAAGTCCGTTGAAATTAAGGTTTCATTTAAATTTTTAATGATGCAAAAGATATCCAGAGTGAAGTCAGAAAACATGAAGGTTAGTTTTAGTCCCAGCTTCAATTTCAGTTTTCCTTATTTTTCTTTCTCTCTTTTTATAAAAAAAGCAACAACGAAAGCTGTTAGTTACATAGCCATACGGAGGTAACATTTTAATTGTTGTTCTACAAAAATTTCAGTGATTTTATGCCCTCAGTACTTATCGTTACGATTAAAACAAGAGGTTAATCAATTACTTTTTGTGTCAATTTAAACAATTTCCTACAGTTTTCGAATTGCCGAAGTATTTTTTTGATAAAACTTTTCTTTACTGGGGACGTAAATACCAAATTGGAATTTGCGCATAAATGGTCCTGAGGACATACATGTTTGTCAATGTTACAATAGTGTAAACGCATTCATGTTTGAAATTCAGTTCTTTTGTGTATAATGTGCACTCGTGACAGTAATAAGCCGTTATAATGCCGTCATAAAAATTATAACGTAAAAATTGTTTTCCAAACAATGAATATGTCGAGTATTGTGTCAAAGAAAGAGAAATCGCCGATACAATTTCTTTGTCAGACCGATACACAAAAGAAATCGTTTTTGCATCATATCCTCATTAGGGATGAAAAGTAAATCTATTTTGATAATTGCAGACGGAAAAAATTCATGGGTAGATCAAGACGTGTCGTCCACATTGATTGCGAAACTAAATCGCCGAGCCCAGAAAAGTGCGGTCCCTTATTAATGTTTAGTGAAGCGGTTAACAAGAAGCTCTACCAACAACAAGTAAGGGAGTTGAACCGATCGTTCTGTACAAAACTAACGTAATAGTACAAGGAAACATAAGGTTACTTTTTTACGTGAGATCTGTCCAATAGTCTAGACAGTAACACCGGTTCACGATGCGTTAATAGCACTCAGCTGGAAAGTGCTGGCGCTGTGGCTTAATTGCCAAGCTCGGATCCTTTCAACCACCTAAAACCCATACGATGATTTTCGAGCAAAAAGTTTTTAATGAAAATAGGTTCGAATGAGGTCGATCAGCCTCTTGCGCTAATGCGTGCAACAGTGTACTCTCGACAACTCTTGCAACAAATGGCCAAAAAATTACTACTTCAGTCAATTCGTGTCACCACTTTTAGACCGTTGAAACCAAAACCGAAGCAGTATCACCATAACCCTCTCGTGTTTGATGGGCTTCGGCAGCAGATTTCTTCAAATAAACAACAAAGGTCAAAAATGCAATTTTTACCGATTCATGCGATTAGCGTCGGCGTACGCTGCATAAATCAATAATATTAAATGGAAAACTGTTATTTTATGCAGAGAAAAGTCAAAACTATTGAATTTAACCGTAAGGTACATTGTTTTACTCATTTTTACCCGTAGAATTCGGTAACTAAAATTAACCCAAGCAATTAATAATTAATTTTAAATAAAGACATTCTTCAGCTAATAATCTTCTTTAAATAATAACCACGGCTTAAGTCGCCGACCACTTGAAAATTATGTTTAACAGGTAATTTTAAAAACAAAGAAGCCGACAAAAATTGTGATAATATTTTCCATCCACGTCTTTGGTACACTACCATTTAGCGAAACAGTTTGAAGAAATAGCTACGCCTAAATTGCAATATGATCAAATCGAATGCAAGGTGTGCAAATAATATATAATAAATGCTCTTGTTTAATTGTTATTATTTATAATATTGTAATAAGTTATACATGCATGCTACAGTAGAGTACAGAACACGCGAAATCAAGAGTAACAAATAATAATTTTGTTAAAAAACAAGTAAGGAAATTATGTTCGGTCATGACGGAATCTCTTACACCCAACACCGTGATTCTAGAAAGAGAAAAAACAACTAAATTCTTATACTCTATAATACTGAGCGGGCGCGGAAGGTTTTTTTCTATTTTTAGAATAAGGGCGAACTTTATATGGTGTATCGGTTGTACATTATAAGCACAGAAACATGGAAAACAAAGTTGTGTTTGTCACATAGTCGAATGGGCGTTGTAAGCAAATCTTTAGAAAAGTTGGAGTCATTTTCAAATTCGTTTGCATGTTTGTAAGCGGTATATTCAATTTGTAGAAATACTACGGCGTAATGAGCAAAAAACCAATTTTTTATTCTCTTTGCAAAACAGGGTTTATCTTAATTTATGTTGTACTGTGAGCGTGTACTTACACCGAGTTGATCCATTTTCGATACCAACCTGGTATGGACTTCAATTTTTGCGGCCAGGAGAATGTTTACAATAGATGTTACATAGACAGATGGACAGTCAAACGGACAGAATGACATGTTTAAATGCATTAGGAGTTTGATACTCATTAAGAATATATACTTTATGGGGTCGCTAAAGCCTTCTTGAGAGCGTTGCAAGCGTTTTAACAAAATGAACATATCCCTCATCGTTCGGCGATGAGTGTAAAAAGAATAAGAACATTCATGAGTTCAGAGGGTTAATCATTTATCCTTTAATTAACGTTCGTTCACGGCGAAGCCGATAATTTATAAGCGTTTTTGTTTTCATCGCGTAAGACATTCGTATCGTTTTGATTGCTATGATTCATGTCAAATGGAAAAGTAAAAGAAAGAAGCAAATTTTTGTTTATATACATTTGTGGGTGTCTTCTCTGATGAAATGAACAGACAAACAAAAAAAAAAAAAAAGAAAAAAGGTGTAAAGTGCATCGACATTATAATTTTCACTTTAGTAACCTGTGATTTATTTCATTATTCGAAGTTAATTAAAGTTTTGTTTTTGTTTTTGAATATAGATTCAGTATAGGCTAAACCAATAAGATGTAGCTTATATGTCTAGATTAACAAAATTTTATATAACTTCACTGTTCATACGCGATCAGACCAACAAATTTTTAAGTTCCGAATTTGTTAGTTAAACAATTCATTTATTTATATTATCAATATGTAAAAATGTGTAATGCGTACAGTTATATACATAGGTGCGCATCTATAATAATAGACAAATAGTATACGTGTAAAGGAATGTTGTATGTTGAGCAAAGCCAAAAAATGCAATTACAAGAAAAGTGTATATAAGCCATAAACAACGACAAATGCTACAATATCTTGTGACACAATTTTCGCTATCGAGACAGAAAGCGATATTATAAAGCGGCATACTAAAACCATCGTGAATAAAAGGTTTTCGTTCGAGTTCTTGGCATTATTGCCACCATTTACAGGGACCGCTGAAGTGGAAACAATAATTTTATGGCGAATTATTCATGCTGATTTTTGAGTTTACGAAACATCAAAAGTGTATAGCAGCAATACTAAACTCTAGTCTTTGTTACGTGATCAGCTTCATTATTAACTTCATCATCTTTAATATAAATATCGTCATTTGCAGCAGCAAATTACCGCCAACTATCGTTCTCAATATATAAGGTATTTATTCTACGTATATATATACATATAAACATATATATACGATTTGTTTAGTACATAACATAATTTAAGTAATCATGCATATATACTGACAGATGATATAATCCGTCCCCGACCATAGGAAGAGTAGGGTACAGAATGACCCGGGGCTTATCATTTGCCCGTTCGGTAAGTGGGTTGCGTCCGTCCGTTTATTTCTAGTACGGTAAGGCCGTATATTTATTTTAGATGCAGCCGTCTGTGGAGCATCCGTAGGACAAAAATTTAAAATTCCCCCATATCCTCTGAACTAGCTAGTTCAGCAAGGATACGTGCGTCCGTCTGTACAAACTCCGATCCACTTCAAGTGGCATTTAAGAGTAGCCCTAAAAATTATAAAGTTAGTAGTTCGATATTCAGGCATACAGAGATGGATATTATAGATATAGCCGTTACAATACGTGAATCACTCTCACCTGAACGATGAACACGGCAGCTAATTTTTCATAACAACACCTAAACGCTTGAATTTTAACATGGATGGTTGTTTCTTTCTCCGGATAAGCGGCGACTTTTGTGTTCTAAAGGATTATCACTTTGCGTAATAGCATAAATTATTTTGCTGAGTCTAGGCAATAGGGGTTTTGTGATTTTTGACCAAATCATAGAACCAAACCCGAGGCGTGTCGCTTATCTTGCTTCATTCTAAAAAGGAGTGCAGCTAAAACGTGGCGGTTGAAAAAAAATGGACACGATACAATAGCGGAAGGGTAAACAATTATTATGTAGATCATAAATGAATGTGTTTGGTACCCACATTTGACACTTTAGCTGAGTACTGTGTGAACTATTAAATAACTAGTGCCGTGTCGATCATTAAGGAAAAACGATTACGAAAAGTTATTACAAGTTAATACTTCAGGATTGCACCCTTCCAATCAACTTTTGTTGCAACCGATAATGTATTGTCTGTGAAAAGAGTGCTTTCATTGTCTTGATGACATCCAGAAAATGTTTTTTTTTTTTTTTTTTTTGATAATCTTAAACGTCCACACTCCCGTTCGATACGAAATTCGTATTCTGTGAGCAGAAAGGGTGAAGTGCTGTTTTAACCGAGAGTTCACTTAGTATATATTAATGACAAAACTTTCAATAACACATACTTAAACTCTATGTAATAATTTTAGTTGCAAGCATACGACTCTATACAATTTATTTATATAAATATCTTTCAAGTTACATTTACTATTTTCTATAAAAGCGGATTACTTTCCAATATGTTTGGGAAATCTATTAATATTTAGAAAAACAGACAAAAAGCAACGAGTGTTAAGTTGTAATTGTTTTTCTTTTTTCAATTTATGTACACAATCATACGTGTGTTCCCCCGTGTAACTATGCTTGTGGATAGAACATAAACTATGCCATTTGGCCCCTTAATGCACTGAACTTTGTTATAAACCAAATCAATTTTGTTTTGCGACTCTGTTTGGACACATGTATGCATCTGTACAACTATGTGTGTATGTGCGTAAGTATGTGCAAGTGTTTTCGGAATCTTCATCTCTATTAAAGTTGTAGTAAACTGCAGCAGCAAGCAACTGGAATCACATGTGTGCCATCAACTGACAGGGAATTGCAAGCAAGCAAGTAACAGAAATACAGAAAACAAAAAGCACCAAAAAAAAAAAAAAAAAACAACAAAATTGGAAAATGGATTTGAATGTAAAATTTTTCGTAGTGCAACGAATTGAATTTAATTACCCCCAATCTTCTCTTCACGTCCCAAATACAAAGGAGAATATGTAATGGTGGTGGCAATGACAAAATTGATGGCAATTCCGAATATTTAGCATAGAAAAGGGTCCGAAATGAGTGTAAAAATTGTATAAAATCATACCAAAGTAAGCCAAACCACACTGAAGCCGAAATGCATTGCAATACAATGCAATACAAATGACCATGAGTAAGATAAACTAAAATCTGATGTTAACACATAACATAGACAATTTTTGCCCGTTTGCGATGAAGCAGAAAAAGTGCAGATATATAAAACGTGCGCGCGTGAGCGTGTTTGTGTGTGTGTGTGTGTGTGTTTGTGTGTGTGTGTGTGTGTGTGTGTGTGTGTGTGTGTGTGTGTGTATGTGTGTGAATATTTAGAAGTGTAGACGAAGAAGATCAGGTCATGGTTTGAATTGCATTGGCCTGGTTTGTACACAATTTTATGTTATTTTTCACATACAAACATACATCCACGCAATATCAATGAATTGCCAGCGAAAATGCATTTGCTTGAAATAGTCGAATGCACCGAATGACACCATCATAATCAACTGCATCTGCATATACTACACCAATACTACCACAATGCTTGTATTTTAAATGCGAATAAGTATATGTATGCAAATTTAAAAACAAATAAATAAGAGACACATAGAAAGACAGACAGACAGATAGATAGACAGACAAAGGGGCAAACAAGCAGACAAACTTACGAAAATCAAGCTTTATGTATGTCTGTCCTAGTAAAAATAGCTCTCTTTTTCCGTCTTTTCATACGTTCGTCCCCCTATTCTGTATTGTGCATTTTTGGTTTTTTGCATCAATAAATGCAAATAATTATTTATTGAATTTATGGACTTTTGTTTTTCTCCCATTGGCTTTGTTGGTTGTTCACTATAGTTTAGTTGTGTACGCGCGCATACATGTGCGTGTGCATTGCTGCAAAAAAGTACGTGCAATCTACTTAAGCGTTGTTCAACATCAGATAGTCCATTTGGGATCCAGTTTCAATGCATACATGCGTACAAGTATACACACACATAAATATATATATATATATATATATATATATATATAGGGATACTCCTCGTTCATACATGCAATAAACAAATAAACAACATCTTTGTTATGCGGATGCTCTCATACACACACAAACACACTTATAATACGTACGCGTCCATACGCATAGTTTCTGCATAAGTTGGCACTGTGTTGGGAATTTATTTACCAAAAAGATAGGTAGGTATGCGTTTGCGTTTAATTGTCATTTAGCTGACATTTGAAATGGCAAATTGGTGTGAAGTACGAAAATTACGGCTTAAAAATCCAAACCGTTGCTCTTGTTATTTTTGTTCTTGTTGTTGTTGTTGCTTTTATTTTTTTTTGCTCTTATCATGATACGCAAAGAGTGCGTATTAAATTAAAACGCGTATATACATATGAATTCACATATATAGAAGAGTGTAAATAAAATCGTTCAATTTTAATTGTTGCCCAATTGCTATTGCTTTCATTGTTGTTTTTTTGTTGGTCTTGTCGCAAATATTTCAACTTAGTTAATTGAAAAATTATACAAAATCTACTGTTTATTGAATTTTTAAGATTTTTATGTAAAGATGAATATGTGTGCGTACATACACGCACATACCTACAGGACACATATATATAGCAATATATATATATATATATATACGCGAGCGTGTTTATGTGTACTCAACGTTTTTTATAAAAAATATAATTTGTTAAAGAAGAAACATTTGTAATAACAAAATTTTCAAATATGAAAAATTTAACGAACAAAGAAATAAAAATATATTTCCATTGCAAGTTATTGTAGCCAGTGTATTGCGTGGCGTTGCCTCGCGTTGTTTTTGGTTTGTTTTATATTATTAATGATTGCTTTTAAATTGCGTTGACAAGCGACACTGTTCGTTTGTTGTCTTTCTCACTGTTGTTATTGTTACTGTTTCTTTTATTAATATAATACATGCCAGTGTTAAATTTTTTTTTTAATTTTTTAAGAATATTATGAACTAATTTTTCAGACATGTTTACAGTTGTTCGCAATTTGTTTCACATGCTTCACATTATGAACATAACTAACAAAAGCAACAATGACAAAAACAACAATAACAAGAGAAACGTCTACAACTTTTACAAACAAAAACTTGCACGTACATATGTGTGTAGATGCATGTGCGTGTGCCCGTCTATGGTCTATTCCACGAAATTAAATAAAGCACTTTCAAAAAATTTGTATTTTGTTTAAAATATGTTTTGATTTGCTTTCGTAAATGTTTTCAAATTCATTTTTTTCTTCGTTTTGTTCCTCTTTTTATTTATTTTATGACGTTTTTGCTTTCTGAATAATAGAACCGAAATGGATAACAATCAATGCATTATAAATTTATTGTCAATATATTAATAGAATATTATTAATTAAATTTTAAAATAATAGTAATATGAAACTAAGATCATCTTAGGTAAGTTAGCCTGACAGGATACTGTTTTATGTTAGTATGCTATATCAGCACAAGAAAGAAAAGCGACAGCGCACGTTTCTAATATCACTTTAATATAAGAAAGCTTGTGGGTATGCAATTTTTTTTTTTGATTGTCTGCGCAAATACAAAGATTGTCTGGTATGCTGACTCTATAAGACGTCATATGATATGCAATATGTGTCTAGATCCAGCCCATAAGTGTTAAAGATTAGTGCGGAGCTTTGTTACTTGCGATTTCAAGTGCCAATCGAATTGGGAATTGCAGTCTCTTAAGGTTAAGATTCACCTTTGAATGTTGCTTCTACCATGGTGTTCATTAATTTTTTTACAGCAAACCGCGTTCCGTTGGGAAGCTTTAGTTAGTTGATATTTCATAGCAAGATAGTTGGCGCACTAATCTTTAATTGTACTACTTGTCCTAGCGTCTCTAGCTGATCAGGTGAATTGAAAAATTCTGCTGGATAATATTAAATCATTTTATCTCCTTCCGCAACCGTGTCAACGAACTTATAAGCAAAATAGCTGAGTCAAATGTGATTCTTATAATTGGTTTATATATTGGAATTCGTCTTTTGGCGTTATTAACTTGCAGAAGTTATGCGGCAATGAAATTTGTACTAAGGTCAGACCAATCTCAAAATTACCCCAATATGAAGGAGGCGTGACACAAGGAAGAATTTCTCTGATATTATGATATTTATTGCCTTATACATACTGGGCGAAATTTTCGCTTTGGGCAAGGTGGATACCCCAGATTATGTATATATATATATATATATATATATATATAAATCAATTTATTTGTACATAAGATATTATATCCATTTTATTGGAATGCAACGTTATGTGGAAACAGTCAAAGCAATTGGTAAAAGCTTTCAGAAATAATAGGTTTTGAATAAACGAACACTTACATTTTTACTTATATATAAAGAAGATTATTATTATCATCATTTCTTAATGTTTAACCAGTCGACCAGAGATGATGAGATCTGCCACTGTAAGCGCGTTGGTGGAGATAATATTTACATAGGTTTGACTTGAAAGCGGAAACATTTGGAACGGTGGAAATGTCCATTGAAAGCAAGTTTCTTTCGAATCTAACATGCAACCTCGTTGACTTGTTCACTTGTTTGTATGTCTGCTTGCATCGATTGACGGAACGTTCACAGTGATCAGAAAAATTGAGATGAAGAAATGAAAATCTTCTCGTCTAATGTATATTTGTAACCATATGATGGCCTTAGAATCAAATAGTTTAACTTTACATCTTTAACAGGTATAGTTTCGAAACTCTACGAAGATTATATAAAACTTTAATAAAAGAGATTGGTTTCATCCGTTTACGAACATACATTTACAGTAAATGATATATAAAAAATATTTATATGATTCCAGGTACAAAAATTGATGGAGAATACTCGGCTTGCTTGAGAGTATATGAAACATCAGTTTACAAACTATTTTCCAATCGATCAATCCAACGAAATTTTTATGTGTTGGGGGCAGGAGGGGTATCAAATCCCCTTCTTAAATCCTTGCAACGAGAGTAATTTTTTTCTGATTTGCTTCGTAGAACTATTCACTAGGACGCTCTAGTTTTGTACAGCACTCTTCCATTATATTCCTTATTTATTTATTTACTTGCAACTCCTAAGCCTTGGTAATTGCAAACATTTTTTCGCATGTGATTATCAATACAATAATAAGAGGACGTCGTATTACACCATGTAAGAGACATCTTCTAACAGTTTTTTGAATTCACCACCATAATATTAAGTGCATACCATGAACACATTGGTAAGAATTCAGCACCACCCATTTGATGCGAGCAGAGAAATAGTTGCTGAACAAGGCACTCATACGGTTCCAAAAACCAAGAGGTCGAAAGCTTTGGAAAAGTCCGTGGAAATAACATCAGTTTGTTTAACACTAAAGCTACCGGCATTTCATGTATACCTATTTCTACCACGGGCTACAAATGACCGCGTCAAAAAAACATATGTAAAGTAGATAGTGAACAAAATATTTTTCTGATGCTACAATAGAAGCTCGTTCCCCGCTTTTCGATGTTGTATGTTTTATTTACTTTTATGCATTTTCATCACATTTTTTACAAATTACAGTATTTTGTATTGCACATTTTCCACATACGTATTTTTTACATTTTATACAAATTTTGTTTGTTTTGTTGACTTTACAATATCTTATTTGACAAGATCTCCGCTCAGAAGAAGCAGTGTTTGTGTTTATTATTGTTTTTGATGAGCATTCTTGGCTTATCTGTTTCTCTTTCTGATATTCGGTCCCAAGTTCTTCTGCCAACTGAAATAAAAACCCTTGCTTCGATATTTCCTCATCCGTCGCTTCTTTATATAAAATCCAAGAGTTTACCCCGGCTAAATTTAAGATATTGAAAAAGACCTGTAAAGGCCATCTTTGAGATTTAGATTTTACATTATATTTTCTGGCCATTTGGTCGGTTACATCTACACCGAATTTTGTACTATTATACACTCTAACTTCTCTCTGGTATACGGGTGTCTTTTTTTTCAATTTCAACGGATAAATGCATTGAACTAAGTATCGATACTTTTTGATTGGCTTTAGCTTTATAAATTGTAAGAATAAAATCTTTCGATTGGTATAATATTGTTGAGAAGCGTGTCATACTATCCTTTGCCTGTCTCGCTAATTTTGGTAGCTCTCTTTTATTTCTCCGGATAGTTCCAACAAGAGTAGTTCTTTTTGATAGAAGTTTACTCGCTAATGACACGCTTGTAAAAAAATTGTCAACTGCTATATTTCTCCCATGGCCCGTATATGGTTCTGCTAATTTCAAAGTTACGAACTCTCCAAGTGGGATTGACGATTCTCTCCCTTCATCTTTTCCCAAATATGGAAAGCCGTTTACTATATATTTACTAGTTACATCGGAAGCCAGCCAGAATTTTATGCCAAATTTGTCCGGTTTGTTGGGCATATATTGAGTAAATCTACAACGTGCTTTTGTAGGAAAATGCTGAAAATGCTCTGCCCTTTATTTCGTTTAGTGTATCCTGTCGGTCCTGATGAATATTATAAAACGATGTTCTTCCACTGTTAGACCCTTCATTTATTTTTTTCCAAACAGTTCCGTCCATAGCAGTTTCAATCTCTTCCTCATTTTCACTTTCGGAACTAACTATGAATCTCTTTCTTTTCTGTTTTTCAATTTTTCATTTTCATCATCAGTATCGTAAGCTTCTTGATCATCTTCCGAACAATCCTCGTCGATATTATTTATTTTGTCTAATAAATTGATATTCCTCGAATGTCTCGACATTTTGGGGGTGAATATACAAATGATAAAGTAAAAACTAAAATATAAAAATATAAATCAAACGGGCCAAAAACATTGAGACCAGAAATAAAAAACAATTGTAAATCATACCACAAAATATTGTTGGCTCTGTTGACTTTCTCGAAACTATCACTTATACCACGTAATAATTTTTCTTATAATATAATTATAATTTCTATTACACACTGAAATTTTGATGCTCTCTGTTCGTATCGCAAGACCTTACTGTCGTACAAGAAACAGTATGTTCTTTGTTCCAATAACAACCTAAAAAATTCTAACCGCATCCGTCTAACCGTCCTAACCGTCTACATTGCAGACACATTGATTAGATTCCAGTCTACAATTGCATTGCAAACTCCTAAAACAATTTCAAGAACGCGATTATCGAAGAATGTAGTCGTAAATAACATAAATTTTTCAAGCGGTCAAATGACCGCGCCTGGTAGACTAGACATTGTATAATTTTTTTTCGGAAAATACACATTAAAAAAAGTTGTAAATATTGAAAAATAGTTTGTATGTATATTTTAGGAAAAGTCAATAAGATACATGATGATACAATAACGTTTTATGCGATAAATTTTAAACGAAAGTTTAAAAACGGTCTTTTGACCGCGCGTGGTACGTTTAGTGTTAAGATCGGAAAATGCTTTGTAAATTGGATTTCAAAACTCCAAAAGATTAGTAGCAGTTGATCTTGTTTTTAAAAGACAGTGCTGCCAGTGCGATATAATTGACCCTAAAACCAGAGTAAGCCTTTTTTCTATTAGTGATTCAAATAGTTTCAGCACTGCACTAAGTTCGGCAAGCATTACGGGCATAGGTGCACTGAAGCCCTCAGTTCTTCGGCTATGTTTGGGATATACATATAGCTGTAAGCTTAAAGTTTTTTTTTTTTTTTGGTACTGCTACTATAAGCTGTGCATAGTCAACTAATAAAAATCGAAGGAATTGTAAACCCAAACTATTTAGTGAGTTTCACTTTGTTTATTTATCATTTGTTTACGCGCCATTTTACGATTATGAAATGCCAGGCTTTTCTTTTATCCTATTGATAAACCTTATTACATATGTTTTTGTTGTTTTTTGTTTTCTAAATGTTCTTAACATAGTGTTCCTAACTTTGGTAATCATTTGTAGATGAAAGGATAAGTAACAGAATAATCATATTTGAGGATATTATTACGTAAATATTTAAATATTCAATAAAAAAATTTATTAATGAAAAATATTAAAAAATGGAAACACAACGAAGACTTTATCATGAGGCATACTTAAGTTAAGGCATCCTAATGCAAGCAAAATAACTGGTCTGCATTTGTATTAGAAAAAAAAAGTCAGCATTTAACCGACATGCCAATAGCTGCAGAAATACGTAGAGTTTTTCAAAATCTTGATTTTTGCGTGATTGGCGACTCTTTGAAAGAAAAAGTTCAGTTTTCGACCGGGAGTAGTGAATGTTTTATTTTATTAATAAAACAAAAAAAGGTTCAATTAACTAATCGAAAATATTCAGTCAGTTTCTCTTTGGAATGGTGTTTTAAAGAAAAATCGTTTTAAAAACCGTGTTTCAAGGACTGCGCGCTTAAAGACATGTTTTCTTACTATAATAAATAGTTGTTTATCATTCTCCATTCGTTTGCAGTCTCAGGACCATGAATTTACCCTGCTATTGTAGCATTATCGATTTATCGTCATCTACCCATTCAATAACCATTTATGCTTAGTTCACACTTTATTATATTTCCACATAATGTAAACGTAGCTATAACGTAGTTAAAATCTGTCCTACATATTTCCACATACTGCAAGTCAACCTATGACCTAGATAATATAACGCAATCTAGCTTTACATGTAACTTTAGTAATAGCCTAGTTTAATTCCACTATTTTGCTTAAGTTAGCATAATAATTTATCATATAAATTACTGACCACAGTTCAGTAAAGTCAGATTTTAAGTCGGAAGTAAAGTAAGAAGTAAAATAATCAATAATAAATAATTAACAAAACGAACCTTTAATTGTGTTTTCACTACACTATGTTCAGGTATTCCTTCGTATTCTCTTTCCTCAAAGTTTTCATGCTCAGAAAAATTCTTCTCTATATGTCGAAGACAGAATAGCAATTTTTACATTTTACCTTTTGCGAAATGGTGAAAAAAAACGGCACAAAAAAGTTTAGTCCGTGAGCGGAAATTAAAATCGACACGAAAAACAGCCTGAACTATCAGTTTTCTTAATGTCTTCGAATAGCTCTCATATCTATATAATATTCACCTCAATGAAGCCAAATAAATTTATTTCTGTTTAGAAACGTTTTTAAAGTAAAAATCATGGGGTACGATTGATTCAGTAAACCTTTTCGGAGCGCTTGGAGAAAAGCTGTAAATTTCAAGTAAAAATTATTTTCTTCTAATGAATTCTTGCCCACGCATTTTCGAAAGCTCAAAGAATGTATTACGCTAATACAAAAAAGTTTCTTTTGCTGAAAAATTTTGAACGGCTAACGCTTTTGATCATACCTTTGAGTGTTCTGTAAATTTTAATTTCGAAAAATTCGCTAGGCCTGAAACTCCCAGCCCGCATATGCGCAATGATTGAAAATGTCGTAAATAATCTACGAAAGCATTCACACTAGCCCGAAGACTAGATGATTGATTTGTCTCGTTCCGTTCACTTTTCATTGACTACGAAGAAAAGAAAACGGATAAGGCGGCGACACCGGTAACAGATTATCTCATGAGTCTTGGGTAGCTGAGTTGACAGGTGAACGTGTTTATCCGGTAATATTTTCGATCTATCTAAGTCAACCTGTGCTCATTGGCATTACCATACCATCCGCGACATAACAGGGCTAGGTCTCTTACGCAAATAAATGGTACGAAAAAAGGCTTGCGTAAAGAAAAGTAGCTACAAAAAATGAAAGTCTTACAGTAAAAATACTAGTCTTCGAAAAATGTATGGAAAACTAGGATGACCTCTACCTTCCTTATGTTGAAATTAAATTTGTCTTAGTAAAAATTGTTAAGCTTTTTAGGCAGAATGTAAATTATGTAAATGTACATTAAGAGCGGATCATCCAAGACAATGGTGAGATATAAAAATGTCGTCTGGCTGTTTATTTAGAGAAATCAATCTCTTATATACCGATCTATAAATATATATTTTCTGTAAACTAAAAGAAACTGAATAGTTAGCAAAAATACAGACAGACAGACAACCTTTCTTGTTTATCGTTATATTTTATCTCAATTTTAAGTATATAAAATTTATCGAAAGTATTTCTCTTTGAACGAAGCCGCTTCAAACATTTTCTTAAATAAACATCAGACGGTTGATAAAAAATATTAGAAAAAAAACTCAATAATTATAAATATTAATAGCAAAAGTAAAATAGACAGAGCGAAAACAGTACAAAGTCAATAGTCACGCGTCTGTATGTTTCGAGTATTATTGTTTGAAAAATGTTATCAGAAAACGGAAAAAGGGAAAAAAATCAACTATTTTGTCTAAACACACAACGAGACTGTATTGACGATACTGTTAATATTTAAAAGCTGTGATTGGAAAAATAATGCTAACACATACGAATTCACTTTAAACTAGCAGTTAATTTTTTTCTGCTCATAATTTTGTTTCATTTTTACTTTTTTTTTTTTTTAACCAATCAACAGCCAAGTAGACCAATGAGATTTTTTCTTTCGTTAATAAATCAACAAACCGGTCTCTCTTTGTGATTTTAATAGTTAGAGCGTGCCGCACGCAGGTTTTTTTTTGTCTTTGACTCAAACAACAATTGCTTTTTATAAAGCAACATATATGTAAGTGTACTTTGAAATAGAAAAAAAATTATTGTTAATTTTAAATAAAATATCAAAGTTTCCACAAATATGTTGTCTGATGATCGTGCTTGATTCTAGTAATTGTTGTCTGTTTAACTTATATATTTTCAATTTTGTTTTAAACAAACTCAAAAACATAATAATAATAGTTTTAATGATTGTATGCCAGATTTAATAGAACATAATTTACTTTACAATACGTAGGTTGACAATAATCTGGCTGTGCAATTAAGGACTTCAAAACAATAGTTTGAAAAAAGAAAAAAAAAAAAACCCGAAATTGAGGTCATTAGCCACTAAACGGAATTCGTCAGTGTGTTTACCTAATTATCATTCAATTAATATCTGTATGGGTATAAATATTTTTACACGAATTATTTGGAGCAAATATTGCATTCGTTGCCATTATATTGTTGTTAAAAATAAATAAAAAAAAACTAGGAGAAAATTGTATTCGGTTTAAATGGAATCTTTTTACAACCATCACTGATTAATATTTTTGCTTTTTGTAAAATATGTTCTGTAGGTGGGCAAATGAAATTCGTTTAACAAAATTTGTATGACCTTTCCATATGGTGTTACTATATAAATATGGAGTAAAATCCTGACTTTTTGATAATATCTATTACGATAAAATAAAGCCTAGAACACTAATGTATCATTGGTTCAGCAGTCACCAAGTCGTCAAGTTTGAATATTATTTATAGATACATATATACACATTGTAACGTCCGCGAATGTAGATGTAGGGGGTTTCGGTCGACAGACTTGTCCTCTGCTCTTTGAAAGAGAGTGGTGTGCAATATAATAACGGAATTCCGTTAATTAGTGTCTCTTCTCATAGCTGTCATGTAACAAATTTGAAGAGAGTAGTTATGAAGAGAGAACTAAGTCCAAAACCCGTCGGTATAGCATAAGGGTGGGTTTTGTACTTGAAAATGGTATACTCTTTTTTTTGGATTACTACCGATAACTGATAAAAAAAAGATTGACAAAGAAAAAATAGGATCAAGGGATTCTAGATTGAACCGTCACGAAGTGAACAACAAGAAGAGGAGTAATTGGAAAAAATAAAACTGTTTAAAAGGTAACCCTCAAAAAAAAAAGATACAATAAGTCGTTAAAAATTTTAATAAAAAGTTTATCGAAACTGTACCTATATGTGCATAAAGATATGTTTTAATAATTATGATTGCAGTAACTAAAGAACAACTGCTAAGTAATAATAAAAATAATAATATAACCAGTTTAGCAAAACATTTCAAGAACAAGAACTGTTAATTTCAACATATATATAAATATATGTGCATTTATAAATATGTATATATATACATATATACGCCTATATACGCTTGGAAATAGAGGAAAGTGTGCATAATACAAGAGTAAAAGAATTCAAAGGGAGATAAAAACATACATCTAATTTCTAACTGGAGACGAAGACGTAGAGCATTTCTCGCCAATCATACTAAAGGGGTGGAAGGAAATTATCTCTGGTATGAGGGGAAGATCGTCATCGAATTTTCAAGTTAGTATGGTAAGCGCGGTGAATGCAGCTGAAAATAAAAATAGTATTATCATGCGGTAGTAAACAGTTCCTTTTATCTGTGAGTTCTTAACTTGGCTTAATCATCTGGGTATTATGTTGATTCAATAAAATCGGTTGAGATGCAATTCTTCGTTTTTGTCTTTAGGAATTTGAAATAGGATCCGTTAGTCTCTTTGCCATCGTATGCAAATCGATTGTTACTTTTATCTTTGCCGTCAACAACTGAGTAATTGAAGTTGAGTTTGGATTCGACACGAAATGATCTTCTGCTAAACGCCGTTTAACGAACTTTATCGAGACCGAAACCAATGATGTTTTAACGGCGAGAAATTTGCATCAATATGCTTTGCAAATTTTCTATGAGATTATTTGAATTGCCGACGGATTGTCAAAAATTAATAGAATTTATCGTTGCCGGTTTAAAGAACAGAGCACAGAGAAATGTATTGTGAACAATCTTTCCACTTCACCCAAAAGAATGGAAAATTCATTCTGGACACCTGATACTGTTATGAATAACTTATGAGCTTGCAGAATATAAAATAGTGACGATCGCCAGGTTTTAAACATTCAGAGATCGCCATATTATGGTTATATAAAAGGATTGTTATGGATTGACATGCTAAGGATTGATATGATAAAAGACATTGCTGGTATAGAATGTTCAGGTTACGAATAAGAGGAAAACAAACTATTAATCCCCAGAATTTTTATTTTTCTAAGAGAAATTAATTAATTTGCATGCTTTGCGCAAATTAGGTTTCGCGAGTTCTCGCGATGTACCTGCTTTTTCTTGCACTAACAAAAATTCCGAAAGAAATTCAATGATCAGCAATTTTCTTTTGATTGAATAAATTACTATACTGAATGCTTTTGATTATTGAATTGGTATTGAAACAACAAAAGATGTGACTTGTATACTAAACTATAATTACAAGTGATACACTACACTAATACAAAATTAAATAAAATGAATGCTTATACTAAAAATAAAAATTGAAAATGTTACGCTGTTAAGGGAATATAAACTAAGTCACTAAAATTGCGTTACAAATAAATATGTTTACTAAGAATAATTATACTAAATTTAAGTAGGCACATTAAATACAACCGCTCCACTTTACCTCAACGTCGACCCATTTAGCAGATTGTATTCATAAGTTAGTCACTATTCAACACTCCGTATCAACCACTTTAGCAATAGTAGCTGGATTTTGGGAAGCGCGAGAAGGCAAGAAATTTCTAAATATCCTTGAAAAAAGGCAGCCGCTCCCGCATCTACCGCAAACTATTATTGCATCGTTTCAACGATTGCATAAAAAGCAAGGAACATGTTCAGTAAAGAAAAATTTTCTTCCACGACGATAGTGAAGATGCATTAACTCGAATGAAAAACAAACTCCTGAGCGCTAGGTTTTAGCGATTTCTCTCTGCTTGCCAGTTTGAAGAGATAGGCCTAGAAAACCACATGTGCGTTAAATAACTATGTGGGACATAAAACTAAAGCAGCGATTTTCGCTCTTGTCAGGCACCGAATGCCACCATGCGCCATTTTTTGATGGTTTCAGCGAGCAAATAAGCAAAAACCAATACTAAAGTAAAGTGCGTCTCGACTATAGCATTATATGTGGGAAAATCAAATAAGTAGTTTTTTTCAGATTGAAAAAAGCGACCAAGGGTAAAAAACTTGAGTCCAAGAAAGATTCTGAGAGTCCTTTCCTTGAGCATCTATCTGCCCTTTGCAAATGGTAAATATTACGCGCAAGATTTTTGATGTTTGCAATTTTATTGTTTACGAAGGAGTTTAGAAGGAGTTTTACAAAAAATTTTGGTAGCTTCAAGACATATAAGACAATGTAGTTTTGTATCCCTTGGTTAAGACAACCACTAATCGATCAAAATAATTTTTACACACTTTCTATCGATATCGATTTCAAGTAATACGCTTTGAGCGGACAGGCGGTAGGCGTTTGCGACCCCTATTTCAAGTTAATTTGCTATCATTTATAAAGCAAAATATTTATGAAAATTTCAACTTGTCCCATAAACTACGAAAAAAAAGAAATTGGAAAAAATTACGGTTTTGCAATTCTATGCAAAATTTAGCTGTCTTAAACAGATCACAAAACAAGAGAGAAAAAGAAAAAATACGCTTAAACGTATTATCAAGGCGAAAATGAAAGGCACGTTACTGGTGCAGCTGTAGCGCAAGTAGCAAGTAATTCACATAAATGAAATTAATGTGACAACTTTTTAAGCACATTTAAACATTTGCATTTACAAGATATTACACATGCTTTACGCGCTGGATACCAAGTGCCACCATAATTAATAATTTCCTTAACTAGCTGAGACCAAGAAAAAGACGCCAACGAACACTTTGCTTACATTTTTTTAAAAAGGAGAAGAAAGAAAAATAAATTCCAACATACGCTTAAGAAGATAGAAGCTTATGAATGCGCGATTTATGTGCGGATTAATAGTAGTCGTAGTAGTAGTAGTAATAGTAAGTTGTAAACAGCCACCATCTTGATTACATACATACATACGTACACAGGCGTACTATGAATATGTGTAGACAGACAACACAACATAAGTTTTTGCAAATGTCATTAAATGACATAAAAGTTGCTTTCTTTGCATTTTGCCAACATCTCATCATCGCCGGATCTGGTGGATGTAAGCATGCTTGTGCATGCATTTGTACGCGAGACAGTGACACATTAATCGTGAGTAGAGGTGGCAAAGGGGCATAAATGAAATTTAGATAAAATGCACCATGTTTAAATGCCAACGAAATCAAATGCCATAATGAACGACTGCTTGTACGTATGTACGCATAGAGGTATGAACATATTAGCACATGCTAGATAGATATAGTGTGCTTGTCGCCGTTATAAAGCTGCTGTTGTTAAAAGTGCAATCTTCATGTTTGCCACCCAACGTGTACATAATTTTCAATTTCTTAAATCTCCTTACTTGTTTTTTATTGCCATCCTACCAAAGCATGGAGGTGCACTAAGTTTGTCATATCGTCTGTAATCAAGCCAGATAAACATCATTGTATACAGTACAGATGTTTGTTTGTCCGTCCGTTCGATTACTCATCTATCAACTTGTCGGCTCGTGTTTTAAAATGTTACGGTCAGAAAAATTGTCAAAGAAAGGGTAACATTTGTCATAAATAATTCTAGCAGATGCTCGAAGATACAATTTTAAAATTGCACGCACTGCTGTTGTTTACAAACAAGCTCGCAATAGCTAAAAATTTAAACATGAAAAAATACATCGCGTATTGTTGTTCGGCGTTGCGCACAGCTTATAAGCTGTAGTAATTGTCAACCGTGAGAGAACAGCATAACTACTTATGCGGTCTACGGAAATGATTAAGCCACTTATTGGTCTATTAACACTTTCAAAATTATGAAAAAAAGTTGCAATTTTTTAATATTAAGTGTTAAAAAATAGTTTAGGTTTTCAGTGAAAACAAAAATGCCTTCAGTCAATGGATTTATAGCAATACTCATTGTTATTGATAGGCTTAGCATTTTTTAGACAGATTAATAAATGTGCGAAAGGAATATTGAGCATTTAAGATTCGTCATAAGGCGCAGATAATTTTCATATTTGTTTTTCTCTGATGTCTATTTTCCAACTTAGAAAAAATGCGTATCATGTTATTTGGAACAAATACTTACACATTAAATGGTATAATGTGAGTATTTACATCGACGTACATATTTATATGGGTGTGCATGCAAGTAAGTATGCAAGTGCCATTTTGCGTTAAATAAATGTAAAACATTGCAGCAAATGCTGCACAACAAAACGATTTATCAAACATAAATCATTTTGATGATTTAGCAATGACAACCAACTCACAGAGCAATTCAATGAAATGCAATGCACTGCAAGGCAATGCAATTCAATGCAATGAAAATGTATCCGCATCTATGTATATGCGTATTGTGTGTAGTTAAGACCAGTGAATTGGTTGAATGCATCACTGGCTGATTTAAACTGAAAAATGTCTTCCTATGAGTTGCTAATTTCAACTATGTATACATAAGAGCGCGGTGCTACCCAGGGTATACTACAACTCTAATGATGATATTTACCGTATATAAATAATGTCTAAGTTATATATACACATATATATATATATATATATATATATGTCTCCCCTTTGTCTATACTGTAGAAAATGAATGATAAACATTATTTTTATATATGATCAACGAGGGAAGAACACCTCCTCCAGCTACTTAACACAAACGTCCGAGGTATACAATTCTCGTCATCACTTATTTGCTTGTATTTAAACCAAAGATGCCAGGTAATTAGTGAACAACATAGTTTTTTTTCTGTTTTCCTCTTTCTCCCTCCCTTCCTCTATCTCCTTCTCTATGTCTCTCTCTCTCTCTCTCTCTCTCTCTCTTTCTTTCTTTCTTACGCACGCCATTTCTTTGAATGTATGTGTTTCTATTTATCACTCTATCTTTCTTTATCTATCTACTGTGTTGTTTTCTTTACGTAACAAACGTATCTATGTATACGGTGTACAGGTGTATATATATATATATATATATATACATAAAAAATATGTAATTTAATTAATGCCTTGAAAATATGTTTATATATGAAGCGTACACTGGCGCACAGTCGTTTATATTAAGTAAGCATGACTTTCCAGAACTAATAAAAAAATGTACAGTTGTTCGTTTAAAATTATTATTATATCAATGCGATAATTACAGGGAATGAGAAAATTATGTATATATAATAATATATAATATAATAATAATATATAATAAAAAAATAATGTAAATATATATATGATTGTGTAGTGACTAAGGCCTAAAATAGATCTTAGTAGCTATACCTTAATTGCATTTGGAAATATTTCCCTTAAATCTTTTCAACGTGCATTTGCCCGTGTTTCCCAAATTATTCATTACTATACAACTTCCATTCTTTATGTGTAGATTGTTGTATGATACGTATGTGTGTGTAGTTAAAGTAATTTATGCGTATACTGTGTGGTCGTTTTTGTCGTTGGATTTAAGCGGTGTTGCTAGTATTGCTTAATTTGTCTATCTTTCATATATTGTTTTGGCTACCAAAGCACACTGAAATTTGCTTAACTACTTCGAATTTATTATTCGATAAGCTCTTCTTACCGCATACACACTGCACACAAGTGCGCTGTCCTCCGCCGCATGTAAGTTTCTGTACACTTATCCATGCACACACGTAAACTTTGCAATGAATACGTGTGTAAACATATAAATGCAAAGTTATATTCAGATAATCATAACAAATTTATGTAGTGATGCAATACAAGAGTATTGAACAATTTCCTCGTTAAAAAATTTTTATAGTCAGAACTATTGTTACTGGAATATTACTATGGATTAGAAAATATCAATCTGCTGCTGGTAGATTTCTAGATGCATCGGCTTTGTTAACAAGTAAAAAGTTAAAAGAACTCCCTTTCTCTCGCATTTGCATGCGAGCACTACGGTAGAAAATCTTCACGATTTTCGAAGAGATTTAGTTGGAAATTTTGGGTTTTACAATAGCATTCACTACGTTAAGAATGTTTAGGTTAATAAGGTGAGTGCCTCTCTGTTTTTATCGTTACAGTTTGTTTTCAAATAAATATGGGTGAGTTAACATATATTGGCCTATAATACAGGCCAATAGCCTAAACATTCACGAGTCATTAAATGAACAATGATAACAACACATTTTGTAGTTTTTAGTGTAAAGCAAGTAAGAAAATTAAATTCGGTCGGGACCGACTATTTTATACCCATCAATGTTTATCCAAAAAAGAGGTCAAAAGAAGTAAAAGAAAAAAATTCTCATGATCTATAATATGGAGCGGGCGCAGTTGATTTCTTCTACTTTCAAATTAAAAGTTTTTATCGTAGAGGCATGTGGGCATTGTACGCGTGCCCTTTGAAAAGTCTGGGTCAATTCCAAATTCTTTTGCAAATTTTTAGGCGATATCTTCATTTTCGCTAATGGAAAAAATTGACCACGACTACCGTATATATAGCGTATTAAAATTTAATTTTGTTTTACTACGCAAAACCAAACTTCAAAAGCCCAAAAATATGTGGAATCGCTCTCAACCTCATATCTATGCAGAGGATATCTTCATAAAGCTCTACTAACATATCTTATCGCTTTTAAATGAATACAAACATATTCCAAAGATTTCCCGCAGCGCGTTAAAGAAGTTCGAAATCAACAGTCGAGACTGCGACTTCCAAGCAGACAATCATTTGACTTTTTTCGTAAAAAAAACACAATGTGTTAGCCCTTAATCGATTTTCACATCTTCGATGTTTTGTTTTTGTCAATGCTGAAATAGTTAGCATGAACTCGGGGACAAATAGAAAGTGGAATGTGTATAAAAACTTGGACGTTTAAAAAAAAAAGAAAAAATGAAAAATAAAATATCTATGTTGTAATTCACAACCCCTTTTATGGTTCTATGTATTTATTCTTCTTTGTATGTATTGTTTTGAGATCGACTTCCTGTCACTGAATAGTAGTTTTAGAATAGCGTAGGATTTATTTACAGCTCTTAGGAGATTTAATTATAAATTATTTACAGAAATTTATATTTATAACGTTTTAACACTCGTTCTGATCTTATCCGTTCAAATATTACAATTCAATTTTCTTGACTCGTCTGACTTTGCTCTCCGCAAATATTGTGCTCATATACGATATTACAAGGAAGTTTTTTTTTTTAACACCAGGACTACCGTCCTTGTGCATGAACCTATTTTTAACGGAAAAGGAGCGTTTTGAAATGACGAAAATCTTGAGAAAACGCCGACGATTTTTTCCTATTTTCGCCTATAACCTTTAATTCCGTGAAGATATTTTCGAAAACCTCTGATCTAGCTCTTCATTAGGCTCCCTTCCATACTCAATGCAAAAATAGTCACAATTACTTTACTACCATTCCCTTAAAATTAACTATAAAATTTTAACTCCAATTTATTTTCGTTTTACTATAACACACATTTAGTATGTTTTTCATTCAAATACATACAAATTGGAAATAAGTTGAAGATGAATTTCAATCACGATTTCATCTTTAATTATGAACTGGTTCTGACTAACATTGGGGCAGTGGACGTACCGAAATATATTCACAGGATCGAAAGTTATACGTCAAAATCAACAAGACAAAAATTAACGCTTTTCCGCTTCATATTGGCTTCCACAAAAGGATGCCTCTTAGTAGAAATAGTTATATGTCATCGGTATCTCAGAACCTATAACAGGTAAAAGAAGAACTAATTATAAATATATAAAACTCTTTTCATATAAGCAAAACTCACCAACAATTTTGCAATATTACATCAGATGTAAACACTTTTTTTAAGTTTGAAATTAAAAAGGATCAAAATGACGTACCTAAGCTACTGTACCTCTAGGGTTAATATCCGTTATTATATTGGAGGTGAGAGAATTTTATAATGAGGCCATTAGCTGAATATCCGTTTATTATTTAATCTTCCAGTTACCACTATTACGTTAATACAATTGAATCAATTCAAAAACAATTTCTGCAATTTGCTTTACGTGGATTAGGCTGATGCACTAACAGAACACTGCTCCCGTACTGCTTCCCTGACTAATTTGCTTAGTCTTCAACGCAGAAACTCGCCTATTGAATTTTAATATTTCTTCAAGAGTTTTAATGAGTTTTCTTGCCTTTCGTTTTTTGTAATGTAAGAGTAATTATGAATTCTCTTCTTTTTTTTTTCGTCACTTTACGTGGAAAAAATTTAATGACTTTTATTAGTTAATCTCGATGGATGAACGATTTTAATCGTTACGTCAAGGCATTGCTGCATAACTTACGCAATTGAGACTGTTGTTCAACACAGTTAATACGTCTTAGGGCGAATCTTTGATATTCATGATATCAACCATTGCTTAGTATTTACTAATATCTTACTAATACATTATTTTATTAACACTTTTTGTCTCATTCTCACATTTTCAGCGTATCTAAATAGACGGAACAGACATTAAGGTGTTAACTAACTATTCGCTATTTACTTGATTCAGTTTATAATCCTTCTAATTGTTACTTATACGTTCTTTTGTTTGAACTTTGGTTCTAATTGGGAATTAACACTCTACATTTCTTTAACGTCATCAAAGAGTTCAAAGTCACGGTGTACATTGAAATAAGCATTTAGGTAAACTAAATTTCACTGTATTATAAATATTTAGCTTTATTCTTTACAGAGGTAGAAACCTAGCTCTTATCTGTCTGTCTTTAACATATCTGAAATGTACTTCTTTATAAAGTTTATTATCTATTGACTTAATTAAAAGAATAAAGAAATAAATAATTTTTGAATTATATTTGAAATTAATTACAAAGAGTTATAAAAAAGCTTATGAAGATCTAACCAAAGTCCCATTTTTCCACCTTCAGTAATGTGAGATAATGATGATTTGAAATAAGACAATTTGATTTCATCCCCTTCGCTTGGCTGATCACTGATCTTGTTTAAATTCTTTCTCAAAGATATTATCTCCTTAAAATTGCATCTAATTTTGCAATTTTACGGTCATTTGTCAAAAGCACAGATCAAGCGATGCATATTATACGTTTGTTAGTTGGAGAATATATTTAATCGGTCTACGCATAACTTATATGCAGGAATTCATAACTTATCGGTATTTGAAATAATTTACTAACCATCTTGTATATACTTCTTTATCGTCCATTCGATATGCTTGAAATACAACAGCATAATATTATCTAATGATCTTTTTCTTAAAAAAAAGGCTATAAGTTTTCTAGATCAATGACAGCAATTATACACACATAAGGAAAAGTTACTGTTAATATTTCAATATTACTGTTAATATTACTGTTAATATTACAGTAACAGTATATATATATATGTATATATACACGTAAACCTTTATATATATCACACACACACAGCGTGTATACATGTGTGTATACCTATATATATAAATAAAATATAAAAATATTCAACTACTGAATATTTTTAACTATAGTATGTTACGTAAAAAGGAAAACATTCCTCAAAGGACTAATAGTCGTACAACGCAAAAGCTTAATACAGTAATAACTTTACAAATATATGAACATGTATTCGTACATAGGTATAGACATTGATGCACGCGTACATATATAGATAGCAATCTTCATATTGCCGGTTCATATTAACCGCAGAGATGAAAGTTCATGTAATGCTAGAACTGCTACTGGCAAAAGGTTAACAAAAAAACGAAAAGAAAGAGAACGGAAAAAAACTGAATTTCTATAAAAACTTTTTTGTCAGAAGAGGGATTGTGTATCGGTAAAACGTGTGAATATGGGGGCGCGTATGTAGAATGCGCACAAAAATATATAGGCACATATGTGTTATATATGGCTACAACCATGGAACAAAGGCTCGCTCATGCTAGAGGACGACTTGTGGATGCTCGTTATTGCATAAGCCGTTTCGAATCAGTTCCTTTATGAATACATAAACGATAACTACCTAAACTATATTTCTAAAAAATTTTGGTTTTAGTAAAAGTGTTTGCATAATAAGTAAAGCATTTTTTTTACTTAACTCGTCGTTATGGGCGCATTAATGATGTCAGCCCTCTTGAATTCAGCTCCTTTGCCGAAATGAATACTTGTGCCAATTTTCAGTTATCAGCTACTCGGAAGAGACTATAGATGGATCAAATCTATTCAAATATTCTACTTATTAATGAAAAATATATATAATTTTTAATTTTTTGATATGTGATTGTAATTATTACTAATCGACTATCAAACCTAGTAAACCTTTATATTTCGACGTTGACTATAAAAAAATATGAACACTGTTAATTATAAAAAAAAAAAAAAAAAAAAAAAGAAATAGGATGTAAACTTTTTGTTTAAGGGGAAAACATTTGTTAAAACTTTTACAACATTTTGGGATTCTCGTTTAGTTGTTAAGCTTGATGAATATATATCAACGACAAGCTGCTGGGGAGCCAATTAATACATAATAAAAACTTATAGAAAAAGAAGAAAAACTTTAAATATATTGTATACATTTATATTTAATACTGCAATGTAATAAAATATGAAAAAGTAATTCTTTAGAAAAAAACAAATATTTGTACTCATAAGGATTTCTTTTTAAATTTCTGATTTTTTGGTCATTTTGGTCGTTCGTTGATTAGCAAAGGTTATTCTTAATTCATTATTACACGTGAAAAAATTAGAACTGCAAGTGCACAGACGTTCCGTGAATCGGCACTAGCTATTTTATAGTATCAACCTCTGTTTGCTTGACAGCCATAAAATTATGAAAGTATAGCGGTATGAAGACAAGAAATAAATATATATAAATTATATATTTTATAAATATTTTGAAGAGATTGGATTACGTAACAACTATAAATGTAATTGAAAAGCAAAAAATTGTAAATATAATCTTTGAACTTCCAAAGGACTATTTAAAACCATTAAACTATTGCATGGTGTAGGCAGCACTCACTGAAGATGAAATAAAAATTTTCTTGAAACACGAGTTTGTAGGGACTTTAATTTTCTAGAGCCATCGTCTGCGTTCACACTTTTAAATTTTATACGGTGCCTAAGAATTCCCATTTTATTTAATTCAATTCCCTAGTAAGAATTTTAAGATCTTTTTTTTTTATTTTAATATACATTTCCCCAAAGTCAAATAAAAAATTTCAAGTCGACGCCATTTTTTTAAATCAACAAGTGCGCCTGGTGGCGGTGCGGTAAAGAAGAATTAGTAAAAGGAAGACCAGATTTGTAGTTTCAGATGTAAAATCCAAATATTAAGAAAATCTTCCAATTTTTTATATCCTATTTTCTGGATGGATTAAGTTTGCCTGTACATTCTATACATTTTGTTTTCTTTTATTCAAGGTAGAGGTCGCAATTTTTGATATAATGTAATGAAATTTGGTACAGAAACATATTTTAGTTCAAGGCCAGATGCTATTAAAAATGATTCCTATCGGGCGACTTCTTCGACCACTTCTTATATGAGGCTTAACTCTGAGAAATCGTTACATGAACACCTGTAGGGTATTGTAGGGCAATTAATGGCGGGACGTTCCCCACCGTAGTGTTTTTACTTGTTTCAAATTACAACACTATCCTTTAAGCATTTGCATAAGTGTGTAATTAGACCTACTAAGCCTTCAGTAAGGGCTTTTGTTTGGTTCGTACGGTTTTCTCTATTCACATGTACTTTTGTGTTTCTAGTTTCTTTTAGGGACTTGATTATACATTGTTTTTTTTGTATTTTTTGTATTCATCAGGAATGAACTTTAGAGATTTCATAAAGTACATACATGCTTGAGCAGCATTAAAATCTGAATTTAATTTAAGAATGTCCTTTTGACCGCCTATATCTCTATTGTAGACATGAAAACATCGGCTTCAAATTTGGCATAAATATTCGCAATCTTGCATGCAGATTGGCATTAGAGATGATTCAAATCGGTCAAGGGACACACCTTCAGTATACCGTAAATTGCAAATACTTCTGCAGTTTAGGCTTTTACCACTTTTTAAGATTATTTAACGATTTGCGAATCCGTTAAACTGCTTCCTTTTTTAAGTTTGCAAAAATTTAAACATAGTCTTAGTGTTCTTCTTCAGCTCACAAAGTCTTTTAAATCGAAATATCCGGGATTTGACTGTAGCATACGAAACGCTTATAGAAACACGCTTATAGAAAGCGGGTTCTTTGTCAATAATTTAAAAAGCATTGTAAATATTCATAATTGTTAACGTAACAAATTTACTCATTTAGTTAATGAATGATCCACCACAATGCCTTTTTACGTCAGACAGACACAGATCGTTTAAGCTTGCCTAAGCCAAAAATCAATTGCTTTCGACTTCGAAGTGTGGCTACTCTTTCTATTTATGTTTTCTTACTTCTTCTACTTAATTAAAAGTCACCGTACAATATGGTAAAATTTATTACATTAGAAATGTTACGAATGTATTGATCGGAAATGCACGTAATGCATATAATAATTACTTGAATAAATGTTCCGTATGTATGATGGTCGGTTACCTTTTCTGCTTTTTGTGCAGTTGTAACTCAATCACTCAATCATTCCAATAGCAATGTTTTTATTTAAATTGTCACACTTGTGATTACTCTGTTGTATTGCGTTCTTCGTTTTAGTTGTTTACTCATTTATTTAAGTATTTGTTTTTTTTTTGTTTTTGCAAATAAAATAATTATTTTCCTTTATGTTCTGCGGGTTACCGTACCGCATAACATACCCTATACAGGAATAGCAAAACGACAGAACTTTATCAATATTTATGGTAGAGCAACACCCCTTATTTTTACTCTTAACAAACTGATCTCCACGCACAACATCTGCTTTAATTGTACATTTATTCATTATACTGTTCTCTGCAACAGTAACCCAACAAGCGGCCATATACAAGCATGTGTATATAGGCGAACACACACATAATATTTTGGCACAATAAAATAATGCCTCATACATCATTATCGCCAAGAATACAAGAAAAAAAATAGAGACCATTTAGACATTCTCCTGCACAAATTTATATATCCACACCCATACATATATATAATGACGTTTATGTTTAGTTAATGTTGAAGTGCACACAAACTCGCAACCATTCCGACACATATATATATGTTAAGATATCATGGTAATAATTCAATTTTGACAACACAAGTCACAAAATATGTCACCATAATAATATGATAAGCGTATGTGATATATATACACATCTGCGAGCGTGTGCTTATTTGTGTGTATATGTGAGGATGCTGGTATTGGTGTTCTGAATTTATCATATATACACTGTATACAATCTTCTCCTTTACTTTTCCAACACTAAGTAAGTAATAACAGAGACTATGGGTGGTCTCCGGGGTTGCTTTAAGTTTATTGTAAAATTTACACTTCTTTTTACGATCTATCTTGTCTTGCTTTTACGTAAAGTGATCATTAGAAACTTGGAAACAAAAAAAAATCAAACAACAAGAAAACAACACCAAAAAATAGCAAGTACTTCAAATGAAATTTATTCAGAGGATTTTATAGTGTTTTTTTTTTTTTTACGAATAAGAGCAAGTACTAAAACGTTTGTACATTTTTGTGCTTTTATTAGATTCGACGACAGCTTATGCTCATTTAGTTGGAAAAATGTGTCGTAAAATTCTTTTATAATATTAGCAAAAGCAATGTTTTTATAAAATTTATTAAAAACTATGAAAACTTGCTTAAAAGCAAAAAGTGAAAATAAAAAAGTTTACTCTATTGTACTTAGATTCTTTATAAAGCTATTAATATCTATGATCTTTAATAATAAATGAAAAATTGGCGATTTCTAATCTCTTCTTTCATTAATCTCATAAATGAAGTTTTCAAAATTTCTTCCTTAATGATTTATTAATTATTAGCTTTTCACAATTGTTGAAGTCGTGAAAACAGCGGTTTGCGCAGCTTTGCAAAAATTGCAAAAATTTCATCTAAAACTCCTAAGAATTTAAATGTTGTCTATCTGGGCATGTCCAAATATATCTAGACATCTTTACGATGTTCAAGGGAATATTCCTTGTCTCATGCAAGATAACTGTATTTGATGTCGATAACAATTTCGTACGATTCATATCGAACTTCTCAATTAACTCTTCGATAAGAATTGTAATCAACTGCTTTACCATCAATGCATTTCCTTAGAAACAGGAGTGCTGTCAATCATAGAACACTTCGATACTTCAAACGAAGTAATCAATAGATTAGGTTTCTTAAGCCGATGTAAGAAATACTTCATCTCAACTGATATCTGCACTACCTAAAACGTCTACATTCAGTTAAAATTAGAGTATAAGTGCCATATTAGTACGTCCAGATGTTGCCTCTAACGTATTCATGTATCGCGAGGGGAGCTTATGAGTAACGAGGACGTTTCCGACATCTGCTGTACCTATGCTTACGAATTTCCACTTGAAGATAAAATAAATCTGTCAGTTAACACCTTTTATTGGATCACTAGTTTTCTTTACTTTCTCAGAATCTCATCGACTTATCTCGAAGATGCTTGTATATCGCATGACTGCTCACGACTGCTTACCCTTTAGCCGCGCTACCCACCTTTGGGACGCTCAACATGCAATAGTCTTTTCCGCCGTTTCTGATATTCGTACTTTCAAATTTTATGTGTTTGCATACTACTCTCTTTTTACCTCCCTTCTCCACTTATAATTCTTCTAACCATCATCGTATCTACATTTTAGGCTAGATCTTTAAAGCGAACCATTTTATTTGAAGGTATAAGAAATTGTTCAGTGTAAATACATTTGAGGTGAATTATTCAAGTTAAAGAGATGAGGTAAACAAACCAAATATGCAAATAATTACCGATAAACTATTTCATATTAATCCGAGAGAGAGTATTAGTAATATTGTGGGGGTAGAATAAAACACGCACTGCAACTTCTTCATTTGAAAGTTCTCTATTTAAGCTATACGCATCTGTGTAAATTGTTGCTTTAAAGTGTACACAACGTAATATGTTAGAGCTTTGAATAACTGTACTTTTGTGCCAAAAAAACCGGAATTTTGAGAAAACTTTACTTATACTGCACAATTCGACGAATTGGATAGCTACATTCTCACGAATGATGAACAATGATTGCATTACGTTATTCAAAGCTTAAATAACCATCATACAAACCAGGCCAACCACAAACATCGTCAATAAAGATAAATAAATATCTATTGTAGGGCCATTTGGACGAAATGTTTTATCCTCCTTGTTGTTATCAGACCTACATTACTCCGATTCCAATCAATCAATAGATGTCTTATTGTTTACTTGAGCGGTGCTCCAAGTCTTATGACTTGAGCAGCGAGGGTACAGCTGTCGATAAAATATGCCATTTTCTTACTATGGAACTGAAAAATCTTTCGATCATAAAATTTCTGTCAAGCAACATATTCAAATTACGATTGAATTTAATCGATATCGATAGCTATAAACTAGACCCTGATTAGATTGAGAAAGTCTCCGCATTCGCCACGAACTTTGCATACGATTTCAGCTTAATTAACTGGTCTTCACATACCGTTCGTTAATAGTTTTTTGTGTTAGTATAATTTTATTGGTACTCATGGTTTTTGTTAGCGGCTTCGCGCATTTTTTTTGTAGTGTACAGGTGCACATGCAGCAATACGTATATAAATTATTTAATTGTAAAATGAAAAACAAAAGGAATTCTATAGGATTGTGCTCCAAATTTTCATATACATTACCTATTTTCTTCTTTTTTTTTTGCTTTGAAAAGGAACAGTTTTTTTTTTCGCAGAAACATTCTTTTGTAGCTCGTAAGAGTGACTGTATACGGTTTTGATCACTATGAAAAGCACAGTTGTTTACTTGTCCATTTAAAATCACGTGAATTATTATACACTTTAATGTTTAAAGCAAATGCAGATGCACACAGTTGAGAGGCCTATCTCTCATATCTTTTATTATGAAACTAGATGCTCACTATAATTGACCCTGCCCACAATTAGCAAAAATCCACGAAATCTTTTTTGAGGTCTCGAAGAGGCATACATCTGTCTATTTACTTAAAGGCGAATAAGGATTTTTCACTAAATGGAATAACTTGTGCTTCATGTTTTATTACGTATTCCCCTTACCTGTACTAAACAATTACGATGCCGTACATTATCAAATGTTATAAAGAAAATGTTTATATTTATATTACATAGTTTCTCTTTCTTTATTCTTCTAAAATGGTTAGAATTACAAGATGTGGTACACAAAAATGATATTTGAAATACGAACGCGGATGGATGCATTGCAGGTTACACAGGATCTTTTCAAAATGGCACATTAACCGTCCGAGATTCACTAACGTTCTGTTATATTATTATGTTGTACCATATTATTGTCTTGTCAATGACAGTATGCTCGTTAGCCTGTTTGCCGCATCAGTGCAAAAATAAATTTCGAACAAAGACTTAACGTTTAAAACCTTTGCTAAAATGTTTCGATTGAGGAGACAAGTTTAAGAAAATGAGTGTTTACCGCGTATCAAAATCCGTCAATGGTGCCCGCGTTCCATGTGTGGTCATGAATATATGAATTGCCAATCAAGTGATACCTGTCACAATTTATTTGAGAACATGCGCGTACCAATCAACGATTAGTCAAAATCTTTGTCGAAATTAATCCTGATCTTCACAAAGAATGATTTTAAATCACCTTTGAACTTTTCTAGTTACCTCACGTTAGATTTCCGGAAATTCTTTCTCACGTTACTTTGCACCAATAATTGACACTCAATGAAAAAAATATTTTTGTAAATTTGAAATTAGTTGCAATATCAAAAATTATCATACCCCCTAAATGTGTATTATTCTACCACAATGTGACTAATAGTCACATAGCCAGAGAAAATAATTCGGAACTTGATACCAGAAGACAATCGAAGAGAAAACTGAAGACAGAGGTGCGTTGAGGACTTGCGCAGTGGAGTATTTCAGAACCGTAGCCACAGTATCACTATTCTTTTCGGAGTCATGAATTGCATCAACAAAAAACTTTCTTCTGATGTTTTTAAGAGCTCTTATATAACATATGTGCATAATATTTTATGTTTGTTTATAGGTTGTTTGGATGAATGCACAAATTGACACTATAGATAAAAACAGAATCATTTTGATTAATCCACGGGTTCTGCTAAGTGACCACGAGTTACGTCGTGGTATGATTTGTAATAAAAAAAAAAAAACGTGGGAATTGGAATTAAGTATTAGGTGTGCAACTACATTTTCTGTGAATTTTCATAAGAAACAAATTTATTTAATGTTTAATAACTGAATTATTTACCATAAGTATCAATGGTCTTTTGCCTCTTATGCGGTAGTTTACGGATGCTGTCGCGGTAAAACCTTCGTGGTAGTCATCGAGTCATTTCTGTACA
This sequence comes from Glossina fuscipes, assembly GCF_014805625.2. Classification (NCBI taxonomy): domain Eukaryota; kingdom Metazoa; phylum Arthropoda; class Insecta; order Diptera; family Glossinidae; genus Glossina; species Glossina fuscipes. The sequence continues at coordinate 6,210,030 of NW_023998433.1, read as the reverse complement.
TCTTCGACTTTTCTAAAGCGCTGATCTGCTAAATATGACTGCGTTGATCTGAACAAGTGGTAATTAGGGGCCAAGTCTGGAGAATAAGCCGTAATCGAGCGAAGCCCAGCCGAAGTTGAAGGTCACGTCCCAGATTGCGTTCACAGCAGATTTCATCTCTATGAGTTTTATTCGCTTCCGTAAGCTGAAAAGGAATTCATTATTTTTGTTTTTTCTCTATCTTTTCCAATTCTGCGCAATGGAGCTGAAATTGCGTGTTGACTTATTCCCAACTGTACAGCAAAATCTCTTTGAGGTTGTTTTGGATTTCCATCAAGTAAAGTTTGAATACCTTTGTCTAACAACTTTTGCGGAGCTCCAGAGCGTTCATCGTCCGCATGGCTAAAATCATGCAAACTACTTTCTAACTATCTCATATATCTTACTTCATTCTTATCCCAAGTCGATGTTATTATTATTTTTTTTACTTTATAACGGAATAATATGTAGTGCCGTAAGTGCTGCTGTCTGACATCCAGCTCTTTACACCTTTACAGAACTAAGGCTTATATTGTACAAACACCTTCCTCTAAGCTATGTGCCAACCAGAACGAACCGAAGAAATAAATACATTTGATTTCCTAAAGCAATCAATCTCAACACACAGAATTCATTTGCACACCTATTATCTGTAAAACGCCCGGCATTGCAATGTTGGCCAAATAATTAAATCTGTCAAAAGTTTGTTCACGCATTGTTTATAAGCAAGTACGGAACTTCTGATTGATTGTTTTTTTTTTTCTTCTTTTACCAAAAAGCGTATTTTGCTAATCAATCACTCGTTATATTCACCAAATATTTTTAGTATACTATGTGCGAGTTCTAGTTATTTGAAAAACTTCGCTTATCGGGAAAGCAGAAGCATTATGGGGACATATGAAATCATTCAAATGATTTACATCGACTTTCTTAACAACATATCTGAAAATGTCGTAAAGCACTTCTTTAAGACTGTTTTTCAACAAGCTGCGTGAAAGTTGCTATGTAAAATAAGATATGCCATGTTATCATTGTGCAAAGAAGGAGAATGAAACAAATCTATATAATAACATTTGTAGGTGTATTGCAAACAATTAAATCGCAGGAGTCAAAGACTCGCTCTGAGACGATTTGCATTGAACTGAAAAGGCCGACTTCACATAATCACTTGGATCACAATATCAATGTAAAAATTGTAACTGAGTGACCAAGTATCGGACGCATATTCAACTAACAGTCTTACCAAAGCCGTGTAGAGATCTTTCGTAAGATAAGAGTCATCAAAATCTTTTGATCACCTTTAAACGAATTCAAAGGCAGATCTCGCTTTGCATACAATCGATTTCACATGGAGATTAAACGTAAATGTGTTGTTATCAAAAACTACACCAAGATCATTAAATAATGACACCGACACCAAAGGCTCGTCATCGACTTATACTCAAAATTGTTGTTAATAGTGGACACTCTGTTAAATGACATAAATTTACCTTTTTTATATTCAACGACCTTACACCATTCCGACAGTAAAAATTAATCGGACTCGAGGAGACGAAAAATTACGATGTTTGGTGAGGACAGAAAAGGTTTAACATTATCAGCATACGTTAGTACCCTGGAGTGTTTAATTATGTTAGACAAATCATTTATACATAAAGAAAATAAGATGATTCTCCTTCGGAACTGCAGATTTCATCATTATATGTTCAGACAGGTACGATTTAATTAAAACTCTTTGGGTACGATGCATTAGATAACAACAAAATCAATTTACAAAGCCGGGACTAAAATCAAATTTATTTGACTTAAAAATTGGGAACTCATGACTTTGTCAAGCGCCTTACTAAGGTTAATATAAATAACATCTGTTTGCACGCCATTTTTGAATCAGTCAAAGACATGGCAAGCAAATTCTAAGAGATTAGTGACACTAGATTTGGCATTCACAACGCCATGTCGCCATGGTGAAATAACTGATTTAATATTGTTAACTAATCTCTTTGCAAGAAGGTTTTTCAAAAATTTAGGCAAAGCGGATAGTTTCACAATGCTCCTGTAATTCTCAACTGATTGTCTACTGTCAGACTTATCCAGCGTTAAAATATAACTGTATATCCCAATATCTGGAAAAATTCCTCTAGACCGAGAAAGATTGAAAATATGCTAAATCGGCACTCCAAGGACGCTATCAAGACCGGAGAAATAGAAAAACTTTCACCCACATAGGGTATTAAAAACTTCAGAATCCGAGCATTTCAGATTGGAAAAAATGTCAGAATTCTCAATATAATAGGAATAGCTATCAATATCCATACGACTTTGGACAGTATAACATTGTTCCAAAAGTTTTGCAAAGAAGTTAGAAATAGAGTTCAGATCACCTGCTTCCATATTACCAAGATGCTTTTGTGATGGTAAGCCATAAACACTCCTTTTCGAATTCACAAAACTATGAAAACTTTTGCGATTCCTTTTAAAATTCAGTCTCATTTTTTATAAATAGTGTAAGTAATACTTATTGTTGAGAATACCGAATTTCTACGTGTAGGAAGAACGCAGTCTCCTCTTATAGAAAAAGTAAAAGAGGATTGTACAGTCTATTCCTATAGTTTCTAAGGCTTTTAAGTTCTTTCGTCCATCGTGCACGCAACCTTTCGAACCTTTTTTTTTGAACCTTTGGTTCAACTGAAGAGGCATGAAACGCGAAAAAGTCAATGTGTCAATATATCATAAAAGCAATTTAAACTACTATAAAGATATGTAATATACGAATCCCAGTTTACTATGCTTAACTCAATATACAGCGTTCCACAATTGGCTTTGAAAAAAACATATTTATGTACCTCGATATCAGATTCAGTTTATTTGTGAAACACAATACCAACAGAGATAACAATTGTCGAATGAAAACAATCTTGCGGGTAGATTAAGAGGCGGGTGCGAGAAATTAATAAATCATCTATATTCGAAAATATTAAATCCAGTAATCTGTCACTAGAATTATATATAGTTGCATCAAGACCAGACTCCCTACATTTTCAAAGGAAACATAACAAACCTCCGAATAACACGGATCATGATCGCGATTCTACTCTAAAGTCGACATATTGAAGTCAATTCCCGACACTTTCCGAAAGAAAGTGGCGCGCTGTAAATAGAATTAGACGCTGGTGACATCTAAGATCAAGTTATATATAAATTATGTTTAGACGACTTCAGACGGACGCAAATGAGTTCCGCATGATTTGGATTAGATACGAAAAAAATTAGCAGGAATTGAAGAACGTAGGGCAATCAAGACACCACCCCATTTCTATCGGACCTATCACGCCCGAATATTTATTACACCGGGCAGAAAACTGCGCTGTTTCGCTTATTTTGATTTTAAACCACTTGTCTGTGGAGATAACAACTTAAATTTCCCAATCCATTGTGCCAATATACAAGACGCGAAGCTTGCTCTTTAGACTTCTTACAATTTGATATACAATTCTAGAACTAAAAGGTTGTGTAACTAGTTTTAGCTGGTGATACATTTTTTTTCATCCATGGTGAAGGTGTAAATGCTTTTACCAGAATATCCTTTGGCCAGAATGACTTGTCCAGAACGGTATTGAAATACCCCATGGGCAACAACATTTTTTTCGGTTGGTTTCAACTTAAAAATAGAAATTTTGCAAGGGTTGACATTATGAATTTTCATTGACATACGTAGTTTCATATCTTCTACTAACTGTACAGTGAGCTAACCTGGAAATAAACGCAGCTTTCTTCGGTGAAACCGAAACTAATTCACGTCTTCTCCTAATATTAGGACACGAGCATTGCCTCCCAGCACTACTTGAGGCTAACCAAACTTGATTATTTGTATCAGTCCTAGTTGAAAAATCGATTGAATAATTTTGAGATGTGCTGGGTGATGTGTAAAACGATGTAGCTGCGGATCCAAGGCACTCGACAGAAGCTGTACTCAGAGTATCTTTTATAGGCTCAGCATAACCCTAGGGGCAACATTTCTAACCGCTTGTCTTTAGGTAGCGGCAATTGATCCAGTTGGTCGTGAGCTTTATCCGCCAAAGGTGGGTTTCGCGAAGACAAATCAATAAACGGATACCAGATTTACGCCCTTATATTCAAACTCCAGAGAGGCGCGGCCCGCCGAGGTCAGAATTTGAAGGCTAATCGGCCTCATGATGGGCGCTCCACGCGCCAATATATAGCTGTAAATAATTTTTGTATAGTTTATAAAAAATCTAAATGGAAAAAAACTCAAAATGTATTTCTATCAATAGTTTGAGAACTGACTGTTATTGTAGATGTTATTTTTAAAAATTTTATGCCAATACAAGTAAATCCGTCGCTAAGAAAAATTAGAGATTTTTCCGTTCATTTCGAAAATTCATTCATAGTCCTCAAGAGAAAAGTGAAATATTTTTCAGGTACATGTGAAATAAAACTTTTCCGCGTTAGTCTACATTAATGACAGATGTTGTATGTTATACTTACAATTATAAGAATACTCGAAAATATTCATATAACGTAATAAGATACTTTAGATATTGTGTCCAAGGTCAATATAGCTTTCCTACTCGACATTATACACTTGTCATGAAAATTGAACACTTAACGTTACTAAAAATTATGACACTGAACTCATGTGAACTTGTGGTGATGCAAAAAAGCCATAGTTGATTGTAGAGATGAGGTAGCTAAGCTGATACTTATTTTTGTTTAATACGAGGTAAAATGTATAGAAGCAAAGAAGACAAAAAAAACATTCCCGTCTTACAGTCAACATATGTTTGCCTTGAACGGAATGTTGAAGATTTCAACTACACTTAAATTAGTTCAGCACACAATAGTTCCAAGATATAACCAAATTTCAGGGTTGTGCTAATTGTCAATGATAAGCATACGGTTTAACAGCGACAGTTCTTTGGTTCTAAGTACCGATATATACATGAACACATGCCATTTAAATCGAATCATATTTCTAATTTAATTAAATATAAGAGAAAATAAACTATTCCTTAGACCCACTTTTCTTGTGTGATTTTTCTTTTTTTTTTAAGTTAAAAATAAAGTGATAGTTTTTTAAATATTTTTCATACATTTCAAGGGGGTGTTAACCAGAAATCATATATTCTGTGGCACAAAAATTGAAATAAGAAGAAAATTAAGTGTATAAACAAACGAACGTTTAGAATTCACTCCTAAGAAGTACTTGTTGGCGCCGCTTTTCTTTTTCTTTTCTTCCCTTTTTTTGTTTTTTTTTTTTTTTTTTCACTTATAAGATGATATTTAAGATGAAACACGTCGTTCGTTTTGTTTTCTCTCTTTACAGAGAAAGAAAAAAAAAACAAAAGAAGAGCAGTTAAACCTTTAATTTTATGTGTTATAGAATATATTATACAAATCAATGCGTAAAATATGTTCTTCTCGGACAAGCCGATTTTCTTTTTCTCTTTCTTTTTTTGCTTAGTTCCGCTTTCAGTGTACGTGCATATACACGTAAGTGTTAAAGTTTTGTATGCATTTATATGTCTTTGTGTGCTTGAATTCAATTTAAATGCGTACATGACGCATTTGGCTGATGCTCTTACTGCTGCTTTAGTTTATGTTGGGAAATGCTACACATGTTGTCAAGTGCCAAAAAAAACTTATATATCTTTGAGTTCATTATATACTCACATTATATATAAATATATATATTTAAATGGTAAACAGCCGTCTCTATCAATATAAGGTGCTTCTTTAATATCATACTTTTTTAAAGCAGTATATTTATTTCTATATCCTCTTTGCCCCTTTTCGTACAATTTTCAATTTGAAATAAGAAATGATGTCTTTTCCATTGTTTTCGTATATTTCTTATATATTAAATGTTATTTAGATGCATTTACGCATGCACATATATCGGTATTTATATAAGTATATAATTCAGATGGAGGATACCTTAAGGAATTTGTTTAGGGATGATTGTGCTTTACCATGACGCATGTGGTGTATATATAGAGTATGTATTACGTTGCATTAATGAGATTTTGACCAGAGTGAAAGAGTATTGAAATTGCATTTTCTTAAGGTTTAAAATATTATTTAAACGTTAAATGCATAGCAAATTGTTGTCTACAACCAAAATATACTTTACCCCGTCTTTCTGTAGATAATGTTTTAAATGTCAAACATTATCAAAAAAAAAAAATATATATAGAAAATTTATTTAAAGCAATGAGAAAGATTCATTTTATACGTGCGAGTACTTACCATTAAATTCATTCATTCAGTCTTTCATATATTCGCCCTTGGTATTGCCGTTTGCTTAAGTGATATTTCATGTCACCTGAAAGAGCAGAAGAATTTTCGTTATACATACGCATATATATTGACATAAAGGAGCGTGTAACGTACTTTCTTATTGGAATTATTAGTCATTCATAGACACCCCGTATTTAAAAATACGTCCTTTCTATTAAAGAGCAGTAAGTAATAACCAAACATTGAAATCCAAATTATATGTTATATTCAAAGTCGTCAAAGATTCATAATTTCATTGTTTTCCTCTTTCCGATTTCACGGCGGTTTCATTAATTTAGAGAAAGTAACTAAAATCGGTCTTTTCGTTTATTTACAGAAATTAAACATGCGCCGTAGTTCGTAAAGTTAGAACAATTACTAATCGGATCGAAACGAAAACATAGCACTGGAAATTGATATATTTCCGATGGGGTCACTGGTAAAGGTTATAAATTTACTGAAAAACTGAACAATATTGTTATCTCCATACAAATAATATATGTTGTCATTAGTTATATTGCTACATTGGGTCTGAATTGTGTGATAAAACAAGATGTTATTTTCGTACGGAAATTTTCTTAACTTATACAAATAAGACGCCACAACTTTAAGCATTTTTTTTGCTTTCTAGTCGCTATTTACTAACTAAACTTAAAACTTGGAGAACTAAAAAATTTTTCGTTTACGTGTGGGTGAATGAAATCATAGCCCACAGAATTTTATAGAATCTGTGGACAATTTCGTATAATATTTACGAATTCACAAGCAGTGTTCCAATTACGCGATGACGCTGATACGATATGAAGGAAAGATGTGCGTCTTGTAGCTCAATATTTGAAGTATTATTATAAAGTGAAAGCAATTATTGCCATTAGGAAAAATCAATAATAAGTTCAGTTTAACACAAAATTGTTAAGGGGAATATTCTCCAAGTTAATTAGAAAATAGAACAGTGGGACAAACCGCTTCATTGCCTTTGATATATTAGGTAACCTAAAGCACTTGTCGGTACAGTAGTATCGATTCTAATGTGTATAACAAGTTTTGATTTAATTTAGTGTGATGAGCTGTCGTTTTTACTTTTTCTCTTTGATTGGTTTCCTCGATTCTCTCCACTTGTATAATTAACAGAAAGGAAACAAAAAAGTTTTTAAGGCACACTTAACTGATTTTTGAGATGCATTTTAAAACATTTTTCTTCTCAATAATCAAAATCGATGAACTCGGAAAATTATTTCTCACAGCTAAAGTAAGTTAGAAAACCATTCTGGTATTTTTCCAGGTCGTAGAAATTAACCCAATTATTTGTTGGTGTTGGTTAATTAAGGAAAATTATTAATTATGGTGGCATTTGGTATCCAAAACATGTGTAAAATCTTGCTTAAAAAGTTTTTAGATTAATTTAATATATGTAAATTGGTTGCTACTTGTGCAACAGCTGCCTTTTGTATGCTTGGTTTCTCTTGCTCTTGTTATTTTTAGAGCTATTTAAGACATCAAAATATTGCATAGAATAACAAAACCGTAATTTTTTCGATTTTCGTTTTGTTTCATCGTTTATAGACGGAGTCGAAATTTTCACAAATATTTCGTTTTATAAATGATTGCAAACCAGTCTTAACTTAAAGAAAGACTACGATGGCCCACCGCCTGTCTGCTTAAACCGTATTACAGAAAATATGGAAAAATTATTCTGAACGATCGATCGTTGCCTTTGCCAAGAGATAAATAAATACAATGTCCTATATGTCTTGAAGCTCCGAACATTTTCTCTAAAACTTCCTTTAAGCTCCTTTGAAAACGATAAAGTTACTAGCATTTAGAAATCTTTCGCTTAATATTTACCATTTGCAATGAGTCGATAGATACTCAACGGATGTGCTCTTCGAATCTCACTCAAGTTCTCCATTGTCTGGTCGCTTTTTTCAATCTGAAAAAAATACTTTCTCCAATATTATCACCGATAATATTTCTTGCCTTAGTAGAGATGTAATTTACGTTATTATTGTCGCTCGCTAACGGCTAAAGCTCAGAAGTTTGTTTTTCATGTAAATTTCCTCTGATTCTATTATTAACTTATATTGTGAGTATTTTTACCGTTCTCGTGGAAGAGATATGTTTCTTTGCTGAACATGTTTCTTGATTTTGACGCAGTCGTTCAAACGATGCAATAATGTTCCGTGACAGGTACGGGAGCAGATGCTTTTTTTAAGGATATTTAAAAATTTTTTGCTACGTGCTTCTCAAAATCCAGCGACAAAAATTTTCCTCATAATCTAATCACTGTGATGGATGCGTATTTCAAATAGTATTTCTGGCAGGGAAAAAGTATTCATTTGTATTGCTGTTGCATCCATCATGCAAGCTTTACGTAAAATGATCGTCAGTGGTTGAGTATATAAGTTTACATTGACTTTTATTATACTATTATTCTTGAATTTGATAGAATTACAATGTTGTTTTCAGCTTATTTTGTCAAAGGTGGGAAAAAATAGATACTTAACTTACTCAGTGCTGTGCCCAGCGGTTTCAATTCCGATTTCAATGTAAACGCAAATGAATATACTACATCCTAGTATCATATTTACTCGGAAAAGTTTTCGGTCTGTTAGTTGCAAACAAGTAATATATGATAACTTTACCTGTTTTTAATTTGATTTGATGATTTTTTAGTGATTGAATGCATTCCAGGTCGACATGTCCGAAGTTCGCGTATCCGTATTTATTTGTTAGCTTAAGACCGTGAGAACATTTAAACGCCTGTGTCCTCTTTAAAAAATTTGGAATGAAGTAAAAGCAAAAGAATGCTAGACCTTTCTGTCCGAAAGTTCGCCTCGTAGCTCCCTAGAACCTATATATGTATATATACTCTTTGTCTACTTAAAATAGAGAAATTAAATCTGTCCACATGTTTTGATTGAGGATGGATTGGGAAGGATATGGTTACAATAGGCAGAAAGATTCAACTTACGATATAAGAATTATGCTGAATCCAGGATGGAAACGAAAACATTTTCTAGAGCCTTTTAATATATCAATGTAATCAGTTGGCACGCCCATAGTTAATAAAATTCCAACAATCACAGATGTTTTGTACTGCTTTGAGTCGGTGATGCGTGTCGAGTATTTGCATTAAGATGAATATAAAATTATTATTAAAATAATGATAAATATTCGCATCAATTCAATTAAAAATCAGTCAAAAATGTAAGATCCCAACTAAACATAGAAAATGATAAATTTTCATTTTATTTACGTGATGAAACTACATATCTAACATTAACTTTGTAAAAACGAAAGAAGACAAGGCGTGTCATGTAAAGAAAATTACGAAAGGTAGCCACACCTAAATAAATAGATTAAGAAAAAAAGAAAAGTTTTCTTCAGGTTTTCAAAATCCCACGTGGAAGGAAACACAATCAAAAAGAAAAACAATTTATTACGAGATGTGAGGTGTATATGATACGTAAAAACAAAAAAAAAAAAAAAGAGAAAAAAACCAAAACAAACGCCATAATATACATTCCACTGGAAGACCGTAAAAACAGGGGAAGGCATTAATTTACAAGTGCTTGCTTTAGAAATTCGTTGCTCGTTTTAAAGCGAGCAAATTTTAAGAACAAGAAATTTTACGTTAAAAATGTTTTGCAAATTTTGCGTGATTACTACGATATTCTGATATGCTTGTGTACAATCAATGCAATACTTTCTTCTAACTTTTGTAACGAGTAGAGGTAAATCGTTACTTTTCGTATGAAGTGAGTGAGTAATTGTATATGAAAGTTTACAGCACTCCTCCTTCTTCGGTATTTTAGTAACATTTTTGTTTTCTGTGTGCAACTGAAGCCGTCTCTTTCACGAATACCTACTCAAAAGGTATCTGACCACAGCGACGTTGCTATTCTTGTGTATGGTATTTGGTTGGTTTGTTTGAGTTTTTAGTTAAGTGTTTTACTCATTCAAGTTTATTACGACAAAAAAGCAAAATATATGAACACAATATATTAAGATGTATATATATATATATATATATATATATATAGAGAAAAAAGAAACAAAAACAAAAAGAAACACTAATAACAAAATTCCAACAAAATGTTAAATATCACAAACACAAATAGTTTGTGCTCGAACGTGAATAAGTGCGCATCGGTGAAATTGAGAACTTTTTTTCCCTTGTTTAAATATTAACACAAAATTTATGAGAGAATTTCCCTAAGAACGAATCATGTTCAGTAGTGTAATTAACAAAAGCGGAACAACAAAAATTAAATATTAAGAAAATTTTTAAAATTCAATTTGCTTCTCATCAGTTACACAAAAAAAAAAAAAGTTAATAAATAAGAATTTAGTTTAACAAAAATTTACTTAATTAAATATATTTTAATTTTTATCAAAGAAAAACATCATGAAATTACTTAAAACATTAATAAGAAGAAGTACGCAAAAGAACCCTGAAGGAATAAGTAAATGAGACCCAGGCAGACAGAGGAAGAGACAGATAGATATCACTATTGTCATATATTCAGCATGTTTTTAACAATTTCCCGCTGTCTGCCGCTGTGCTGTTAACACAAATGCTTGACAATTTGTTATTATCAATGTTTCAAATGATTGTCATTGTCGTCGTTGTTGCTATTGTTACTATTATTTTTGCTGTTATTGTTGATATTGTTGTTGTTTTAGTATTACTATGCCATTGTTGACTGTGTTACACAAACAACACGGAAACGTTAACAATTGTCGTTTTAGTTTTTTCTGTTTCCTTTTTTTCCGTTGACTGTGTGCGTGTACATATGTATGTGTTTGTCTCTCCGTGTGTGTATGTGTGTATACATATGTGTGCGTATATTTACTAACAAAACCACCTTCTTCATTCGCTTTTTTTTATTTTGTTTCTATGATCTGCTAAAGAGTACTTATATATGTTGTCATAAACACTTGCTTATATGTATGTATTCTCACAGTCTATATACGGGCTGCTTAAAGCATTGATAGCAACAGCAACAATATCAGCATTGTCGTTTTATCATCAACAACATCCTTGTAGGATTTTTGTAAACGTAAGAGTGTTAAAAAAACAAACAAAGGAGAACAAAAGAAAACAAAGCAAAACTTGAAATATGTAAGCGAAAAAAACAACGCATATTCGCACACATGTACATTTAACCGCTTGGGAAAAAAAGCTCGTAAAATATTTTTGGCTTTACGGTGTTAATTTGAATATTCATTGTTGACAAGAACAGCATTTGGAAGAAAAGAAAAAACAAAAAAAAAAAGACAAGAAAAAAAAGGAACGAAAAAAGGAAAAAGAAAAACTATTTCTTGTTTTGTTAATACAACTTGTGAAGTATGGCTGCTTATGCACAGTTTGGATATGGTTCAACTTATCCGTCGGCTAATCAGGTATGTTCGAAGCTACAAGCATATAGGGAGAAGTACTGGTAATTAATATTATTTTTTTTATAAAGAATTATCAGTATTACTTGGAGACTTCTGTGTGAAAGTGTATTTTTTGGGCCCATACGTTAAAGAATGCTCTAAAATAGACTGATGCGTTACACTTTAAAAAGTCCAAAGATTACTGATGTCATGTATACTTCTGTTAGAAGAAGATTTCCTGATATTCTGATATCACTATATCCGCTCGTCTGTTTTTTACGAGTGTCTTCCATCGCCAATTGGAATAAAGTCAGACCTTAGGTGAATGATTAGAGTGTATTCACAGTTATTAGCTGAATTAAAAGTAGTTAAAGACTATAAAGTCGATGAGACTTATCTTAAACAACTGCAGAAAATGTGGAGGAAATGTTTGCAATGATCCCGCAACGTTTTTTCAAAAGATTGGAGACTAAAATCGTACTATATATGTACTATACGTATATGAATAATTTGCTAGATATTGTTGCTAATCGTCAGGATGACACTTGCCCTTGTTGGGAGTCAAGATTGTTAATTCATTTACAAAAAATTTTGCATACTTTTTCATTTTACTAATACCACCGAATTTAGTGTTAATTTGATACGAAACTTGCCGCAATTCGCCTAGAAAAGAGTCTACAAAAAGAAACTAGAATGTGTAAAGGCCTAACGGAGTTTGAAATCGCTTTTTAGAAGCGTATAGTTCTCACTTAAATGAAGTGCGAACATCATCGTTTATCGAACGTAAAAGCTTAGATTTAGAAGCAGTGGAAATAGCTTTCAATTTTTTTCGAAATGTCAACCATCGTTATAAGATCTCTCTGTTATTTATATGACTTCATATATGCTGCAAGGTAGTTCAGAATGATGATTTGCAAACGGAACGAATACAAAAATTGTCAAAACATTGCTTTCCATGTCGTCTATGTGAAGGGTCGAGTATGAAAAAAGTCTATTTTGTTTATATGTAAATGTTTAATGTGTAAAGGTGCGTGGTTTCAAAGGGAATACTGCTGGAAACAATCAATAGTAAAAAATTCTAAAAAAAGTTAGCATTTTTTAACCTTAATGAAAGTCAAAATTTCGTAGGTAGTTGAGTGTCCTCTTACTATAGATGATTATAAGTGTATATATGACGCTCCGTCAACTTTTCATAACGCAATAGAGGAGAAATTTGAAAGACTATTTAATAAAGGCTTAAAATTATTCGTCATTCATTTTATATATTAACAGAAAAGAAAGAAAGAGAATGGTAGAAGAACAAAAAGCACTACAAGGGATCTTTTCCCCTAACGTATCCATTAGATGATCTTGTTCATGAAATTTGGCTTAAGGTTTCAGTTTGCTGTTCAATTCCTTACTAACGATATTTGGATTATGTAATTATTATATTAATGTATTAATTATTTTATTAATCCATATCATCGCAGGTAGAGAGGGAAGAAAGAAAGAAAGCAAGAATCAAGTAATTTCTGAACATCAACAAAGTGTGGAATTTTTTCAATGTTTCAACTCAACGGAGAAAAGATGACAGTTTCAGCGAACGCAACATTTTTAAAATATATCTTAACTTGATTTTGTGCTTTTTACAAAACAATGTAAAGCAAGGATATTTTTTTTAAAGCCTTGCTTTTTAAAGGGTAAAGTGCATCCAATACATTCGCATGTCTTTCTGCAAGTCTTTGCTTTTAGAATTCGAAAGAGTAATTCAACAAACTCCGGGGTTTTTTTTTATTTTAAATATTAAATTTTTTTTATTTTAAAATTATATAAAAAATCTTTCAGTAAATACATTTTTCTCGAGATTATGGAAATTTCTATATTTGCTAGAGTTCGTTTTTTATACAAATTATTATCGGAACATTATTTTACAAATTTGTAATGAACTCTTGCTATACGACGCATATTACATCTTGGTGACGCTATTTATTAATATCAGTATGTAAACATATGTAATGACAAAAGCTTACAATGATAAGTTGATCCAATATGATTCTTTTCATGGCACGTGCTTTCTTTTTTTTTTTTCTTCAAAACGAAAGAAATGAAAAGAATAAAAATAGAAACAAAAAAGTTCTTCATCACAGAAAAGTGATAGCAAATGACACCGTTAAGCGTCATGTATGTCGTAGCGGCAGGATAGACAGGTAGATAAACAAGAAAAGCCAAGAGATATATTGGATAAAATCTGTTTTCCTCTACAGCCATATTAGGATGACAGTCTAGGTTTATGTAAGCCCCCGGTCAACCCAAAGAAATATCGTGTCGTTTATATCGTATGCATATACATGATTTGGGATCAGCATGGAAAACAGTATTCACATAGTCCTCCTTACTTATTTGCAAATCGTGGGCTTCATTATGTAGGACATCGAAAACCCAATGTTTTTCGCTTTTTTGGCTTTTAAGGCCAATAATTAAGAAAAAATGTTCGTGTGCGTGTGTATATTTTTTTAATTATTGCAAATCAATGATAAATGCAAAAGGACCTACAGCATGTGAAAATTGAAAATCGTTTCTTTATGAAATTAACCCATTATATATTATCTAGTAACTTAACTTTGCTTTAACAACAATTGGAAGCTACAAGTTCAAGTGCTTTTCATTTAATATTAAGACGTGCTTTAATAAGTAACTGCATAGATTCAGTGTTCATTAGATAAATTCCTTATGCAATAGCAAACAGCTTTAATATATTGTAAAAGATAATGGCTAAGGCAAAGCTAGCAAAGAAGGTTTTTTTTATATGTATCGAATAGAGATATGAAAGTCCCTATATGTGGACGTCAGCAGAAAAAATTTTGCTTTTTAACTTTTATTCAACTTGTACAATTATTAGCTTTACACATGAGCATTTAAATATAAAAATTAATATTTCAAATATATTACAGATATTTTCGATAAATTGTTTTTTTGAACGCATAAAATTTAGAAAGCATGAATTCTTTTAAATTTTCTAATAACTCTTCTAATTTAGAAAAAATAGGTCTGATAATATAACAGGTAAGCATTACGGGTAAAGCTCGAAATTATGGTCAAGAAAATGATTTTAAGATTATAAAAAGCATTACTTACATACTTGTGTAGATGGTTGGATAGGATATGTATTTAAAGGTATACACACACACATACATGCATACGTATGTATGCACGTACGTACATGCTTATACCTATACGGATACATATATGCCGTGGCAGTAAATATATATCTATATATATATATATAAGTGAGTATGTATATTTAAATATTGAAATATGTGCTGTAATGGTCAAACGCTCCATATTACATTTGTGTGGAATAGTCTATCCATAATATAACGGCAACAACTACAAAACAACAACAATAAAACTATCAACGTATTTTGTGTCTTCAATACAAAACTCGGCTACTGAATATAATATACAAGAGACTTATAAGCAAATCGTTGTATTTCATGCCTTTATATGCAAGTTTACGTTTAAAACTTAAAAATGATTTTATTATAATTACTCCAGAGGATTCTTGTAAGGGTGAGGGGTAAAAGGACACAAGTTGTATAATTTGCATGTGTTGATGGAATGTTATTGCTTAACCAGAAAGAAGGAAAGGGTTTTTTTTTTTTGTTCTGAAGCCTTGCAAGCAATTCAAAAAAAGTATATATAGCTGCGTAGCTTAGTTTAAATTTAACGAAAACGTCATTTAAGTAACTAACTAACTAGCTGGATATAACTACACAAAGATTTTTTAAATTATTTTCTTCCATTATTATAGGATTTATCTATTAATATAAAGTAAAAAAGGAAACTTTAAAAATTTAATAATGAAAGAGCTCTCTTTATAGATAAGGAATTTTAGATTTTAAAAGGAAAATATTTTCAGATTATTGCACTTAGGTTAGGTCAGGCTGTTGGCTTTTTCACGTTTCGAGCGTTACCCAATATCAATCACATTTACGTGAAATTGAAAACCAAATTCTTATCCAATTTTGTTTATAGCTATTAGTTAAAAAAAAAATTAAAATATGTGGTGCAGATATAAATGTGAATATATTTTATTTGATCTTTGTAAACAAAAATACTAATTTTTAAGATTTTGCTTTTATCCCTTGGCTATTTCCGACGGAAATTCATGAAACGGGCAGCAAAGTGCCATAAAATGTAGCGCATACAAGAAATGAAAATTGCGTAAAAAGTGTTCATTCCGCTAAACCATTAGCGTTTGACTTTCATACGAATTAAAAGCGATTCACTTATTATAAGGAATCGATCTATTCATGAACATGTCAGCTTTGCAAAGCAAATCATTATTGATAATGGCGAATTGATTATCGATAGCCATGCTACTTAATCATCAAAATAGTCATAAATTGTATCCTTCGCCGACATATATGTTTTCATTTTTATGCTCAATTATAATACATTAAAGCAAAAATCATGTTACCAATTTTGCATTTCAACACCCATTTACGAGGGATGTCACGTGATCAATTTAAACAATTATTAATTGAAAATTAATAAAAGTTTATGAAGAAATGAAAAAAGAGACACCATCCAAATATTGCCACACTGGAACAATAGAAAGTTACACATATCCTTGCAAATATAACTGAAAAAAGCAACTACGCTCGAATCCAGAACACATTCGCCATGTAGTGGTAACTGTTTCACTATTGCGGTGATAATGAGCCCAGTTTAAGATATAAAAAGGATTTTAACATATAAAATTTTATAAGTTGAAATGTGAAAACAAAAAGTTTATCATATATACAGAAAAAAGGGAAGGGAACAAGTTTTTGTTTTCGATGTAACGCCAAACTATTATTTGCATTATTTATACTGACGAGAGACAGACAGATATGCTTAAATCGATTTAGAATTTGATGCTGATCAAGAATATATATACTTTGTAGAGTCTGTGATGCTTCCTTCTAGGCGTTGCAAACGTTTTGACAAAATGAATGTACCCCTCATCCTTCATTGATGGGTATAATAAGAGATTGTATAAATTATGTATATTGCTGGAAATAATTTGGATCAAATTTGTGCCACATGAGTCTATTTTTTTATCCCCATTACGAATAAGAATTCCAAACCCACAGCAGCAATTTGACATGAATACCAACTGGACCGAATGTGGATCATATGGGTGTATTTTTTAATCTTTAGCAAGGAAATTAAGCTTTCTAAATTTTGATCACGTCAGATGTAGGTTTCGAAAATTCTTCAATATGAGGAGTTATTTGTTTTTTGAGGCTATCAATAAAAGAAGCCGTAATTGGGATGCGGCTATAAGAAGCACAGTTCGAACAAACAATAGGTTCTCTATTGAAACCCATGTTAATCGGAAGAAGTAATGTCTGCTGACAACACAGGGGAGGATATGATATTCTAGGTTAGAGCTGCAAATATTTTGACTTAGTTATGGCCAACTGAATGAAGATTGGAACAAAACCGTCATACACCATGCTCAGCTGCCCTGTCCTCTAAATGGGGATGCCATGGATGTCTAAAGTTAATACTGTCCGTAATGGTTCGTCTATTCTGCATCATATCTGTTTAGATATTGTAACAAATTGACCGTTGCGACGCGGTCGTGCTATTTCATTTTGCACAAGTTTTGTGGGGTCAACCGTAGAATATATGGGCAATTTTTTTTTCATTGTATCTGCCATCCAAGGAACTGAGAGTATCTGAATCCCTTTTGTACGTCACATCCTGTCATCAAACTGAGCATACTCCTATGCTCACAAATGGCGTAGGGTAGAAACATTCTTATATTTCGTAATTTAGTCACTTGAAGTTGACACAATTGTCTCTTCAAAATTCTAAAAACACTCGTTAAAATCTACAATATCAGTTTGAACAAGTCAACCACGCTGTGAAGATTTGCGAAGAAAATTAGGATTTTTATGATGAAGATGCCTTATCAAAATCAATAGCACGCGAACGCATTTCCCGCTGGAAATTTCGAATTATAAACATGTCGCACTCGGTCGGGGATGGTGAGATTGCGTTTGAACTGGAAACGAATCCTAAACCATAAGCTACTTCAACTTGGGCAGACGATTGACTGTCAACAACTAACTTTATTAGAGCGCGCCAATAAATACAGTTATCCAAAATAGATCAATAGGGAAGACGTCATATTCCCAACACATATGTGTCACACATGTGAAGTCCACAATCCAATCCAAGTGCTTTCTCTAATCCGCGTGAACAAACCGTAAGTTTCATGTGCAAAGTTATTTCGCCAACTTTGAATTTTGAAAATTTAGATACATATTTGTTACAAATATACATATTTTTTTATTATGTTATTACATATATGTATATACATATATAAAAATAGAGATATAGTTTGGACTCATGGGAGCCTTTTTAATCCAGCGTCGATCGTTCGTCTTTTTACATCGAGCACTTCTACGAAGCGGCAGAAAACCAGTTTGTCTCAATGGTACCCCAATAAATCATGCATTAAATGCGTCGGTGAGAAGGAATCATTACCGGGGAATGAGTTCAAACATACATGCAAGCGGAAAGAGGAATCACGACGGTAATCTTCACTCTTTTATTTTTAAACTTAAAAAATGGACAACTACAAGCATAAAAACCCTGACTGCAAATAAGGATTGTATTCTTGGCAACGAGGATGTTTAGTAAACAAAGGGAAAAAAAATCAACATCTATAGATGATGATGTGTAGTTTCTGTCATGATTTGAATCTTGGAAAAATTAATTTTGAATATTTTTTTGCAAATTGGTTAGTATGCATAAATATATAAATATATATATAAATATAAGTGTATATATATGTATATTTATGAATTCATGTCAAGAAAAACTAAAAAGTGTTTTTTTTTTATTGATATATATAGCAAAGGTATAAAGAGGTAGATATCATTATGAGTTTATGTTGTGTTTATGTTTACGTTCACAAACAAAAACCAAACGCTAGTCCACAAATATGCTCTGGCTAACGTGGCTCTTTTTCATTAAAGCTCAGCATTTGTTGGTAGATAAAATGCTTTTCTCATTTAATTACGGTAAACTATCAAAGCATTTGCAGTGATTCGAGTCATCTTGGCTTTTTAAAAGTGTTGTCACATAAAACGTCACAAATTTTTTCTTTTACATAATAATACATTGGCAAAAAATTTCGCGGCGTTTTTTCGCTAAAACTCCAGAAATGCCAAACATATGACATTATATCTAAGGTACTATTATGGGATAACAAACTCAAAGCGTAATTTCCATATGCAGACTTAGAATAACACATTATTGTTATTATTATTATTATTATTAATAAAGCGAATAGCAAAATGGAGCAGCAATATATCTGAAGAGCCTATGACTAGCGGCATCGATAGCAATTTCAGGCGAACTTTTGAGTAAATTGCAATGATTTTTGAAGTGAAAGAAAAACGAGTACAAGTGAAAGGAAATATGTGCATTTATGAAAATAATAAAAAAACAATCCTAGCAGACGCGGCCTTCTCAAATTTACTATTCAAAGTCACGAATGCACGAACTTTATAACGTACAAAACGTTTGCGTTCTTGACAAGAATTAAGGGCATCCTCCATTGTCTGTGAAGACGTATTTTCGAAAATAATTCTGCGAAAAAAATATAGCGCACTCTACAAGTCGGTTAAAAATTTCGAATGCATTTATGTCAGTTCAACGAGGCTACGTTTATGTTTATTATCTAAGATAATTATGTGTACAAACATAGCGCAGGCTCAAGTGAACGAGTTCAACGATGAGTAAAAACAATTAAATAAATTTTCTATTATAAGTTCGTCTGCCGGTCGAGAACATTTTCAAATGTTACTGAGTTCTTCAGTGGATATTTGTGATTCTTATCAATGTAAGGAAAAATTAGAGTTTATCATCCTATGACAAATGGGTAGAAAACGAACAAAAAAAAGCATTTAAAATGAAAGCACTAAATAAAATAATGTATGAAACGACTTTAAAAAATTTTTCCTCTTTTCATTTGAATTACGCAGCAAAGTAGAAATAGAGATTTTATTAGAATTGCTCAGAAATCTTTTAAGTATATGTATTTTAACATAAAAACCTTTAGTTTTGGAGATAATAAAAAAAAATTTGTTTTTATAACAATTTCTAGTATCTAGTAGCGAATAAAAATCTATGTTCTGGAGGAGGAAGTTCTATTAAATACTGCATGTACATGCATGCAATATGAAAGTAATGTGTGTTTGCATGTACTGAGTATAGTGCATTATGTTTATTTCTTATTTAACCATAAAATACTTTTCTAAGAATTACATTTTATAGTGAAACCGAACACAAAACCTGTGCAACACCTTTGTTCAACAAAAATGCACTTTAAATGGATTTTAGTTTTTGCTGATTCTTAAGATTTTTGTTTTTAATTTTTTGCAATATTTCGAGAAAGAATTGCTCTTCAAGTTGTTTGTGGCGTAAAGATCAAAAGCAATTAGTTAACATAAAATTCAATTTGGTTTATTGAACCGGAAATGCTTTGCTTATGTAAATATTTATGAAGCGAATCATTACAAGACTGAGAAAGATATAATAAAAGCAAACAAAAAAAAAAAAAATTGAACAAAAGCCAAACCCTCAAAGTTATTAATTAAAATCATTGCTTTGTACTATTTTTTAAAAAAGGAAAATATTAAGTTTTCTATTAGTTAAGTAACCGATTTTGCAGTGTACACATATCATATTACGATTAAGTAAAAAAATTTCTTCAATAAGTAAAGTAAAAAAATAATTTGAAATTTTGACGTTTGTGTGTGTGTGTGTTTTTTTTTTTGCTCTGTGAGCTGGAGGTAGAAAATCTTCAAAAGATACTGCTGGGTCTTAATAGCAGCATGCACGATTCGCCATCCCTGACGCATACGTACTAAAAACTACCCCCCACACACACTTCGTCTACCACTCTCCCCCGCGGGACCACCGTTAGGTATTACTTCGCGGGGGCTGGTTGTCGCTAGCACGCTTCGGATGGTGGGACCTCAGTGGAATACACTAACGGCTTCCACTCCCTCTGCTCTCCACCCGTTGTCTCTCCAATCGCCGTAACTTCACGAGAGTAGTGCTAGCGAAAGCGTCTATGGCGTTCTAGGCTGCTGTACTGCCGATCATTTCGTTTGTGATCTCGTTCGGCTGCATTTGAGGCCTCCCATTTTCAAATCTGCTGCAGTGGAACATTACGCATCTTCCTCCGTATCTGCGCATATCGGACAGTTAGGCGAGCTGTCGTGCCCGAATCTGCGCAGATACTTCCGAAAACAGCCATGGCCACTCAGAATCTGGGCTAGGTAGCTTACTTCGTCGTGGCGTCTTTCAACTCATCGTCTTATGCTCGGGATAAGAACGAACGTCCATCTTCCTTTGGTCGTTCTTTCCCACCTCGACTGCCAAATCCTTAACGAGGCCATCCGCTCCTCGCTTCTTATAACGTGCGAGGAGAGCTCGTTGCCGCGACGCCGTTTGTAGATGCGGCTCATCTCATCGGGCAGAATGTCAACTCGCAGAGTGCCAACTAGCACTAGCGCTGCTTCTTCCGACACGGTAGGGAATGCGCAAATCTGTCTCAGGGCGCTAAGGCGATATATTGCTGCCACCTTTCGGTACACTGTCTTCACCTTGAGTGCACTGGCCCAAACTGGGCTTCCGTACATTATGACTGAGGTTATCCCCTTGGCTATTACCCTTCGGCTGATGAATTTCTGGCCTCTAATATTTGGCATGATCCTTGCCAGTGACGCCTGGATGCCGGCAGCTTTCTTAGCCGCGTACTCAACATGGTGCTTAAAATTGAGTCGATGGTCAAGCATAACTCCAAGATATTTCAGGGCAGGAGATGACCGCACCGTGTGCTGCCTGACTCGTATGCAGCGTGTTTCCACGCTCTTCCTGCTGCTTATTAGGACCGCTTCCGTTTTGTGCTTTGCTAAGTCCAGCCCCATCTCTTCTACCCACAACTTCACTTTCACGATAGCCTCGTTAGCTCTCGCTTCTACCTGCGCGACGTATTTTGCAACCACTACGACTTCTATATCATCGGCAAAGCCGACGATCGTTGTCCCGGTAGGAAGGTTAAGTTCAAAGACGCCGTTGTACATTATATTCCACAGGAGAGGACCAAGGACTGACCCCTGTGGAACACCCGCCGTTATTTTATGCGATTGTTTCCATCATCGCTATCGTACACTAACGTGCGGTTCGAAAGGTAGCTTGTTGCTATATCAAATATATACCTTGGAACCCGTATCCTTATCAGGGTTTTGCGGATAATCCCTCAGTCTGCCGAGTTGAAAGATTTTTTTACGTCTAGCGTAACGACGGCGCAGTACTTTTTATCACCGCCCGTCCATCGGTCTCCGGCTATGGCGTCTGAATCAAGCGCCACGCGGTGGCTTATGGCATCTATTGTAGACCGCGCTCTACGGAATCCATACTGGTTATCCGAGAGAGCACGTCTTTCTTCAACCACAGCTAGCAGGCGTTCATATACGACCCTTTCCAATACCTTGCCCATTGTGTCCAAAAGGCAGATGGGTCGGTATGACGATGGCTCCTTCAGTGGTCTATTGGCCTTCGGAATAAGGACCAGCCTTTGGATATTCCATACGTCTGGGAACGTCCTTTCTTCCAGGCACCTTTGCAGCAACGTCATGAAGACGTCTGGCCTCCTTCGTATCGCTGCCTTTAAGGCCTTGTTTGGGACTCCATCTGGGCCAGGGGTTTTTTGTCCCCAATCCGCTTGCAGGCGCTTAAAAGCTCGTCGGCAGAAATTGCTGGTATTGCTTCCTCTTCCCTGCCGAGGAGGTTTACCAACACATACGGCGGCCTCTGCGGGAAAAGTGTCGCTACTATTGTTCGGAGCGCGAGCGGACACGTGATTTGCGGTATCTTCTGTCCTTTGACCTTCTTCAAGGCCACTTTATATGCCGTTCCCCACAGATTAATATCGGCATCCTAGCATATTTCTTTAAAACTTCTCCTTTTGCTGGCCCTTATGGATTTCTTTGAGTCACTGCGCAAGTTTCTGTAGAGTAGGAGCAGCTCATTAAAGTTTTCCCTACCTCTCGAGCGCTGCACTTTTCTTCTGGCTTTCAAGCAGTTCGCTCTTAGGGACGCTATCTCTTCGATCCACCAATGGCACGGAGATCCTCTTCTCCGTGTATTTCGTTTTCAGGGCATGGCGGCGTCGCATGCTTGTACCAGCAACTTTGCTACGTTTTGCCGGACTTCACCAACTGTACCGTCACCACCCACGTAGGAGTCCATAATGGTGTTAAAGACATCCTCGTCAAAAACTGCATCTCTCCACCTCGACCCGGTAGTTATATTCCACCTATTACCTCTGTACTCTCTAGATGCTATGTCGAGGAAGATGGCATGGTGATCGTTATTTGTGTGCTTCTCGCCCAGCGACCACTTGCATCTGGCCACTGGTGTGTGTGTGTGTGTGTGTGTAAAATAAAGTCAGAAAAATAAAAAAAAAATTTCTTGAAAGGTTTGGCTCACAATCTGGTAAGTATCGCGGGATTTTTTCTACAAATCAATTTTAACGAAGTTTGCGACTAATATTCAAATTATATACCGAAGGCAATGGGGCAGACAAATTAAAAATTGGAGGAGCTGTTGCCACAGCAAAATGGAAAGGCATGTCTATGACAAAAACGCACTTAATATTTCAAGTTTCAAGGTTCACTTTTGAAGAAATTTTGTCTGCGTTCTCACCTCAGATGACTGCATAAAATAATTTGGTTGACGGTTTTAAACCGTCTATTTTAAGATTGTATTCCACATTTTTTTGATTTCCTATTGCTTTTTGTAGATTTCAAGTGTACGTTTATCAAATGCAGTTAAGTTTCCTGCAGTGGGGTTCTGACATTGTGTTTTGACTTTTCGCACCATTTTTATATAGTTAGTCGTGTGTAAGCCAATAGAAAAAAAATCGGAACAAATCAGAGCACCATGTTACCCATGTAAAGAAAGAAAATTTTCAGTTTTAATACATATCCTCAATAATAAATATCTTAGGCGGACTTTGTATACCTACCGTTTCAAAGAATGATTCAGTAATATTCTGACCACCAGCGTATCACCGTGAATACAAAAACAGGAAGCCGTTAAGCCGCAGTTGCTCCCGAAAATACACATGTGGGCGGGAACAGTATAGCTCGCAAATATGCCCGAACGTAGTGAATATGAAAGAGAACGGCGAACGTAAATTGCCTAAGCTTTGTGACATCTGGTCAACTCAAATGAGGATCACATGAGATAATTAGGGATATAGTCGACGAACTGCACGCTTCAAGGACTGCGTACAGATTCGTGATATAGTTGTTCAAAGTCCACTGAGGTCACTCGCCGATTACAATTAGTTTCTGCGTAGTATTTCGTGGTGGTTATTTCGTTTAGGGGAGTAGCAGAAAAAGTGGACTGGAAGGTGAAAGGAAGGAGAGGGAAGATACGTTTTGTACGTAGCCGCTATCGATGGCGAATCGTTTATACTGCTGCTACGAATCGATAATATTTTTGGAAGATTCCTACTACTCACCTCTGATAAATACATAGCACACACTCATATGCAGAAAATATAGAGACTTATTTAATATATTCCAGAATTTCTACAAAAAAATTAATTAGTATTGAATAATTTTATAAGATTTTTATCGTACTCACTGGAATCTTAATCATCATTGTTATCACAGTCTTTTTTTAATTCGTTTTTAAAATTTAATTTATCTTTTCAAAATTAGCGAAAAAATCTGCTCACGTTTCAATGCTTAAGTAAATAACAATTATTGAATTTACTTTTAAATGTTGGATGCTAAACATTAAGTAGAAGCGAAGGAGAGCGATATGAAGATAGAGAAAGAAAGAGGTAGAAAAAAAGTCAAAAGACCTAAAAAGACTTCTGAAGCTGTCACTTTACGGTTATTAATTTTATGATTTATGTTGCTGAGCACGAAATTGCGCGCAAAAACATTTTATTATCAAGCATTGTTGAGTTTTTATTGTATTAACAATAATATACAACGGCAGCCGCAAGAGAAACAAAAGCAATAGTGCTTCAAATGAGTGAAAAAACCCTAACCGCCAAAGAGTTAAGATGAATTTTATATATATCCTACACTACATTATAGAATGAGTAAACGTTCCAGTACTTTGGCGATCAGATGATTAGGCGGTGAAATATCTAAGAGGTCGTAGGATTAGCCGATTATATAACTTCGTAATCAAATGATTAGATGATTCAACAACCAGATAAAGAAGAACCCGATCAGATAACTGGCCGATTGGATCATTGAGCGTTTACACACAGAGGCATGCTTAACATAAATCTAGTTTCTTAGAGCAATTGCTTCCGTAATTTTGTATAATATAATACAGGCAGAAAGCAAAAGAGTTTCTTGCAGGAGAAGTCTCCGCATCTTTTTACACACTTTGATAAATTTTATAGAGTCGCCAAACTTTTGGATGAGCTTATCATAACACTCAGTATAGAAAAACATGAAAGGCGAAATTTTTCGACGATTCAAGCAGCAATTGCAGCAGTCAGGAGCAGCAGTAGTAGTTGTTGTTACAATAGTTTTTGTCATGCGTTTATTTACTTTTTTTGTTGTTTTTTTTTTTAACCGCAAGAAACCGAAATTTAATAACAAAAATATTGGGAGGCTGAGTGCGTCAAATAACGATTCCTACGCCAAACTGCCAAAAAAAAAGAATGAGAGTGAAAAAGTCAGAAAATACCACAATAAAACAAGAATCGCTTTTCGCTATATGTGCCTGTGTCCGTGAACAGGGTCTTCCCCCGCAGTATACATATAGGTGACTACGTTTGTATAAACATTGCGTAAATACTGTAAGCACTCCAACAGTAGTGGAAAAGAGTAACTTTGATGGTAGTAGTAGTATTATAGAAAGTAATCGTGATAGTGTGGTTGTTGTTATTCTTCGTGTTAGTGATGATGATGATGGCATTGTTATGAACAACACACATATTCTCACATGCATTAATAGATGACCATGCTTGCATGCATGCAAGCAGCTTACTAAGCACGTTGGCATCATCATCATCATCATTATCGTTGTCGTCATAGGCTATACTTATAGAATCAAAAGCAGGAGAAGCTACCTTCTGCCATTCATGTCATTGACAATAATTGTTGGGCATTGTTTTGTGTTCATTCTCTTCATCGTGCAGCGCGTTGCCCGTTGTTGTTGATGACGATGACGTTGGTGGCGACAGTGGTGGTGCTGATGCCGATGCTGATGCTAGTTGGTAGTTGGCTAAGAGAATTGTATGTGTTGTGGAATACACAAAGCAAAACTACAAAAGTTTGCATTAAAAATTCATAAATCAATTATGGAATGTGTGCATGAAAATATTATTAGTTTCTTTGTATAGTTGCGTCTTCGAGTGTCCGTCCATCTACCGTTCGTTATTTATGCCACAGATCGGATCCACTTTATAAGAGAACTACAGAGTTGTTCTTTTGCTTAAACATATAAAGTGTTTTTGTCCTTATTTTTTTGTTGTTTTATTTTTTGTCAACCAAATTATATTCACAGGCATGCATGAATGCATGCATGCGTTTCCCGACAAACGTGTTTATGTGTTTGTATTATCGTTTTGTTATAATGCGTGCATTTTTGTGCGATTTTATTCAATACCAAGATTTAATAAGAAGCCACATAATCGAACTCCATCCAACCCAACCCCATCATCACACAATCAACCTAGTGGCTGGTTGGCTACTTGGTTGGTTGGCTTATTACCGGCGTCTGGCACATTTCTTTTTCTCTTTTTTCTTGTTCTTGTTTTTCATCTTCAATTTTCAATATATAACCATTTGCTATATCACACGACTTCCTCTCATCATTAGGTTGGTTAGTCGAGTTTTATATGCAGTTCCTCAACTTTTTCTTGCCTTTTGTTTTTGATTTTCTTCTCATGTCAGAATGCAAAAAATTCGCTTGCAATGGATTGACGCTTAGGATGTTCAAGTATTTGGAAGTTAATTTAACCTGGTGGACAGTTCAGAAAGTTATTCGATAAATGCTCGAGATAAAGTGATGATGGGTTCGTCTGCTTTTCGTCCTAATTTACTGAAAATATACATTTATTATTAATATCAATAAATAAATATGGAAAATATGAAATGCGTGCAGAAAACTAAAGAGAATGCGTTTTCCTAGACACTGCTTCTGATTAATGCTTTCGTACATACTACATTGTCATAGGTGTACAGCTTTTACTGTCCTATTTTCTCCACCGGCAGCATACAATTTAAGAAATATACACATAATTTGTTGGGAACATTCAATTGATTTATAAAAAGGGAATAGAATGAAGGATTCCTTTTTTTTAAATATCTTATGAGACCGTCACAAACTTCATGTATAATACTCATGGGTTTTGTTGCTGTTTATCAAGGCTGTCGAAGTAGTAATAAAAGCATTAGAAGTTCCCATAGGATTTCGCCATTTTCTTTTGCATACTGCCATATAAGTTTCGCGAACTTTTTACTGTGATATTTCACGCAGATAACAATATATAACAATATTAAATAATAAAGCAAATATTCTAAATTTTTGTAAATTACATGAAATCATCTGTGTAATTGAAAGCAATGAAGAAATTGATCTGTCCGTAGTACTCATTTGCGAGCTGCTAAGTGCGCATAGTATGCTTCGTTATGTATAGTATATAAAAGGCGACCAACGTTTGATATTGCGCAATATAAATTTTGTCATAAAGATGTGAACTGTCACGGGCGCGAATATTGATAAAGGAGGGAATATAAGTTAACACGATCTCCCATTAGAGATTGAATTTTTTCAAATTTACCTCATGACTGCAATCGTTTCTATGGGGTTCAATCGAGGAACACTTTGCGATCGATACTTTAGTCATCTTTTAGTCATATATCTGCTATAGGTCAACAAGACAGTTTCAAGCGCTTTATTTCTTAATTGAAATAAATGCTTGATAGCTACAGCGATATGGCCGCAGATGCAGTTCGGAATTGTTTTGATGAGTTAAAGCTGGAGATAACAACTTACTCAATCATTGTTTCAATCCGTTTACGATATTGATTAATACTTAATACAAAAATTGAATTCAACTTTTTAGCTCAACAAATTTACAAATTGTAAAAAACGGAGCGCGGCACTGAAACACCAATACCACTTATAATGTGAAATTTAGGCATGGATGTCTGTCACAGTGCGGCTAATTTAGAAAAAAATAGTTCTGATATTCGATATAAGCGCGCAATTTAATTTTAATCTTTCTTTTTGAGCACTGTATAATATTTAAGTGTTAAAAAAAAGAGAGGAAAATATATTTGAGATATGTAAAAAAATGGCAACACGGGAACTATCTCTACGAGATATCTGTAAATCAAGACGCTCTGAACCAAGCGGTGTAATTGATGTGCACTTTCATTTAAAAAAAAGAAACAGCGTTATTAAACATACATGTCCGTAATCAGAAAAAATTTTTTAAAAAATATTTACTCTTGGTGTAATCGTATGAAAAACTTCAACTTTAAACGAAAAAGAAACCCACTCTTTTTTAATAGATAGTGTAAAAAATGAACTTAATGAAAATTTTGCACGAGAATGCTATTTATGAATATATTGAAAAAAATTCGAACCATAAGAACAAAAATTGCCAGATTTGAGCTTCGTGTCGGTTTGAAAATACGTGTTTGGAGAAAAACGCGTTTAAAATTTTGGAAATAGATTATGGACGTCTTTCATTATTAAACATAATAAATTAATGCGCAAATGGAAGACCATAAGAAAACCTCTCATTCCCATTTAACATAATTTTGATATTAATATCTCCTAAGAGTTCTATGTGTCGCAGTTTATTGTTAAAAATATGTCTCAACGTGATGCCGCTTAGTTTAAAATTTACTTTCTAGCACTATTAGCACTATTAGTCAGATAAAAGTATGTCTTCTATCTGCAGTTTCGCAGTTTTGAGAAACCCAAGAATAGGTAATTTTTAAGCAAAACTAGGTTTATAATCACAATGCGGACTGAATTAATGAGAAACATATACGTCATACGTTGATGACGGTATATGATTCATCATCTGGGTCGAAAAGAATAACGTTATGTTGGGACCGATTACCGAAGATCATACCGAACACGAATTTTTGATGAGTGTGCTCGGTTTTTTTTAACATGGCAATATCAACCATTCTCCACACATAGTCTCTCCAACCAAAAACTTCCTTTATGAAAGGAAGGTTCATATGATTTCTGAGCAATTTTTGTCTTTTATATACAACAATGAGGTGTCATGGCACACTTTGCTTATTACTACTTTTGGGATATACAGAAAAATAAAGCGAAAATGCTACCGATAACATTGATTTCTGAATAAAATGAGGTAAAGACTTCGTCGTTTGGTTAAAAGTCTGGAAGGCTAAGAGATCAGTCACGTCTATCCTTTGCAGCTTTCAACAAAAATTGCCTTAGCCTTATTTGCAAACGATGCGGAGATAAGAAAAATTTACAAAAACTTTAAAATTACAGCAACCTTTTCACTGTCCCATCACAAATCTTTTGTAAAAAGGATCCCAGTCGAAATATTAATAATAATAAGTAAATACACTAAGCTGTGATTGGTCCTAAGACGAAAAAAAAGTTTTCGTCAATTTTTATCTACTCATCATAGAAATTATAATTAAAGGTTGACCGTTCTTACTTTATGCCAAAGGATCTTCAAGGCAATGAAATGAGACTGAGTGCCAGGAGATAAGAAAAATGTTTCCAATTTTGTTTACTTAAA
Organism: Glossina fuscipes; assembly: GCF_014805625.2. NCBI lineage: Eukaryota > Metazoa > Arthropoda > Insecta > Diptera > Glossinidae > Glossina > Glossina fuscipes. The sequence goes on along the minus strand of NW_023998433.1, from coordinate 6,180,494 downwards.
AATAAATACGAAATAATTTTCGCAAAAATCGACTGAAATTTTTACAAGAACTTAACAATGAACACTTCGGTTTACGGATAAATTTGATATGAAATGATTTTCTTTTAGAAGATGTTATATGGCCCCCAACATATTGCAATGCATTTGAAGAAAGCAAACAGAAAAAAGAAGAGAGAGGAGTGTAAGCAGAGCTCGTATTATGTATTGTGATATTTTAAACATCTCCATTACTGGCCTGGCGTATTCGCTTTGTTTCCTTTTATTTTTTTTTTTTATATAACATTTACTGTCAAGAAACAGTGGAAACATTTGCAAAAATGTTATTGGTTTAAGATATGCGCCATATAATTATTAACCATTAAACTTTAAACTTTCCACAAATAGTTATTTATGATTACGGTACATTCTGTAACTGCTATTGAGTCATTTACATACTCTTGATTAGTAAAATTGACAATTGATAAATTATAAAAACACGTACATCGGTCATGTAAGAAGCGAAGTTTTATTCACTCAAAACTCTCGCTTTCATTAATTAATGTTAAATGTAATTGTGCGATTTTTCGAATGGAATCCCTGCTTCTTTTCAGGTGACAGCATATTATTGGAACAATTTTCCAGAATTGAAGATATTTTATAAGTACTTTTCAGAAAACTGAAAACGGATGCATGTACACGATAAACAAAATAACGTTTCTTTATAAAGTGATTTTAATGTAAGACATGTTGAGATTTTTATTACTGGACGTTGGTGGTTGGCGTCATATATCGCGCAATAGTAATTATATAATACTTCATATTAATGCGTGTTCGACATTTGGACCTACGATTTTCATAAGCTTCACTTTTTGTATTTTGCCGATCGACTCGAGGTTATATTATTGCGAAAATGTGAATTAAATTCGACTTGTTTCACACAAACAATTTGTAATGTTTTCAATCAAGATAATTTACCGAATGCAACACCACACGAATGGTGTGCTCGCTTCCATTCCTTAAATTTTATTGTGGGAGATGCATTCCGCTCTAATGGAACTACCATTGCAGAAGTAGATATATCTGTAGAAATTTGACGTACAAGAAAGCATGACTAAGTCTAAGGAATTAAATATCTTTCTTACAATAAGTTTAACCCATTTGTGTAGTTCGCGTAAATATATAAAAGAACTCCATGCTTGGGTATCGCATGAATTGCTGATCAAACACTTAATTGATCGGAATTCTGCTAACGAGTCGTTATTAAAACGCCGCAAAATCGATTAATTTTCGAAATTAATTATTATGGCGATGAGAAATGCGTAAAATATTTGGTAAAACGATTTGTTTTAAATTTAATGACTAGCGCTTCAAACAAAAACAAAAGCCACAACAGTGGATGGAAAGAGAGACATTATCTTTTTGATGGCCAGGTTGGTAAATTTTGATCCATTGACCCCATAGCGCGGAAAATGTAGCCGCTGACTACAATTTATTTCATTCCCTGCAAATGTGCGTTGTGAGTCTAGAAAGGGCTTTTAATGATTTTCACCCCACCAAGTTTTTCTCCAATAATCCGCAGAAGTTCTCCGTCGACTATTGTCCGAAAAAAACCATAAGCTCATAGCCATTATGTACTTAAATAAAACTCATTTTGAATAAAAAAAATTTAATAAAAGACCAGTAAGAACATTATAATCTGGCAAGGCCGATCGTTAAATACTTTGAACCTATTCGCCTAGTACAATTATTCCCCCGTTTTGATAACAATACATCAAAACTTACAAATTATTTTCACGTAAAGCCATATTTTTCATAAAAGCCTACATAAAAAATCATAAGACGTGATCCAAATATAGCAAACCTAAAAATTTGATTGTTTGCTCTGCTCTCGTCATAGAAAGCTAAAAATTGTACTGTCACACTGTTCATTACAAGTCTTATATAAAGTGAGGTCCAAGAAGTACAATCATGTGTTCCAAACTTGGTCCATTTAATTTTTATGTTAAATTACTATCATGAACATGCTTTATTACAAAACATTAACAATTAGCGTTTTTTGGCATGTAAGAGTTCACATTTCAGAAGAATCTTTATATGTAGTGCGGAAGAATCTTATAGGTGCCCGAAAAATAGACCTACGTGGTTCAAATTAGCAGAGTTAATTTCTGTATCAATTTACTATTATGTACCAATTTTCCTCATGAAATATTGAAAATTAGACATTTTTTACATTATGAACATTAAGTTTTCGTAAGAACGGTTATGTGGGAGGTGGCTGAGAAAAATTACGTTTGCCGAAACAAATTTTTCATCCAAATTTAGAATGTCAAAATATTGTTTTTTCCATATAAAGACTTTTAAAAATAAGACGTTATATGGGAAATTCCCGGAAAAATGGATTAGTCCCAACTGTTTTCGAAAGCTTTCGTCTTTGGGGCAAAGCACGTCAGTATGTCAAATTTCACCAAAATATCTCAGCAACTGCGACCTGTAAGCTGAGTACAAACTTACATTGACCGACATCAGGTGATTTTTCAGGGTGTTACATACGTCCGCAACAACTTGACGTATGCATGATGTACGGTATAATGATGGAACATCTCCAACTTTTTTCCGAAATCTCATATAATATCAACAAAAAAGGGGGAAACTTTTAAATACTACAATCTTCCCGAAAGAGAAAATATTTCGGACTACTATTCTTTATATATATATAATGCTTGTGTGTGTATATATTTTTTTTCAAATCGAGATTAATCACTTTGTATAATTTATACTTTAAAGTTACCAATAATACCTAATAAAGATGTAGGCCAGCCAGTGAAACATTTATACTCGTCTGCTTAGTAACAGAGTAAGAGACACACAAAAAACCAATAACCGGAAAACGCGTAAATATGTTTTGAGTTTAACACCTACTAAATTATAGGAATTAAATGCAAATCTTATCTAATCGAAACCTAAAGCGATATTTATGATTTACGTCTTTAGCTAATAAATGTCCACTGGAGAATAACTGGTATTGGATCGAATATAATAGGTTCGACTCCGTATTAAGCTGAGTGTACAACAAATGGAAAAAAAACACACACACAAGCGTAAACATACATATGTACATATGCATTTGTGTTATATTCGTAGTACAAAAAAACTTGCCAGCAACTGTATATATCTATGTATACAAATGTGTGCATGTGTATATATGTGCATAATGCTTGTAATAAGGTTGAAAAATAAAAAGAGAAATAATAATAATAAACTCGTTCACAAAACTGTATCATTATCAAGCGGTTCTTTTCAGACAATAAATGATAGTTGCATTACGTAAGGTAGGGGGCATAAGTAGGAATGTGCAACGAGTCGCGCACACAGCTGTAAATGCGTTCATCAAGCTTCCTTGGCTTCTCCTGGTTATTATCAGCACGCAACTAAGTTTAAGTGTTATGGATTTGTTGTTGTTATATTTCTTTGAAACAAATTTTTTCCTCTTTTTGTGTTGTTTTTTTTGTCTCTTGTTAGTCTTTTTTCTTTGTCAAGTTTAATGCTTTATTTTACGTTTTAACTATAGCTCTTTTTTTAAATTGTGTATAGATTTTGGGATCCTTATGACTCGTGACTTCCAATTTTTGTTTGCACGTGTGTGCGTCTTTGCAAGTTGTTGTGCATTAAGTCTTTTTATAAGTTTTAAAGTTTGTTAGTATGATTGTGTGTAAGTTGTTGTAGTTGTTTCGCAGTGCTGTTGGAGTGTTAAATGCCAAAAGAATTTATCGCAGAAATTATGGCAGTTACGATATAAAAAACAATAGAGTCCCATCAGAACCCATAAAAACAACAGCAATAATAAATAACTGTAGTGCTGTATGTAAGCAAATAAACACGGGAATATGTCTACATTCATACATACAGACCGAACACATTCTTATGCTTTCATGCACATACATGTATCCATTGCATTGCTCTTCCTTCACTCTTGAAATAAAGAATTATTTTGCTGTTTGAACAGCATTTAAACTTACATGTGAAAGATTAGATTAGTTTGGCCAAAAGAAAAAAAAAGGATTGCATATCAAAAAAAAAAAAAAATTATTCGGGCCAGCACAATATTCACCTTCTTTATTTTTCTTCTTCTTCCTCGTCTTTTTCTATTCGTTTCTGTTTTTCTTTGCATTCATACCTTTATTATATGTTTCTTAACAAGTAACGCGCTATATGAAATCAATGACGGCTACCGCACTTTTTCTGTATGCTTGTTTTTGGTATCGGTTTTCAGCGAAATACATACACAATATGCCTAAGCATTCCGGTCATAAAACGTCTTTGTGCGTTTTTTGTTACTTCTTTAATCTCTGACAATCATTAGGAGTAATTTGATATGTGTATTGTATGCGTACCTCAATTCATAGTAGGGAAAAGAAACTCATCATATATGAGGTATATATATTTATAACCGTATATATCTCGGTACTACACAATGTATTATTATATAGTAGGCAAATAATCTCCGCATAAGTAGTAAATTACGAAGAAGTGAAAACCTTTTTTATATATCTATATAACAAGACACGTACTATTACTACGTATTACGTGGATCATAGTGCGTTGAAGGGCAATAAAAATTTACATATTTTACTTCATGCACCATATGCACCATTCGTAATTGCGCTTTGCAATAATCAATGTGATCATGAAGCTTTTGCCGCAATTTGTGTCAAGTGTAAGTTAAGTTGTGGAAAGCAAATCAAAAGATGTAATTCGCTTGCATGCATTTTTTAAACTTTTTAAGGAAACAATGTATGTATGTATCGATCACCACAAGATGATGAAATAATGAAGTATATTAAGTTTATCAGATTTTTTCTAAATTGACTTAATCCACGTCAAACTGTTTTCGTATGTTCTAAAATTGAGGCATGAACTCTGTATCTTAGTACCTTGAAAAAGAAATGTACAAGGCAGCCATAATGAACTCATGAGGCCATTGACTTAAACTATGTTAACGCTCGAAATTAGGAATTGTGGGAAAAGATGGTTGAATTCTTCTCAAAGGTGAGACATTGTACCATGACGAGGAATCAGGCCAAGATACTTAATTGGAAGCATATGCAAAAGGTAGATTAGTCGTTTTCACCTTATAAATTTCCCAAACAATCACACAAATTCTAGATGATATCATAGTAAAATTTGACAAAAAGAGGAGCTAGAACCTACTGCGATATAAGATAATGTCAAGAATTCATCCATCTATCATTAACCAGTATTTAACAATATATAGAGACATAATGATCTGAAACGAAACAAGTAAGAGAAAGTTCGGTCGAAACCGAATCTTTTATACCCATCATCGTTTACCTCAAAAAAGCCGAAAGAAGTGAAAAAACACAGTTCTCATGCTCTATAATATGGAGTGGGCGTATTTGATTTCGTCTATTTTAAAATAAATGTTTTTGTCATAGAGCCATGTGGGCATTAAGGGCGTGTCCTTTGAAAAGTTTAGGTCAATTTCAAATTCTTTTGCAAATTTTTAGGCGATATCTTCATTTTCGCCAACGAGAGAATATTTACCAAAAATATTACAAAATGAAGCAGACGGATGGACCGACGAACAGGCGGATATGCTTAGGTGTATTTAAAATTTAAAACTGGCTAAGAATTTATATACATTATTGAGTTTTTGAAGCTTGTTTCTGCGTGTTAAAAAGGTATTGAACAAGTAATTAAATTCTGATGCAATAAATATTATGATGTGGACAGACTAAAACGACACGAACAAAACATTATGCAGGCTTCCCTTTTATAACATGCTATTTGTAAACATTGTTTCGGTACAGCAAAATATCAAATATCCGTTCCACCAGATTATTCTTCAATTGGAGAACTTTGAGAAAAAAAAAATTGATTAGCTCTAATTTTTGGTGAAAATTAATTTTGTAATCACAATTATATTTTGAATACATTTTTAAATTTTATATTTCATCGTAATGTTGAACTTTATATATACGTATATTTTTTATAAAAACTTGCCGATAACTTACTTTTTCATATATATGTACATTCTGAACGAGGTTTTAGTTTTCATAAAATTTTACACTGTGAAACTTTGTTTGGATTAAATGGGGTACACATTGTCTTGATCTATATTATTCCAATGGATTTCGATACAATACACCATACACTGCCTTGATTAATGGTATATCTAAGCTTAAATTATAATATTCTGTATTATATCTTAATTTAAATAAATAAATAAAAAAATTTCGTATAACATGGCTTTCACGCAGCGTTATTTCAAAACCGTGGTATATTGAAAAAGCCCATGTACAATGTACTACTTAATATCACTTTTTATTAAGAAAGAACGCACTTCAACTTAGATTTTCAAACAATGAATAATTTCTCACCATTGATCCAAGTAGAAGTTGTAGCGTTTGTGGTACTTGTTTTAATATCTCTCACGGTCATAGCAAATCAATATGCAAGTAAACCTCCAACTAAAATATTCAAGTGTATATGTAATTTTCACGTCAATAAGCAAAATTTATTCTGCAACCTGTACATAGCTCCCAAATAGATAGATGGCAAGAATTGTTTTGCAGGCGATAAATTATCTGAGAACGAAGGGAAGGCTAACCTAAGACGAGCACACAACAGCTCGCATGGAAGGTAAGGGTCTATACATAGCTGAAAAAAGGAAACCCCATTTCGATTTCAAAGTAAGCCAAATTCTAAAAATAATGGCCAAATTTTACAATAACGGTTCGATTAAGCTCCGCATACTTGCGAAGAAATTTGGAATGCTTATGGTGAAGATGCTTTGAAAGATCAACAGTACATAAATGATTTATTCGCGTCTGCCTTGGAAACTTCAAATTTGAAAGAGGCGTCACGCAATGTTTTTGCGGGAACGGAAAAAAAAACTTGAATCATAAGCTGCTCTAACCTGAACAGATAATTGATTATCAATGAATTAAAGCAGCCAGAATATATCAATAAGCGTTATCTGTCATCACGATGATGCCAGATTACGCACATCCTTGCATGTTTTAATGCATCCAGCAGAACGCTCTTAATGGTTTAAAGGTGACATATAAGACTGTTCAACCTTTCAGATGTTCTACTGCGGAAGTATAACGATTCCACCTGAAAAGTAGTAAAAACTTATCGATCAAAATGAAACATATTTGATTTAATAAAGTTTAGGTAAAATATAAAGGGAAAGCTTATATTGTGGTCGTAGTTTTTTCCTTGATTTAATATATACACCGTTAAACGTAAGATACTCAAAATCTATTTAACTTGTGACATTATTATTGAATAGTTGAACTAAGCCAAAAACTTATGGAATGTGCAAACAAAAAATAGATGTACTTGAAATCCTTATTGAGTGCTATTTACGCCCAATTTTCAAAATATCACAAAGTTGATATATGTATAATTGTATTGTTATGAAATTCGCTTTTGCTATGATACAGTTCGTATCACTAGATCGTGGATATTTTGATCAAAAGAAATACACTCCAAAGTTGTTTTATATTACTACTTTGTCTTTCACAACAGTAGAAATATTTATTTACGATTTATTTTGGCCGTACTCTCAACTTCTACGTTCTTGCCAAACTAACTCTACTTTTCACAAATATTCGATTATATACAATTTTACAAGAATGTTACTATACCTAAATTTATGGTTATGGTTTAATCCCAGCCTGGTTTTTCCTCTAATCGTTTCCATCGGCCTGCACCTGCATGACGAGCCTGCGAATATGCACTTAGCTTTTACCTGTTTGCTTTTCCAGTAATCGTTTTCATTGGCCTGCAGCTGCATGAGGCGCCTGCGAATGCTCATTTGGTTTTCCCTTCTTTAGGGAATTTATTCTTACGAAAATTACTTAGCTGACATTTAACTGAATTTGGGATTTTCGTAACAGTATATATATTCTAATAATATACTCGGCCTCCTAATATATTTTATGTTCTAACATCACAAACTGGTCTAAATATTTTAAGATGTGTTTCAGTTACAATACGCTTTCTTTTAATTATATTGGACATAACAACAATAAGTAAAGGAATAACTCAAAGCGGTTATCGTCACTTATCGAAACAGGTTAAATTTCAGATGGCATACCATTAAAAAAATGAGGAATATCATGACCACTTAATGTGTTAATCCTCACTTCATTCCTTCACTATATCCAATCAACATCGTGAAAGTTAGGGTCAAAACATTTGAAAAAATTCGCTTGCATCATAACATTACAACGCCCCAATGAATCCTTAAAAAATCTATTCCTCTAGTTTGCAATTGTTGACACAATCTCACTATCAATAAAGTATTAAATTTATTAAAGTGACTGAACCAACTACTTGGTCGACCCCTTAAGACAAAGAACAGATAATCTTCGTTGCTAGTTTTCATCCTACTTTCTACTCTCAGAACTTAAATAAACAATAATAGTAATAATAATAAAAAAAATATTACATTTTCTTTTAATATGTTCGCTGTAATGCACCGCTTACCGTGCGACCCAATCAGAAATTTAAGCTTGCCATGAAAATATTTTCTAAATCTCGTGAGCCTTTTTTAATGCTTTTTCGTATTTTCGAAAAGAAGTAGTTTATTTTATAACTCATTTATTTATTTTGCTGAAAGGCACATCATTTTGGAAAATTATTAATGTAAACTTTTTTTATATCAAACTTTATACGTGTATTGGATTTTTTTATCCAAATGCTGCATTGACCGCCACGTACTGAAGGCTTTGAAGATATTAAACTGAAAGGAAAATATTCGCGCAAGTAAGATACCAAATAAGAAATCCGGCAACTTTAACGTACATGGAGCGACTAGTTCACCAGCCTTTACTTTACACAAACTGGTTGATAACTGTCTTGTTAATCAAACCTCTGTTGAGTATTTTTTTTTATCGGGCTTGCCTACGAAATGCCATAGCATCAGTTCCTGGAAAAGCAGTTTGTTTCAATTGGACCCAAAAAATTCATGCAATGAATGTGTTAGCAAGGAATCCCTATCTGGGGATGAGTTCAAATGTACAAGCAAACGGTTACGGAATGATCATAAAAAATTTTGATATATTGATCGCTCAGTGTCGCTTCCTAAAAAGCGACAACAATCTATGATTTGTAAACTCGACTACCAAAAGCATAAACGTCGCGGCCATTAAAGATTGTATTCTTATTGACAACGATACCTAGCAATATTTTTTTATGCCTTCAGCAACCAATGAAAACAAAGCGTAATTTCGAAGGATATTAACGTCCAGTTTTTCCCAATTAGAAGATGTATGTTAGATGGCTTACGATGTTATCAGGATGGATCTTACCATTTACGATGTTGGTCTGATTACAAGACTGCCTGATTTGAAATCCATTTATTCCGTTATATACCGACTAGTTAATAAGCGTCACATATTCCAAGGAAACTTATCTACTAATATTATCTAATTTTTAAATATATGGCTTCTTGTCGCTTATGCAATTGCGATTGTCAGTAAAAGGAAACTTGCAATAAGATTGATTTGTTTTTGAGTTAATATTTTTCTAGTCTACAATTATCAAATTAAAGGAGAATTTCATTTTTTCTTTAGTTTTCAATTCGTTTAAGTTATTGGTACAAATAACAAAAGCAAAAAAAAAACAAAAAAAAAATCTAAATGAATGGCTTTTCCGTAAACACCTAACTAACCTTATTTGTTTATTTACTTAACCGACTTTTAATGCTTGACGGTATCGTGGTTATTTTCTGATTTTCATTTAAAAATTTTTTTTTTCGTTGCCGGTTTCAAGAAAAAATAACCTTCCGAGTAAAAATCTTAAAAATAAGAAAAAACATCAGGTACCATAAGCAGAAACTTTCAACACACAATATACTTACTTATAATAACCCAGTCAACTAGGCACGCAGGCAGCCAAGCAGCCAGCTAGCTAGCCAGTCAAGCAAGCGAACAGAGTCCGGAGTCATTCAGTCAATATAGTTTCATTTTGAAGCAGTATCTGAAATCAGTACGAGTGATAAATTGAAAATTAATGAAGTGAAAATAGATGGAACGGATCGCAAATTGCGCCAAGCCAATAAAATATTTTGACATTTGGAGTTATCGTCTTAATCTGCTTCGATGACTTTTAAATGCAGCAACAAAAACAAAACAAAAGCAAAAAAGAAAAAAAAAAGACTAAACGTAACTTAAACCAAAGGAACGCAATTCCTACTATTCATCAGAGAAGCGTACGGATTGTTTTATATTTGTTATTGTCTTTAGGTAGAAAGAGGCATATAACAACACAGACACACCGATAGAGCAGCATAAACAGAAACCTTAACTCAAATGAAACGAAAAGGCTACGCATGAGCTATACTTTGTTTTCATTCAGGTATAAATAAGCGAACACATATATAGTCACATTTATGTTTGATATATACATATATATAGATATATATATTTTATGTATATATATGTAGATATATATATTTTATATATATATATATATATAGATATATGTATTTTATATATATGTATATCAGTCGACTTGACCAACTTATTTCGTATATGTTTGAAGCATACCGCCACAATGTTTATTAATGTTGTTGTCGCTGCGATTGTTGTTCGATTTTTTGTCTTATTTCGCATGTATTTTCTTACGTTACTGCTTACTTTCAGTTACTTGGCGGTGGTGTGGCTCAATCTGTTACGGCACCGTTGGCTAGCAGTGCCCCCTCGCCGCTGTCCGGCTCAAATGAGAATTCTTTAAGTCCATCAGGTGGTTCGGTCGCTTCGATTTCCAATGGTCCCTTAAGTCCAGGTGCAATTTCGCAGACATCAACTAACAATGCGGGCAGTATGCCGTCAAATCCTTCAGCTTCTTTAATGACACCAGCAACAACAGTATCCGATGGTACATCAGCGACGACAGCAGTAGCAGCGGCAGCAGCGGCAACGGCAGCTGATGTGATGAATCCAATAAATGCAGGTTCTTCGCCATCTTGCTGTGAAAACGGACGTCCGATTATGACAGATCCCGTCTCTGGCCAAACTGTATGCTCGTGTCAATATGATTCGGCTCGTTTAGCATTATCTAGTTACTCACGCATGCCTGCGACGAGTGTTGGTGTCTATGGGTCGCCCTATCCCTCCACCGAACAGAACCCCTATCCCAGCATCAGTGTAGATAGTTCAGCGTTCTATACACCATTGGTAAGTCATTATTCATCTAAATACGATTATTAGTCAATTATCATTTATCTGACTGTAAAATAGTAAGTGAGACAGAGGTAGAACGAGCAGCATATCTGCTAGACAAAGTTAGACAAAGTGGTGATGAGGGAAATAGGAAATGAGAGAGAGAAAGAGAGCGTATAGGTGCTGCCTTCTCTTCTCCAATTATCTTGTAGATGTCAAACATTTAATTCAATTAGTTTAGTTGTGCGTATGCAGATGAATAGTCGGTTGCTTGGTGGATGGGAGAACGATGCACATCCGCATAAGCATGACTACGGTTATCATTATTTGTGTTATTCCCATTACATAAACGTACCCGCATTCATCAGCAAGCGTACGTACCAATACGTGTCGTATCGCCTGATATCGTACGGAAAATAGTGAAAACCCTTTTTAAATGAAAATTGACAGTATGTTTAGATAGACTGACAACCAACTGGCCAGCAACGGCCCAGTTTGTTGCGTCTTTAACTACGTCATAATATTGCATGCATACATGCACACATCAAGCAGGCGTATGCATTCAGTACACTTAATCAGATAATGCTATAATTTTCAATTTTAACTTTGTATGCCTGTCCGTTATGGCAAAGACAAATGGCTTTTATTTGTATTTCTATTTATTTTTGTTATACTATCATTATTATTATTATTTTTATAATTTGAATTTATTTTTCTTTTTAATTTGATAAAGTTGACATATATTCACTTGATAAATTTTTTTTTTTCGGCACGGCTTCGTATTAGAACCATTTGTGACTTAATTATGATATTATAAATAGAATTTTATAACTTTATGGAGTTCGTAATTGTAGTCTTGAAGTCTTAACCATTTCTTTTTTTTTAAATTTTCCAGAGCAATCCCTACAGTTTAAAAGAAAACTCCAGTGGCAGTGATATGACTACTTGGACTTCAGCCGGATTACAACCAACTCCCAGTTATTATTCATATGATCCTACATTCGCTTACGGGTAAGTTGATCGACAATAGAGTTAAAAATTTTATAAAACTAACTTAAATTCGCTTATATAAAATGCATATCGAACTGACACAAATAGCTTTAAAAGGAAAGAAAAAGAAATATTGCAAAGACAAACAACTAAATTAAATTAAAACAATCTTTATGACCAACTTAGGATTTGTTGCTTAATCTAAAACTCGTTGTGGTGTTGCTTGAATTGTAATGTTAGCCTGCGGCAGATCGTTTTCCTTTTTTTTTTTTTTTGATGTGCAATGAAATAGACCACCTCCTCCTTATTCTCTCATTCTAGTTCTTTCCCGGACTGTCTGTCTGTCTCTCTCTCTGTTTTATTTAGACAGCCCCAAGTAAATAAAATGCTCCTTTGAAATGCAGCTTAAAACAGAAAAATCTTTTCATATGTTTTAATGGTTCACTCCGGGGATTTGTCTTTATTGTTTTCATTGTTGTTGTTCTTGTCGTTGTTGTTGTTTTTGGTGAGTTTTCTTCACACATTTCACACTCAACAAGTGTTCAAGATAAGCGATATATACAGTAATAAAAGAGTTCTTGGATATATCAATAAGAAATAAAAAATTTGTTTGCAAAATTTCAATTTTAAAGCAAACAAAAAGTAAGGACAAAAATGAAAAATAAACTAAATTGTGTGTATAAAATAAACGAATTAATGAAAAAACGGAACGAAGTTTTTTAATATTTAATATCATGACGTTTAATATGATTTGCATTAGAATTTTTTTTAAAAATTAATAGCGAAATCGACAAGATTCTAATTAAATAGATCCCATAAAATATTATTAAAAATTATTAAAAGTTTACGAAATATTTTTTTTAGAAAAACTATTTTCGAAAAAGAATTGTATGACAACGTGCCCTTTAAAGTAAAAGTATATTTATAAATTTTTAAAAAGAAGAAAATGGACCTTCGAATAAGAAGATGGAGGGGTGCCAAGCCGTTACGATGACCGTCACGATAAAGAAGGCATGAAGACCTTTGGGATTTTACATCACCCGTCTACTCATCCAGTCCGTTACTATTCTACACTTAGGCCAAGGCTTTTAGGTAGAGCTTTTCTATACGATCTCAACTACCTCTATTACTGATGTCGGGGCTATAAGCAAATGTTTTGAGTTCTGTAACTTTTATAAGCCATCTGTTTTGAAATTAAGCTTCTGTACATGTCCACAAGTAATGCTTATGAACCAATTTTTGTTAAGTGTACCATGCGGCAGGCGATCTTCTACTTTAACTTAAGCCAATTTCTAGTGCTGATATATAAACGTGTGATAGACAAAAGATATCCAACGTATTCTTCATCAATATGTGTATCTAAAACGACTCAAGCCGCTCTTCGTCTTTCTGAAACTTTTCCGATTATCGAAAATTGATTATTAAGCTAACCAGTAAATGTAATCGGTAAATAGACGTGATCCGACAAAAATCATAGGCGACCGTTTTACATTAAAAGACTTAATTTGTAAGCGGAAAAGAAGCAAATTTCTCGTAATTGTAATTTACGATCTATGATAATCGATCTGAAGTGAGCCATACGTATTAATCATTGTAAAAGCAATCTGCGTAGCACCTATTAGTCGATAATAGGTTATCGAAAATTCTTCATTGGTATTCGAATACAATTGTAACGTCCTATTCTCCGTAACAGAGAATGATGTGTTCTTCAATGTCATAATGCCAGGAAGTATGCGTAAGAGATCCCGTAAAAATTCTGATCTTGTTCGCAAGTGTCCGTCCGTCTAAAGCCATTTGTTAGTCGCGAATATGTATTGGTTTCAATGCCCATATAGCTGTAAGTCGAATCGTATAGCAGATGGTAGTCTAAAATTTGATGACATGAATTTTGCACAGCTCTCTAAAGGTTTTCATATGCACCTTAGAAATAGTTTTGCTAGGCGAAAGACTAATAAGAAGAGAATAATAATAAGATCGTTCTTTTAATAGTGATAAGTTAAGAGACTATTGACGTATACTATACTCGAAATGGGATTTTTAAATATTGCAATAATTAAAATTGGCAGTACATTTAAACCTTTTTTTTATGGTCTTACAATTGCAGTTATGGCCCATCGTATGATTTGGCCGCTCGTCGTAAAAATGCTACTCGAGAATCTACGGCCACTTTAAAGGCTTGGTTAAACGAACATAAAAAGAATCCCTATCCTACAAAAGGTGAAAAGATCATGTTGGCAATTATCACTAAAATGACGTTGACTCAGGTATCCACTTGGTTCGCCAATGCTCGACGGCGTTTGAAAAAAGAGAATAAAATGACTTGGGAACCGAAAAATAAGACAGACGATGACGAAGATGCTATGCTATCGGATGATGATAAAGATTGCAGCAGTGCAGATATGGATAAAGTAGGTGGCACTATATACTCTCAAATGCAAAAAGGTGAGTACCATTATTTCTAAAAACTAAAGGTGAATATATCCTGTTATATGTAAAGTTCCGCTAACATTTTACATTTACAACATTTCGCGTGATATCATTATATAAAAGGAAACTAAATTTCTTTAAAACTAAAGGTTCTCTTCACAAAAACCAACTAAATTGTCTAAACACGTTGTATATGATGTTTTGGCGGCAGAAGTGCCAGCTTAAAATCTAAGGCTTAAGTTTTTATTTTTTGTGTGTTTTTATTCTTTGCTAAGCGAAAGCCAAAAAATGAGAATAAAGTGTTCTTGCAAAGGCAGACTAAAAATATAATATAATAAAAAAATAGAAACAGAAAAAATATAGAGAATTGCCGTCTTGTATTTAATAAGGACTATTTAAGGACTTTTTGATCTTTTTCGCTTCTTTTTTTGCACTTGTTTAACTACAATTACAATCGAGAAGCATTTAACAAAGTCTTAAAATCATTTATTTTTGCGATTCTGATCGTCAACAAAGTCTTACATTGTTTTTGCTTTTTGTTATGTTTTTCATTTGTTATAGATAATGATATAATGAAAAATGACCTACAAAAGAATCATCAAAAAGATAACAACAACGATTTAAATGACGACAATAACAAACCAGAAAATTTAAGTGCTACCACAGCTGCTTATAATATGACACATGGCAATATTTATAGTCCCTATCAGTCGGCTCAGCATTTACAACATTCCTATGCCTACCAAACAGATCTGCAAAGTTACTCGATGGTTTATAATACACCAAACGCCCCTAGAGACGATTGTGGCATACCGTTGCCAGCTAGTAAGCCGAAAATCTGGAGTTTAGCTGATACGGTGGCCTGTAAAACACCACCTCCCCATAGTATGTATGGTATTTCAAGTGCTGTTCATCATCAACAATCACCAGCGCAAGCACAAATTAATGGACAAACACGTTCATATTATGCTAATAATGGACAAATGAATCATGCGGGAATATCTAATAATTCTACAGCCTTGACTCTGATGAGCAATTATGTGAATAATACAACATATGCCAGTCGTTCAGCTAATAACAATAACGGAGATGATGGCAATTATGGTGCAGCAGGTTCTCAACCGCATGGCTATCATGGCAATATGAATGCTATGGCTAACATAATGCAAACCCAGCAGCAACACCTTCAACATCAACAGCAGCAGCAATATCAATGTAATACAATAAACCAAAGTCAGCAACAACAACAACAACAACAGCAACACCCACATCAACGTTTGGGGTTCCCCGAAATACAACCGGATACACCACCTCAGACACCACCCAATATGAAACCAGGCCAGAGCCTAAATTCTCTAATGCTTACACCTCATCATACAATCAACTATTTACATAACAATCCAACAGCAGCAGCAGCAGCAGCCGCAATAGCAGCAGCAGCACATAACGTTTCCTATACTAGTGATATGTCTACGACAGCAACTCAAAGCAGTAACGGAGCTGGCGGTGGAGAATGTTCGGGTGATAGAGCTCATAATATGGAAATGCGATAATTATGCAAATGAAGTACATTTAATAATAATAATAAAAATAATAATTATAAAATAGTTATAATAATTAAGGGAATTGTGCAAAAAACCAAATAAATCGAAATAAATTAAAAATAAGAAAGAAATTTAAGAAAAAAAGATCATTAAATTAGAAAAAAAAAAAACGGTGAAAACATTGTTTCACCCCTGGACGAATTTTAGATACATAACCATCCCTATGCAGAGCGACATAAATGTAAATAAAATGTGAATGAATAAATATCGATTGGTTTTTTCCTTCTTCACTGATACCGACAGTAATGAGATCAATTTCAGGTATGACTTCGATAAGTGTGTTAATAGAAATCCGCATACCATCGATAGTTATAGATAGTGGTAAATCATTCGTTTTTTTTTCACATCTTGCTTTAACTATGGATTTGAGTGAACCGTTAATATATTACAATGAAGGTTCATTTTTGGTTTTCTAACCCTACTGGTTTTAAAATTGACAATTTCAGGATTAAGAACGCAGAGAGACAGCTGGACAGCCTTAAAACAAAATAGGTTCTCATCTTATATACATGGCAATTTGTGTGGTAAAATGGTTCAGTGACTATTACATGCTATATAACAGAATAGTTATAACCTCTCATTTTATGATGATGGCTATATTGTTGATTATATTTGTATATAATTATCATTAGAGTAATACACATTACATAAAGGTATGCAAATACACTAACTTATAACACATATTTAATAATTTAGTTTCGTGCACGTAATATGATACATATCGTACGAAGTTCATATAACTGTATACATGAAGATACACACACAGACGCACACGCAAACACATACATATATATTACATTTTGTTTTCTAATTAATAAACACTTAAATCATAGTCTCGCCACAGTTCCCGGAACAGCTGCATCTGTAAATAAATAATAATAATAATAACAATAATTAATAAATAATAAAAACCTATAACTTGTAATATATATTGAGTTATTTTATATGAAAAAATAATCCTGGTATATTAATAATTTTTTTAAAAGCAGACAGAAGACATTACTCTTAAAACCTCATTGCTTTGATGCCCATCATTCCAAATTTGTTTTTCACGATTATATATGTATCCTTTACATGTAGCAGGCAGTCGTCTGGCGAGTACAATTTTCAACTCATCTCAGTGAATATAGATCTGAAATTTTTTATTAAAATTTTTGTTAGACCATCAGCATTTTCACAACAAAAGACGGACGAACGAATGGGTAAATGTATCGGGCGCATTTTTTAACATAATCTTGTAGTGTTTATTGAGAATGGCTAAAATAGCTTATTTGTCTTTATGAGATTATCCTGTGTTATGAAAAATCTAGCGACGATAAGTCAACGAACCAATGGACAGACAGAAGTCTTTTATGCGTATTCTTTACGGTAAAAAAACACTGATGACGAAAATATAACATCTCCATATTGAACATATGCGTTTGTTCGCACGCATGCGTGTGAAGCCGGGCATATATATAATTGTTAAAAAAATGAATTCGTACATATGTATTATGTATAATTTATTATAGTAAAAACGATCTCTTCATCTCTTCATCGATCTCCCCACCCCCTTTTTTTTCTTTTCCATAAAACTGCCTTATTATCTTGTTAAGCAGTGACTTGTTTGCGTATAACACTTAATATAAAATAAAATTTAAAAAAAAAAACGCTATAAAATTACTTTTTAAGGTTTCCATATATAAATTTATTTTGGTTTTTTCAACTTTATGACTTAATAATCGTAAGGAATGTAAGCAACATAGAAATTAGTAATTAAGCACTTAAATCTATATATGTGTGAAAAAAGTGGAATAAAAACAAAAAATTATCAAACAAACACATAAAAATTTGTGTAGACATTTATTTTTATTATTAATTAGTAACTAAATGCAATTTAAGTTGTTTTTTCCTTCATACTTATGTGTCCCACTCCCGTCCCAACGCCCCTCTCTCTATAACTCACTCTCGCTCTCTCACTTCTATTTCTCTCTACTTCTCTTTATGGACGTACCCACCACAACAACACAATTTTTTTATTGCCTTAGCTTCTAAAGTGGAAAAAAAATTTGAAATAAAAAAAATTAAAAGCATAATGAAAAACAATAAAAAAGCTACATGTAAAAATAAACAACAAATTATAATCTGTGATAATATTTAGAAAAAGTGTATAAAGCGATAATCTAATAAACATTATTATTAAGATTTAACGCATTATTGTACGTAATTCAGACACTAAAACAGGAAATGTAAATAAATCCAAGAACGAAAGTAAAAATTAAATAGAAATGTATAATTCCATGAAAATAAATAATAATAAATTAATATATGCATATATGTATATATATGTATATATAAGTAAACATATATTAAAAATATAATCTAAGAACCTGTGATTTGAATTTGTATTGACGGGGAATTTTATTTATTTGTTGCGTTAAATTCACTATCGAAGGGAGAATACCAGTATTCTAATTTAATCAGTATTTACGCAACTCCTAGATATGTCCGTCAAAGATTTCGTAAACTTTATACAAATGCAGGTTTTTTACTAATCGCCCCTTTCGCAACAACTTTTTTTTATCACCAGATGTACGGTATATTGCGACAACGGATATTTGAGATTTTTCCCATGTATGTCAGGCTAGTATGACGTACGTTGGCACTCACTATTTATTACTATGGCTTTGTTACATATACTTCGTACTGCCGAAATGTTTTCTTTTAAGAAAGGCTTCACGTCGGAAGTTTCAAAAAGACACGGGAAAACTGGAAACCTTTCCTTCTAATTTAAGATGCCAAGTTCTGACTGTTACGGAAAGTAAAAAAGGAGTAATTGCGTGCATGGGAAGGATAATATGTCCAAACATAACCAACGAATGTTCTAGAAATCAAGTAAAAATATTGTATTTATCTTGGAAAGAAATCTTAAAGTTACTTACCTCAAATCAATACATAGCAGTTACAAGGTATTTTCTGATTTTTGGGGTTTCCGAGTCGACCTAGTAAAAACTGCTTTGTATAATTTCAGATCGAAATATCTTCTGTTCTATGCTATAGGTTGATGACATTAATTTCTGCTTAGAATTCTTAGTTATTGTTTGAACCAAGTAAGAGATATGCTTTTTGTTCGCTGGCGTAAATCAGATCATGTCCATTCTAGCATTTGATCTGTCGTTTCGTTAACTACTAATATATTTTCTAATTTTAAAGTTCTTGTTAAGTTTGCCAGCATTCAGCTTCTGAGCGTTTTAAAGATAGACGCCAGATAGAGGGAGAGACATTCTCTGCGTGTTTGTAGGCGTTACAAGCGGTATAGTAAGTCTAGTATAATCGAATACTTAGGGCAAATTGTTAAGTTATCAAGTGCGTATATAACCGAAGCTTTGAAATGGAAAGAACGTGGTGCATCTATAGCAACGATATTACCGGAACGAAATTCGGCAAACCGGTTTTGGCGATGGTGTTTCCTCAACCGATACTCTCTATACACATATAAAATCTTTATACTTTTAATAAGAAAAAAAGCAAAATGTGCCGAAAGTGCTGCTTTCGACTTTTCTTATTTGATGGGGGAAGAAACAAATTCCATTGCAGAGAATCAACCGAATTTCTTCAAAAACAAGCCTTGTTCAGCTGAGCTTCAAATACCAGCTATCCAAATATAAAAGGCTTAAATTGTCGGTTGGGAAAAACAAACGAGACGAATTTTCGAATAAACTAAACCTCTTTAATTTCGTCATTTTTATTACTGAGAGAAGATTATGATGCGTACACGTTAAAATGGGAAAACAAGTCATAACTAATTTGTTCACATAATATAGGAGAGAGCAGTTTAAAACCCTTTGTGAAAGTAATTTATACTTCAGCGATCAGCACGATGGATTCGTAAGTTTATCTGTCTTTGGAATAAACAAGTGTGATAGCAAAATTTGATCTAGATAAACAAGAATCGCTTTAACTAATAAAGTTTAATACAGCGTTAAGTTCAAACACCATACGCTTGCTATTGATTATCAAAAAGCTATGAATCCAAGAATCTGCGCGGATGCAGTTGTACGTTAACTGTGCCCAAAGTACGAAATAAAATATTCACTTGATTTCTGATATGAGTAAAATTTTCATTTGATTTCTGTAATCTTCTGATGTAACTCTTGTGTGAACTCACTGAGAATTTCCTGTCACGAGATTTTGTAAAGTACTTTCGTCTCGTGGTTTCTTTCGTAACTGGCATATATCTTTTTGTAAGTTTGGGAAGTTCAAAAATTTCCTCATGTCCTTCGGAGAAATAATGTGAACTTGAAAAAAACCAAAAATTTTTAAAGAACATGCCTATAACACGCCTACACACTATACAACAAGTACTATGAACACTTTTGTTTTCTGTGTTGCTTGCTTGTTACCTATTAAGTATAATACATATACTATATAAATTAACACTTTTATTTTAAAAATAGAAAAAGTCAGCCGCGCCCGCTCGATATTATAAAGTACGAACATTTAATTCTTTTCTTTTTTTTGGGATCATGGTGATGTATAGAAAAGATTTGTTCACAACAATGTTTATTAGAATTTATAATTTACTGATGAAACTATATTGAGATTTCCGAATTTTTATTTGCCCCGCTGTAGTACGGATACGGATATATTTTCATTTTAACGAACTGTTTGGAACCGCCAAAACCAAGCTTAGGAGAAGCCACAAAATGCATATACTTTTAATCCGTATGAAATTCTGAATCGATATAAGCATATATGCACATCCAGGAAGTGTTAAACTTTCTCACGCTAGTAAATGTTTGGATATCGATTTTCAATTAATTTAAAATAGTGGTAGAAGTAGTTCTTGTACGCAGATGAATATTTACAGTGCAACTTAAGCTGAGAGCACCTCTGCTGCCCGAAATTTTTTGCCATTACTTGTAAACTGCAATGGATACAACGATAGACATTGTCCCATATACATATTCTCTAGCTGATACCCTAGTATCTGTGTAATAATGGAAAAAATCGGCCTTCCTCATCCAATATATCGAAATTTCATTTTCATCGTTTTTTTTTTTTGTTTATTTGAAGATAAAGATGTTTTTGAAGAAGAATGGGCCGTCACTAGTTTTATTTTGAAATCTAATCGGTATTATATCGAACGTAGGGAGTTACAACTTGTAAATTGAATGTGAAATTAAAAGTAGGTGTGGTTGTTCTGCCCGTGGGGTATATATAGGTTGAAATAATTGCGATTATTAAGGAAGACCAGTAGTCAACGCAAATGACCGTTAAAAATGACAACTTATAATTTTCTGATCTTTTTTGGAAACAAAAATCAAAGTACAGGCAGTAACAAGAATAAGGAGAAGCAGTAAGAGAAAAAAACAAAAAAAATGTCCAATTGAAAGCCTTGTAGTAAACGTGAGAGAAGCAATAGAAATCACTGAAAAACCTTTAAGACAGAAAACAGACAAGTTGGATACTTATCGCATAGTCGGAATCTTTCTTTTTAGATTAATCGTACAAAAACACGAATATACGCACGGTCACAGAAATAAATATAAATATATATGTATATATATCTATATATATATATATATATATATATATATATATGTATACATATATATACATATATATACATATATATGCACACGTACATGTACACATATGCACAGATTTAAAGATACGAATTTGACTAGCAAAGTCTAGTCACATCACTTATGATCTAAAATGTTTAACGAAGGGATCTTCTCAGCGGAGGAGATTTCAGAAAAAAAAAAAAAGACATATTGCATATACACATAAACAGACCATACATAAATTCATTCATCAATTGCAATAGTGGATTTGGCAACAACAACAAAATTAAGGGAGGAGAGAAAACTAAATAAAGGTAGAAACTATTGTCACATGCATTAACATAAGGCTTCAGGCAAAAAGCAAACTAAAGAAAAAGAAATAAATGGTTATTTCATTTTTTAAATAAATTAATGATACTCAATCAATTTTATGCCGAGGAAAGGAGCAAATAAGGCAAAAAAATCAGTCGTTAAAAACATGTGCTGGAAAAAGTGTCATTTAATGAGTATTTAAAAAGTTTGTAATAATTCTTTCAAAATCTACACTATCTTTAAGACTGCGTGCACACGCGCGCATTTCTCAGTGGTTTATTTTATGAGCTAAAGAATCATACATGAATGAAAAGAAAATTTGTCCCTTCTTTCTACGAACCCGCTCGCTCCGAAGAAAAGATGTAGATTATTCTCTTTAAATAACTATTCCAGCGATATGTATGATATATATGTGATATGTATATATATATATATATATATTTATATATATGTTATGTATGATGTATTTGAAAAGATATTTTATTCATTTATTGAATTATCAGGGCTAATGAATTTGATCTGCTGTGACCTTTGTTAAACTTTACTATTTTTGACTTCAAAGTATATAAAAATTCATGTCTGCCTAGTCATTTTGCTTCTAACTGTTGTTTAAATACAGAGATTGCTTATTTGCCAAATTTTTCGACATCTGTTTCTATTTGTATGCTTAGGCTTAATTCAATGTCTGGGGTCCCTTACCGCCGTAAGCAACAAGCGTTTAAGCTGATAAAGCCGACAATGCCACCAAGAAGAGTAGACCCTCTGGTGTGCTGTTAGTGTTGCAAGGATGGCTTGTCTAATTGACTGTATCCGCATGAGTAGTCGGGTAGGTAAGGTTCGCGCATCGCTGTTTCGAGGTTCAATTCCCAAGTGTGTTAGAGTTTACTTTGATCGCAGCTATAGTGAGTGGTCAACCGGTAAATGTATAATAGGCGATTTGGCAGGCACTCACTAGGCTGTGGCCATCAGCTTTCTATTAATTTCTCTACGCTCACCGTTACTGTGTTGCACGAATAGCGGACATATGCTGCAGTTTATATCACTTCAGAATGGAAAAAAAATTTTTTTTTATTCCTCCAGCTCTATTTGTGCAACGCAGACGAGTCAAGTAGATACAATTATATTTAAGTAAAGACGCGCTACCGATTTTTTCCTCTTTTTCTCTGCAGGTTTTTTTTTCAATTGTTCTATGGCTAATATTATGTTATTATGCGGAGGCGAAATTTTTTTATCAAAATTTTCATCGGACAACTCTAGTGAAATGTATTTATTTATCTCTAGTAAAATTTCCTTCTTAGGATTTACTAAAATTTGAGCTTTTGGCCGGTTGGAGATTCGCCTTACAACTTTTCATGTTTTTAGAAATCATACATAAAATCTAAAACTACAGATGGTTTGGATGGATTGCCGTCACATATGTGTTTACGCTCTATTTATAAAAAATTTTAATCATTTACATGAGTATTGGCATAAAATATGTTTCTATCAATATAAAACACATTACTCTTATCCGCTATGCTATTTAGGTTTCTAAACTCAGACATGAACTTTGTCACAGATCTGGTTGGACTTTAATTTACCTCGAATTTTTCGATGACTCATTGACAACTTACAACATACGGCTTCCATTTTCGTTATATAATAAAGTTGGTTTTTTTTATCAAAAAGTTGCTTAGTTTGTGGCCTCTTGTTGGCTATAATTCTATACCAAATATCTACATACAATAGTATAAATATAATAAACATAGCTGTTTTCATATCCATTCCGTTCAGGCAACTCTCACTTTGCCCGCTATGTTTCATCATAACGTGGATAAGAAAAATTAAAGAATATAAGAAAAAGGCGTCCCCGTATGATTACTATTCTGCCATTGGGCATAGATTTAATTACCTCGACCATACAAATCTTTACTCCTTACGAACTTAAAATGTTTCTACAAATATTCGATATCGCTGATGGTCATGAAGTTTGGGAATTCTTTGCCAAATATTTTCAAAGTAATTTTTTATATTACAGGGTATGGTCTATTACAAACTTTAAGATAATTAAGACACCGTTTTGGTCCCTTGGTTCCGGCGACATTCCGTCATGTGTTCTAAAATCATAAACTATTGAACTCTTATATATCGTTAATGTTTTCCTAGAAATTGATCTTTTCCCGTTGTACTGAAAAAGCAGGTTCCTTATTCTATTGCACAAAACTGGAAATCAACGTCCAGTTGGGGAATTGCCAAGTTGAGTGAGTGTTTTATCATAATTATTTGAACGATATTCAATGATTACATTTCGCTATCAAGTCATCAATTTCTACGTTGCGGTATACTTTTCTACAAAAAGATGTCAACCATAGTGAACTTTTCAGAAATTTCTTATCATGTTTCATAGCATATTCTGGCAGCTCTCTATACGGATGTCACATACACCGATTTAATAATTGGTTTGCAATTAGACTTAAAAAGTAAGGAAAGCAATTATTTACACTAATCATAAACAGATCAAATTATTGAAAGTTATAATGTTCACGAAGTATATAAGGTAAGGTATGAAATGTTCAAAATATAAAATTTTTTTTATTGCTATAGATGTTCGATAGAACAGCTGATAGATTTTTAAGCTTTGCTCCTCCAGCTTCGTACTTAATGAGATATATAAGTTCTTGTCTTCTTTATGGAATTGTTAATTGTTCTTCATAGATTGTTAAGAGTACTGTTTAACTCGATCCTCTCCATGAATATTTCCATGATGGCATTTTTGTCTCAAAATAGTCATTCTACTTGTCTTGTACAATAACTGTGTGCGTTCAATACTCGCGTTTACATCAATCTTGATATAAGCTAATGATATGTTAAATCGATATTTTTTTATTTTATATGATTCTTTAACAAATTTCATATATATGTTCTTATCGTTTGCATATTTACGTCGATTTTTTGTTACCCTCTTAGGTTTGATCTCCACCAGTTTGGAGTCTGTTTTTCAGATAAATGTATATATGCAACATTTTTGTCATATTGTTTCTCTTTTATTTGCTTATGAATTTTTGTTTTTAATAGCTTTCAAGTTAAGATTTTTTAGATTAATAAAGGTCTTAATTCTTCTACTATTCACCTATGGTTTTTGAACGTCGTAAGCAACTAACTAAATCAATGAATTAAATGTGGTTTCATTTATACGAATTTAAGTGTAATTTTTTTGTCACCTTCAAGAGTGGGAGTGCTGAAATACGTAACTCTAACCCTATTATTTACACTGATCTTTAAAATACTACCTTCGCGTTGTAACCCTACACTAAATATTAAGATTAGATTAGATTTTTAAATAATTTTAGTTGTTTAGGGCTTAAGTACACTTGTATGCATATAAGATTAGTTTAAAATTATTAATCAATTCAATCTCATGTTCAGTTTTTGCAGTTCGCGTAAAGTTAGAAACTGAGTTCTTACCCGATTATTATAGAACATGTTTGAGAATAGATTATATGTGCGGGAATTCAGAATGATTAACATGTGTACAAAGGTCAACTGTAAAAAAGAACAAAACAAATGACTGATGTAAAGGTAGCCCACTGTACCTAGCTCACATTTGCTACCTGTCTATAGAATGTTTTGAACAAAACTGTACGCGATTCATATTTAGAAAAATGACGACAACTCAACAGCATGCATATAATTTCTTAAACAAGTGCATGGACAAACCCGCTACTACTATTGTAATGATATGCCCGTAATGTATAATCCTAAACCCACATGTTGAATAAAGACAAAAACATAATGTATATAAGATCGAACATTTCATTAGCAACATTATTGCAACATTTAAGGTCTTGTGTAGCCGGTTTTTGGCGAATTTGAGGTGATGTCTCCGGATCAGGGTAATGAAATTAGGGTTTTCTGACAGGTTTTAGCATTTTTCACGACGTAGCAAAAATCTGTAGTCGGGTAATGTCTCTGAAAATCTTTTAGCATTTGTATTGCGATTTTGCATGAGATTTAGTGGCAATAACTTAACTTTTTTGATTTTTTGTTTATAATTGGAGGCGTAGTTTGTTTTATATGTGCCCGTTTGCTTATATCATTCAATTTCAACACTTATTTTACATGTGCTTTGTTCATTTCGGAATAAAGATTTACGTAGCGAAGACATTTTCAGCGAAGACACGACCCGTACAAAATGTGGGTTATCTTGCTGGGCTATCTTCACTTCACTAATAAATCGTTATTAACCGATAGGTATCAAAAGTACAATTAATATGAGGTCATCAAATTTATCCTACATATTTTTTAAACTTCATAAAGTCTATTTTTGTTTTTTAGGTTCCCACAAAAAATCACATCTCATTTTTCACAGCACTGTTGCGTGACGTGTAGGAATTGTTAAAACTTATCACGATAATAAGGAACTCGTTGCGTTTTCATTTTATGCGTTTGAATTGAAGTTCCTTTTTAGTGTAATGGACAGTAATTACATAAAGTTCTCGCTTTGCACTAAGAAAAAGACCCAATGCGGTTTTTTAAAGACCTTCCCCTGCATAAAAATTAACTATTGGGTTGTGGTCTGAAAATTTCACATATTTGAAAAGAAAAATCATTTTGTACTTATCATCAATAGAGACTGCTACACGTAACATGTCTACTGATTCTCTGTTCCATGGATTAGATGATTGGACGTTATGGACCTCCAGCAGGATGGTCGGGGCTACCAGATATCTCATGATAAAATCAATTTATTGACAGAAAATTTAAATAACCATGGAATCAACAAGAATACCGCGATTGTGAACTAGCAACCAAGATCATGCAATATAACTCCGTTGAAATGTTTCCGTTGGGGTTATTTAAATAATTTAAAAAAAAGCGCTCTATACCCTTACAGTCAATGTTATTTGTGTTTTAAATAAAATAAGCGCAGGTTCTCGCCGGTGTTCCAGAAATGTTAAATGAAATCATTTTTACATAAAAAAGTTAGAACCGATATTTAAAAAATTATATTAATTTCGTTCACCGTTTGCTTCTATTTCAAATTAAGATTATTTATAATATTTGATCACCCTTTCGAAGTATTCAAAAGTGTCATTTCAAATGCTTATGCGGGAAGAATATCGATTGTCTAACTAAAACTAAGAAAAAAAATCGAGTATATAAAGTATTCGATTCAAGTCGCATATAGCTTTGTGTATACATTTGATATAGTGAAATCGGTTGTGCTGGAGCTGTTTAATCGAATGTAGAATATGGTAATGATTAAGCTATAACGACATTGGAGAGCTCAGCAATAAAAAATAATATCTTCTTTTTTCTCTCAATTTTTACAATTTTCTCTAATCCAATTAATGGCGGACGGACTTCTTCAATCAATTCTAAGCAATCAATTACTATGAGGGTTCAAATTTTTCACAAATAAGTGGGTTAGAAGCAATAGTGTGATTGGATGCTTCGCGTTGATTTGAAACTTTTTTTTGTACATGTAAAATCCATAGGGAAAATAGATGTATGGATAATACTATGAACAAAATGGCGTAGTGTCCACAACCTTAAAGCATTGTAGTCAGAACTATCGGTCGGGGATCATGATGCCCGTCTCTATAAGTCAACGATGTTCCTCACTGTTGAGTATGGGGAATACCACAGTGGCTGTGGTTACCCCAAATCGCGGGGGTGTCTAAATAATTTGAGGTATTAGATAGGCCTTACTTCGCTCAGAGACGAGAGTTTGAATCACACAAAAATTTTCATATATAGTATTCCAGGTATGGTATAAGCTCTCTAAGTGACGCAAAATAGTGTTGCAAGTTAGGGGACGTAAGGTAGCGCTTGTACATAGTTCATAAACCAACAAATCTCGTCTAATTAAGCTATTGTACGAAAATGGAGACTTAAGTTTCAAAGGATACCTGTTGTAGCTTCACTCAACACGATAGTAGATATAAACAATAGCAACATCTAAGAATAAAAGCTTTTAGCGCAGAAGAAAAGGCTTGCCAATATGTAAAAAACTTAAAAGTGGGTCAAATCACTTCCTTTAGTCAAACCTCATCTTAATGAGCATAGGTTTATTATACTTATTAAGTTGGGAGTGTTATTCGTTATTAATTTGTGCGATTTGTTGGCAGAAACTCTTTTCATTTGAAATTTTAAGTTAATCAAACTTGGGCTATTGCTTAACCAACTAACTAAGCAGCGCGATTATCAAGTGGACATACTAGGGTCACACTGTCAGTGCGGTAGTTTATACTTTAATTACCTTTGGTGTGTGGTTGCAGCTACAGCGAAAAAGGCATAACACTTACTCATTGTGCATTTATCCCCCACGCTGCGATCGCTCCTTATATCTCTCCTTCTCTATTTCCCCCACTTCTGTATGATCATCATCGTCTTTCGCGTGCAGGGAACATACCCTGGGAGATTGGCTACAATTGTCGAACTCGTGAAAAAGTCCTTAATCAAAAATTTTGGTCTGAATGCTTATGGATGCAGTTAATTTTTCGATACTTAAAGACACTGAAAGTCTTTTTGATACAGCTGTAGAGTACGCGTAACCGTCACTATTATGAACTTTAAAGGTTAGACAGTTGAATAACGATATCCCCCATTAAATGGACCGGAAGTAAACTCATGTATAGCTATATGCATTGATATATATTGCCTTTTATTCAATTTTTGCTTTTGTTTTCGTTTATTTTTGCATGTTAGCGATGATAACCCAACATTTTCAATTTTATTTGTCTTTGCTTTTATTTATCATTTTTTTCTTCAGTTTTTTGCCGTTTTGCTGTTACAAATTTTGTTTTATTGTTTATTTTGTGTGTCCTGTATGGAATCGTGTTAACAAACTTTAAAACATTTTGTCAACATTTTTGGCAATTAAATACAACATGTGTACATTTATTTGTTCACATACTCTCGTACATGGCTGACAACCATTTATTTCATTTTTCAGTGTGCTTGCCTTTTTATTATTATGGTTGTTGTTGTTATATACGTAGTTCATTCATTTATTCACTTAGTCGGTCATATCATTCATTTATTCATTCATTCACTCATTTACTCACTCAGTCATTCATATCTGTTCTGCTATCTGCATGTGGTGGTAATTATTATTTGTTGTTTTCATGTTGTATTGTTGTTTCTGCACTTTTTCGCTTTGTTGACGATGTTAGTTTATGTGCTCATTTGCGATACTCTTATTAATGTAGCTATGCATTTATGTAAAATAGTTAGCTCTTTTCTTCTGCCAGCCAACTGTAGTGTAACTTCGTACGTACGTAGGGGTATGATGAGGACGAGTTTCTGCCAGTTATTATTATTTTATGCATATGTACGTATATTTGTAAGTATGTATGTTCGTTGACTGTTCTTTTTTCACACTGCGGCGAAAATGAAGAATTCGCAAGAACGCATAAACAGGCAAACATCGCGTACAGATGAACGGGCAAACCATTTTCCTGAATGGTTGTCATAATTGCAGCAGCAGCATCAGCAGTGATTCAAAGAATCACACAAAACGTATATACGCAACAATAAAGTTATGTGTGTTATGATGAAAAATGAGAGATATGTTTATATGTTTGCAAAATACATGAACGCATACAAACATACACACACATATATATATCATATACATACACACACACACACACACACCAACAGGTACGCAACACAACGGATGTATAAGCATTCATACGAATGTACGCACATAAATGAAATGGGCGGACATGTGTATATATATGTGTGTGAACTTAATTCCGAAAAAAAGCAACCGCTCATTGCTCTTTAAGTGACTCCATAAAAATATAGTGTTATATTTGTTGTTTATAAAGCGCCAGCTACTGGTATGCTTATGTTGCTCATTGCGTACGTGGCCGTATGTATATTGCCAACAGATACCTATTATGTATGTTCACAAAGTGCACTTATAATCATACATGCACGCCTACACGCACACATTTAAATACATCTGTCTCTGCGTACGTTCTATTATTGTATTGTGTACACTTATATGAACACTTGTCAGTTGAATGTCAAAAATTTTGAATCGGATATTTAAGCATAATAAGTAGCAAATATGCATATAGGTATGTAGGCATATATATATATAGGGATATATATTTATATATATCTATACCTATTTATATGTATATGTATATATATATATATATATATGTATTATGTGGGTATGTGAATGTATTATTCACCTACGTGAGTCTACAGACGTAAAATTCTGTCCGCTTTTGTTTGTTTATATCAGTCTGTTCGCTTATGGTTTAACGATGAAAATAATTCGTTTACTTCTAAATGAAAATGTTCAGCTATTAACTTATTGTTGTCTGTTTATAAACTTTTTGACACTTGCGTTGGTTGCTTGTGCATTTTGTATTGTTGTATTTCGGGGATATAAAAATAAACATAAAAAAAAAGAATAAAAATAAAACAAAAAAAAAAAAATAAATAACACAATAACAGTAACGACAATAACGGCAGCGACATCAACAACAACAATAGTGTTTTCAGTTAGTTTTGTTCAAGTTTTAGTCATGAAATGCCGCACAAAAGCGACGCGAACGGACAGATATGAACGGACAGCGGCACGGTGAAACGGGGCAGAAAACGCTGATAAACATTTGTAATGGTGTCTACGTACTATGGTTAAGTTCACACAGTAGTAATTTGTTGTAGAATTTGTTATGATGTTATTATTATTATTTGTTTTCCTCTTTTTTTGTTGGAGAATTTGTTTCTTGTTGTTATTATGATTGCTGTTTATAAGTTGTTAATTACACTGTTGTTAATAAAAGATTATTTTATTCTCATCTATTCCCGAGACTTGAATTTCTGCAACATTTTTTTTCGTTATATATATATAAGTGTTACGTAGAATAGCGATCAATAATTCCTGGGATTATTGTAAGTAAGAAAGCATGGTTCTTTTTTCTGCATAATTCGATGTTATTTATTAACGCGATCTCCTGTAAGTGAGATACAATCAGTACAACGCTTGATTAATGTTTGACACTTCTTCTATATGGAGCTAATTGTTAAAACACGCTACAGCTTTCGCAATAATCTCACTATTTGATCCCAATGTTTGATGATTTGATGGTTTAGCAACTCAAATTTTAATTCATGCAATTTGCTAGCGCTAGGAATACAGTAACAAATTGGACTTTTTATATTAAGAATATCCAGGATATCCATTTGGAAAACAGCTTGACTACGCCTAAATTCTCATGAAAGAGAGTGAATACACTATCCTTTGATATTTGTAGGATGTCAGATACCTTTTGTAGCTTCAAGTTTCAGTTAGCGAGTTAAATTTTCAGGATTTTCTCTATGTTTGTAAGCTTGTCTTTTTGGAGTTTATGGCGTACGATTTCGTTTAAAGGAAGGAAGCGCGCGGCAAATTGTTGTTTTCAAAAGTAAAGAAATGACAGAACATTTTTCAATGATAAGTTCGAACGACATTGTATCTGATCATAAAGCAAAGTTGAATAAATGTACGAATTTTTAAATGCTTTGTTAACGACTTGGAGTATTCATACCTTCTAGAGATTTTCTGTTTCCAAGTTCATCTTTGCATGAGATTTAATAGCAGTAACCAAGCATTTTTGGTTTTGAGTTCGTAACTAGCGGCTTAGTATATTTTATACTTACACGTTCGCTAAGATTGTTTAATTTTAATACTTATTTTACTTTATTGTTATTCATTTCGCAATATTTTGTAAATTAGCAAAGACATTTTTTAGCGAAGATACGGACCATAAAATGTGGGTTATCTTGGGGGCTATCTTCACTTCAGCGAATTATTTGCTTCCTCAAATTTTCTGACCCAGAAAAAAAATAAAATTGAAAAACTCATTCTTGGCTAACATTTTAATTAAGAAAGATCTGTTTTCTACCCAATTTTTTTGTTTTTAATTATAAAATTTTGAAATACCCTTATTTGAATCCACCGGTTGAAAATGTTATAAAAAAAAATTAATTTACGGAATTTAAAAAAAAAAAGCACTCATGGCTTAACAAGCAGAAAAACGAAACAGCTTTTGTTTTGATTGGAAAAGTTCAAATTTTGCATTTTATGGAATATATTGTGGGATCATATAAGCGTTTTTATGAAGGCTAGAGATAATGGGTAAATATATAGACGTGAATTTTGTTCTATTTCAGACTTTAGGTCATGCCATTTTCGTTTTGGACTACGTTAAAAGTATAATCTTCAAGTACTGTTCAGGCTGTGGGCTATATTCCCACTTAAATCTGCTCTTATTGCAACAATAAGACGAATAAACGAGGTGAATAAGGCCACTAAGACTGCGTAGTTTATTGGAGTAAGCCAATGCTCCAACATAATTCCAAAGCAAAAAATCCAATAGAATTACATTGCATAATGTTTCTAGAAAGCTCTCATAGGAATTTTTTGGAGATTACAGAGATGTTGAGCTTTTCTCGTAATAAATTGATGGTGAAACGAGATGTATGGCATGTTGCAACATTTTGTTCGTTATTTGTTGTTGTTTTGGTCGAAGTTATATAATTTTCACACAAAAATTCAGTTATTAGGTTTCTCTAGGACTCTCCATTGCCGGTAACTGCAATGCCAAATTCAGCCTACAAACCACGCCCAAAGATATTTTTTTACGCGTAATAGTCCTTTAGGAACATCAAATATGTTTCCTCTACGGTAAGGGAAAAAATAATCCTTATTTATGAAGTCAAAAACGCGGTTCATCCCTCATGCACGAAACGTAACTGCGGTTCGTTATTATCGTAACAAGTTTTAATAATTTCTGTACACTCTACACCTATCTACGTAAAGGCAAGATTCAAATAAGAATTGAAAAAAATTTGATCCATACCTTTATCGGAATCGTGTTTTATTTATGCTTTCTTTCGAAAGCACAAAATGGAGTATTAGAAATAAAAAAAAATGAAAATGAATCTAGTTATCAATCAATAATACTTGACGATTTATCAGTACAAATGAAACTGCTGACATCAGCATTGAAAGCAGTTGTGACATTCTGGAGTAAAGTAATTAAGACAAAACTGAAGTTGCCTGAAAGCTTTGTCTTGACAAATGATATAGAATTATAAACAGTTACCTTATGAAGATTCTATTATTGAGGGAATCTTAAAGTAGTTGAATAAGACACGTAGGATAATTGTTTATAGAAGGCTGTTAGTTCAAAAGGAATCGAAGGCGCTGTCAATATCAATAAAGAGAACTCCATTATGTTACGTTGATTATATTTGACTAAAAACATGTTTAATGTAGTGTCAAGCTGAATAGATCGATGTAAAACCGTAGTGAAATATACGAATTTAGTTTTAATTATTGAAAAATTCAATGCAATTTCTTAAAATCTTGGAAATGGGAATGAAGACGATATTGGCTTCTTTCAAAATAATTGGAAGATAGGAATATTCTCTGCAGAAATTAAATATTCTAAGTGTTCTAACGCACAAAGAGAAAAATTTTTAAGATGACTATTATAGATGCCATTTTGATCATGGTTCACTTCAGGCACTTCAATGCATTTTACGAAGCAGTTGATTGATTGCACATTAGTATAATCCTAATGTTTGCCGTCATGTTTTGGAAAACACATTCGTCAGGCGCGCATTGTGTTGTGTATAATCGGTCCAGTTGTTGACAGTAGAGATCAGAATTTAGCGTTTGGCCATATGGAAGCAACTCATAATAAATAATCCCCTTCCAGTCCCACCAAATGCTTAGCAAAAACTTCCTGGCCGTTTGAGGTGCTTCACCGCTCTTTGACCACGATCGTTTTCGCACAGGGTTATCGTATGTGGTCCATTTCTCATCTCGAGTCACCATCCGTTTAAGAAATGGGTCTATCTCATTCCGTTTGGCCAAGGCTTTGCAGATGGAAATTCGATCCATCATGTTTTTTTCTATTAATTGGTGTGGCACCCAGACATCGAGCTTCTTTTTGAATCCAGCTTTGTGTAAATGGTTTAAAACCGTTTTATGGTCGATTTTTAGCTCCTGGGCGATGTTACGACTGCTAACATTCCGGTCAACTTCGATCATTTCTCCGATTTTATCGACATTTTCGATGACCGGCCTACCTGTGCGAGGTGCATCTTTAACATCAAACATTCCTGAACGGAAACTACGAAACTATAATTGGACATAATTGGCTGTTACAGTATCGGAACGATAAACACCATTCACAATTTTAGCCGCCTGGCTTGCATTTTCGCCTTTGTCAAAGAAAAACTGCAAAATGTACCGAATTTTCTCTTTGTTCACTTCCATTTTTAACACGCTGTAACTCACAACTGAATGCACCAAACAAAAAACAGCAAAAGAATTTTTTTTACTGCGAAATGTCACCTTTCCAACGAGCATAAATATGGAATTGTTTGATCGATACTTTACGAAAAATCTATCAGTGCAGCCATCTACCGAAAAAATAATGGATTTCTTTTTCCCCAAACTAATATAATGTTGTTTTATTTCTAAAATAAAAAGTAAGAGTAAAATTTTTTATGTCATTACAATAAGTCTAATATCTTCATAACTTCTTATAATATCCTCATAATATCTTATGATCAACGCGAAATTTTAATTTAACTAAAATTTCAAAACGCCTCTCCGCAAAAGTATAGCTCACGAATATTTTTAGATGGATTACCTTCACGCCGATGATGACACATGTTATTATGTATTTAACTAATAACAGAGATATAAGTGTCACGAAAAAATTTCATAACAGACGCAATACGTCCCAACAAGCAAAATTCTTTTATGTTACCACTCTTTTTACTTGTCGGGAGCATATCAAATGAAATAATTACTTCGTTGTTTATACATATTGTTTAATATTTATTTAATCTACTTTGAAAAAAAGAATAACGGTGAGAGGCCCGTAATTTTCAAGGATTTTTGTATATCACATGGACTACGAATGAAACAATCATCAAAAATTGGATTCTGGTATTGCGCTATTCGTCTTATTAATAGGCAACGCGCATAAAATATTTTTCATATAGATTTTTCATATATAAATATTTTTGATATATTATTGCGATAAACGACGTAGAAAAATTGGAACTTTTCTAAATGTTTAGCAATATCGCTTACTTTCCTGACTTTTGGCTGGGTGTTCTAAAATTAGTTTTTTCAAAGGTTTGCGACCTCATACATAAAATAACATTAAATTTTATTCGAAAATATAATTAAAAGATTGGAACAAACTGGCTTGTTTAATAAGCTTAGCACATTTTTCAAACAATAAAACTCTAATAATTTGTACCTTAAACCAAGCACGGTATATATATATGTTAGTACAAAATAATGAACGCATATAACGTTCCTTGAACCCTTTGTCAAGTCACCGGACCATTGCGTGGCAAAGCTGATAATATCGCATAGGTTCACCGTGACCATACCGGCAGATTCGGGCAGTGCTTTGAAGCCAGGGCGGAAGCAAGGATATAATACATCAGCGGTTCAATACCAGAAAATGGTAAAACTGGGGCCCGATTTTTCAAAAGGCCATACCAACCACATATAATCCCTTCATATTTCAAGCAGAACTCTATGCGGTCTTCGTATACGTTTCCGAATGCTGAAGAAGGCAGCGTAGGACTACTAACCTGCATTTACTTCAACAGTCAAGCCGCGATAAACGCTCTGAAAGGGCAAACGATGAAATCTAGCCTTTTGTTGGAATGCCTTCAACATTGAATAAGCTAGGCAAGTATAACGGTGTGCACTTACTATGCGCGCCTGGCCATTCGGGTATTGAATGCAATGAACGACCTAACTGGCTATCTAACAGGGAGCCCGAGAGACCAGGATAGGTGCAGAACTTTTCTGTGACGTTTCACAAGAAGCCACATTAACAGTCTGGTATCGCAATGGGCACAGAAAAACTCCCATTTCTATTAGAAACAATGCGGAAGACAATGGCAGGCAAAAAAATTCATAAAATCTTCCGGCATAGCACACAAGCTACTCGCACTAATTTCTCGCACTAAGATGCTTCGTTACAAACTTCTATACGGGTCATAATTCACCTCATTCAATCACACACCAAATATTTGGCGATTAGTTTACAGTGCCAGACACAATAGGGTGGTGTGAATCAAAAAAGATAGGAGAATTCATAAGAATGCTAAACTGTAGGGAAGAGTAAGGGCGAGTACGATGGATCTTTAAGGTCACGGTTCGATGTTTCCTGACAAAGTTTATAGCTCATGAAAATGTATACAAATTCGACTTCCCTATAGGTTGCCGCTGGGCAACGAAGACGACAATTAAAGTATGAAGAAAGTAGAAAAAACATCTGCCGGAAGTACTGAGGTGACCTCATCTTACAAGGAAACACCTTCCTTTGCACAATAAGTAGATTGACAACCATACAGTTTGTTAAATGATACCACACCTGTTATTCCAAGACCGACAATTAGACGGGAAGAAAGGTTAGAAGATGAACAAGATGAAAGTAGAGCAGAAGAACGCTTGAAAAGTAGTAGTAGTATAAGCTTTGAAGTACTTCAGTCCACAAAATCAGTAGTGGTATGAGTCTCCGCATTTTAGACGAGGAGATTAACTTTAATTTGAAAGGGTTAGTGCTAGTTAAGGCTTATCGAGTGAGAATTAGCATAATATTTTATCACATGTGTTGTTATCGTTAATGGATGTAAATAGTTTCTAGAATTTTTTATAAAGCATAGGCAATTTCGATAAGAACCAGTTTCATCGACTATTTTTTTTATTAAGAATGTGGAAAGTTACTAGTTTAACACCTTGCTTTACGATGGAATAATATGCCATGAAATAAAACATATTTGATATATCCTATAAATTTATATATTTGGCTTGAAGTTGCTCTGTTCCAGTTTCGATTCTATCTTTCTCAATGCCGCCATATTAGCTACACCGAATGCGTTGATGCTGGTTTTAAAGAGGTGCTGTAATATTATATGAGACGAGAGTTATAAGTGTCGTGTACTCGTATACACTCACAGATGCTAATGAGAATAAATCTTTGGTTTTACATTCTCCTTTAAATTGATTTATATTAGAAATAAAATGTCAATATAATTCATTTGTGTTTCCTAATTTTATTCATTTTCGTACGAGTAAAGTAAAAAAAATGTTTCATTTTGTTACAAAAAATATTAAAAATATTAAAGTTTCACACAAAGTTAATAAATATACTTTGAAAGCGAGTTTAAGGACAATTTAAAAACACATGATCCAAATAACTACCTACCTAATACGATTGCGCTTCATATTAAGTGTAGTTTGCAAAAGTCAATGTTAGGTATCATAAATATTGTATATATGTAAAATAATAAGTGAGAACATTATATTCGCTTGTGACTCAATCTCTTAGATCTATCGCCGCTATCCAATAGAAAATTGCAAAAAGTATAAATTTGTACATTTCATAACATGGAGAGTGCGTGGCTTATTTGTAATATTAATATAGAATAATTTCGTGAAAGTTTATATCGCGTATCTGTTGTAGTTTATGAGCAACGAGCAAACGACACAGAAAACAAAGGTGTTTTCAGTTTTGGTTTTATAAACGAGTAGGTGTTGTAGACGTGTTCTTTGACCTGCTTGCGCCATTTGAGAAACGGCTTGCGCCCATGTAATGGACAAATGTATAGTCTAACAGACGGACATGCTTAGGTGCATTCCGGACTTGAATCTGAGCAAGGAATTATATACTTTGTGGGGTTTGTGAAGCGTTTTCTTCAGCGTTATAAAGGTATTGAAAAAAATTTAAATTTTGATGCACTACGATATTGCGAAGTGGTGGTAAATTTTTACTGTAGTGAAGACACTACACCACACACATACCACAAACCACATTTTTAAGGTTCGTTTCTGCGTGAAAAATGTCTCTGCTAAGTTACGATTTATTGCGAAATAAATAACAAACATGTAAAACATGTGCACATATAAAACAAAGTAGGCCTCTAACTACGAACCAAAAAAGCTAAGTTATTGCTACTAAATGCAATGTGCAGATCGCGTTATAGCTACTTTGGGAGTCATTACTCAACTACAAATTTTTGATAGTTCTTAAAGGATACTAAAACTTATCAGAAAAATCTAATTTCATTACCCTGGTCCCGGCCCACCACCACCAAATTAGCCAAAAACCTTCGTTCTCCGTAAGACACTAAACGCAAAATGTGGAAATAATGTTGCTTATGAAATGTTCGATCTTATATACATAATATTTTAGCTTTTGCTACTAATGAAATGTTTAATTTTATACATATAATGTTTTTCTCTTTCTTCAACATGTATGTTTAAGATTACATATATGTTTGCAAAAGCAGAATGTATTAAAAAAAAGCTGTACGCTGATGTGCTAGCGCGTTTGTCCATGCCCTTGCTTAAGAAATTATATGCATGTTATCGAATTGGAGCCAATTTTCTAAGTATGAGTCGTTTAAAATTTTGTGCAAATTATTCTATAGACAAATAGAATATATTCTATGGAAAAAATTTTTGTGTGCGCTTGTGCGTGTACTTCTTTTTTCTGATTATTTATTTATATCGGTTAAACTTCATTTTTTGACTTTTTGGAACCACGTCGTATATCGGGTACATTTTTTTAATAAATTAGACAATAGCGGTTTGAAAGCCTAAAATTTAGGTGAAGTTAGGTCGGGGGGCGTCTACAGGAAAATAAGAAGCAATATATACATATATATATATGTTTTATTACGCTTTGGTTATGACCAACCATCCGAAAGAATAGCCAGTACGCATGACGCGGGTTCAATTAGTAACTGCCTAATGAAATTCCGGCAAATATGTGAGAAAGAAGGTAATTGGCCTCTCTTCACAACAATTCTAATTCCAAAGCCCATGTTTAAAAATCGTTATCCGCTTCCTCTAGTATTTTTCAAAATCTCCGGTTTAAGAGAATTACTTATTAATTATTTGATTTACTTATTGTAAATACATTGTAATTAATGTAAGTACCATATTTTCTTTAAATAAAATAAGTTGACAGGTTTTACCGTCCTTTAAGACATATCAAAATTCTGCTCCAGGCAGAATTTCTTAAAATTGTTTATACACGCTTTGTCTATTGTAATTTTTCCCCAACAATATACATGCATTATATTGTATACAATAACAAAAAAATTTTTTTTTAATTCCTTATAACATTTCTGTATAATTTCTTGTTTTAGGTGGAGTCATTTTTGAACTCAAAGCCATTTAACGGAAACTGCAACCATGATGCTGCTATTATGTCTAAATCGATTCGCACGGCTGCTCATCTTTCTATTCCTCAATCCAACACCTCTTTTAAACGAGCTAGGGTTCCATGGTGGAACAACACGCTTCCGTTTTTGAGGAAAAATAAAATGGATCTATGGCACCGCTTTAAGAGATGTCCTGATCAGAATCACTTGTTATTATACAAAAAGGCCAATGCTCTATTCAGGAAGGAATTACGGAAATCAAAGGCACTTAGTTTCGAACTTTTCTCGAGACGAATTCACAGAAATACATCAATGAAAGTTGTCTGGAACAAAATCAACAGACTTAATGGGACTTCAAACCTGAACGAAATTTCCGCCATCTGCACTCCCAATGGAACTTTAACTGACGCAAATGAGATTTCTAATTACTTTGGAAAAGTGTGGTGCGAATACTCCTCTGACAGCAACTTCTCCAGTGCTTTCATCGAAAGTAAAAGGACTGCAATATCTCTTTCAAATAATATCGATAGATGTGCCATGTTCCTGGAAAATAGCTTATCTACCTCAGAACTTGGAAGTTTTCTCTCCAATTTGAAGGGGAAGACACCTGGTCCAGACCGCATCTTATACCAAATGATCAGTGCTATGTCTAAACCTAGTAAAAAGAAATTACTGGACCTATATAATACGGTATTTATGACTGGCCATATACCCTACATGTGGAAACTGGCAACAGTTGTTCCAATTCCAAAGTCAAAAAATGTCTCCATCGCATCTGATTATCGCCCAATTTCTCTTTTATCTTGCCTCTCTAAGGTTCAAGAACCTGATAACAAAGCAACAAGTTGGTTTCAAGCGGGGTAGAGGATGCATCGACGCTCTGTTACATATTGATTATTTCACAAGCAAAGCAATTTCCGAACGAAATCACGTAATAATTCTCTCAATTGATTTCGAAAAAGTATTTGACAGAGTTGGTCTTCATGTTATCTTAAGACTCTTGAAATCATGGAATGTTGGACCCAAAATCTTCAACTACATCAAATCATTCATGTCGCATCGGCGGTTCAAAGTTAGAATCAACAATCATCTTTCTGATTCCTTTCCGCTAAAGAATGGCATTCCGCAAGGATCTCCTCTCTCTGTCACGCTTTTCCAGATCGCTTTCAACGAAATTAGCGAAATTCTTTGTGGTGTACCAAGAGTGGAACATTGTCTCTACGCGGACGATGTATACATTTTTACAAAAGAAAAAGACAACACGAAAGCAATCAACATCCTCGAATCTATTGCATGTGAGATCTCCACATGGGCAAACTCGTCAGGAGCTATAATCTCTATACAAAAATCAAAAAAAAAATGCACATTTGTCGAAAACAAATGTGCGATGCAGGAAACCTACTGATGCATATTAACGGCTTACCAGTACTAAATGTGCAGACGCTCCATGTTCTCGGGCTCACGTTTTCAAACAAATATCGTTGAAAAGCACACTGCCTTCGTTTAAAAAACTCCCTTTTAACAAGGGTAAATTTCATACAGTACGTTGCTTGGAGAAGCCATGCGCATATTAACACTATCGCTTATCTTACCAAAATGCTTGTGTTAAGCAAGATTGACTATGCTTTGATAATTTATGGCAATAGCTGCAAATCTAATATCAACATCCTTAAACCGGTCTATCACCAAGCCGTTAGAGCAAGTTGTTATGCTTTTCGGACGACGCCCATAAATAATATTATAATTGAAACTGGTCTCGCAACTTTAGAAAATAGACTGTATGAGTTAAAAGCTAAAATAGTCCCTAAGCTTCTTAATTCAAACAAATCCATTCTCGGTGATGACGTAAGAAAGATTATTATTGCGAAGAAAATTCCAAAGTCACCATCTGCAATTGACCATTGTTTGTGCATCGCAAAGGAATTGAACATTCCCTTAAAAATTTCCCGCTCTTTTGGTGTTAAACCTCCCTGGATTTTGAAAGACTGCTCTTTTGACATCTCACTGTCTATGCAGAAGAAAGAAGATACTCCAAATTACGTCCTCAGGAATCTAATAGCTGAGAAAACCCAAGTATTGGACAATACTGCTTGGAATCTTTTGTACACAGACGGCTCAAAATCTCCTGGCCTACCTCCTGCTTGTGCGGTGGTAGATGCTACAGGACGGGTTCTTCTCAACCACATATTTCACGAAAGCACTTCAACTTTCATAACCGAAGCCAGAGCTATCCTTCACGCTGCCAACCTTGCCCATAAAAACAAACTCAAAACCGTCATTGTTACTGACAGTTTGTCTGTATTACTAGCTACCCGGAACACTTCGACTTCGAGATGGAGCACCATCAGCAAATTAAGGAATATAATTACTACACCCGACGGAAAAATTAAAATGTTATGGGTACCAAGTCGCATCGGTTTACTGGGAAATGAGCAGGCTGATCGAGCGGCAAAGTATGCTGCTTCTGCTCCTCTAATTATGGATGATGTCATGGAAAAGTTGGATCTTCAAAGATACATTGGAAGAAAAGTTAAAGAGAAAATTGCAGAAGGAAATTTACAATACCATCATCAACACTACTCTTGCATTAACCCTCAATTAACTCCACCTCTATATCCAACAAATGTTGAGAAAACCAAGATCCAAACATTTTCGAGAATTCGCCTTGGTCATACAATTGCAACTCACCAATGGATCCTGAAGAAGTCTTCTCCCCCAATCTGCTGTTGTGGACAAACTCTTACCATAAAGCACATTCTCTGCGACTGCCTCAACTTTTCCTTGGCTAGAAGTATTGCATTTGGAACGATTAACCCTTTGTACATTCTACAATCAACTTCAGAACAGAATATCAATTCAATATTTTACTTTATTAATACTACTAAGCTTATTATCTAATATCCATTTTTTTAAATTAGAGCCGATAGCCTGTGTTGCTAGTGCTCAATGTCTCTTTTTTAGTCTAAGAATTCAATTCATTAGTCTAAAATTAAAATAATAATAATAATTTCTTGTTTTATTTAGTCTTGTATTTCTATTTTTGTTAGTTTTTCTATTCATTTTGTAGAATTCCACTCAATCAATTTACTTAGAGGAGTCGCGAACCAAGTGTGAAGATAGCCCACCTTTCAGCAAAGACAAAAAAAGGGCTATGTACGGTAGACTAACTTCACGCTAGTAACTTTTTCTATTTTTGTACAGATGCTATATAAAATATACGTTCGAATTTTTACAAACTTATATTCTGTCTTTGATAAGTAATGAGCAAAAAAAATTTTTATGCCTTTAGGAAAACACAGGTGTTCTCTGTTTACTTGGTACTGTAGACGTATGCTTTGATCGATTTGACCCATTCTTAGTATCAAGCTATGTGTCAGAACTTTCAATGTTTCTGCCAAATTTGTGGTTGGTAGTTTTATTTCTCCAGCCAAGATAATGTTTACATTAAACATTATATAGATGGACAAATAGACAGACGGACGTGGTTAAGTAGAGTCAGAATTTGATGCTGATCAACAATATATACATTTCGTGGGGTCTTTGAAATTGCTAAGTATAAAAATATATGCATTTATTAAACAGGAGACTAAGGATGGAAAACTTATTGACCGCGCGAGAATCTTTTGTCGATAGCCATAAGATTTTTTTAATGATATCACCAACTATCTCTCCATTTCAAAAATGAAACGATCTACAAATTCTTTTCAAGAGAAGTCAGTCCTACGTAAATCGAAACGATGGCGATGTACGTTACTAAAGTCCATTGTCGTACACAATCGCTGCGTGTGCAATCGATTGTATACCGATTTTTAAGCTATCCCGTCAATTGAACCGTTTGTAACACATTTACAATCTTGGGTTACGATAAATGCTTTGATGAACGAACTGGAAAGATTATGTTAAAGTCGATTAATAACAACTCTTTCAGAAGCTGATATCAATTGGTACATAATTTTATTAAAAAAGAAAGACGAACAGAAATTTTTTATGTATGCTAAATTCGAATTATGTATGTAATTTATGTACAACGTTATAGGCAGTGTCAAATTAGTCTCGTGATAAAAACTTCAATGCCTTACGAAAGCAAGAATTGATTATTGCTACAAAATTCTTACTTTGTATCCTTGATTTTTTTTGCTATACAATAGCATATGTAATGCAAACAATCATTTGATAGTCTTTTAATAATTTAATAATAATATTATTAAATCTTTTGCTAGGTTTTTATTTGATCGTCAAGTTAATATAAATTTCGTACAAAAGTTTTTAATTTGTCATGTTTACTTAACATAAATATATTTGAAATTCTGGTGGTATTGTAAGCATATATGTTTGTACGATGTTTTTCTCATTTGCAAGTTGCAAAATATGATAAAATAATGTGTTAAATAAACGTCAACACCTTTTTGTGTGTTTGTACAAATCGTCTTTATGTACGCATGCGTATATTATGCTTATTATTATACGAAAAAGTTCGCGGTGCCAATAACAATATGAAATGCAACCGAGTTTAGAAATTTAATGATTTTTTTTTTTTTGCCTTCCTGTCCTTTTCATTCATTGTATCAGTGTTTATTTTAAATAAACGCCAACATGAATCGATATAACAGTGAGTCTATTGGCCTGACTGAAGGCTGAAGTAAGCAGGAACTACAAAAACCTTTGGCTTTTTTATGTTGTGAACATACAAAACAGATCTGATCGAACATCGAAATAAATCAACTCGAAATTAACCTGACTTGAGCTTAGTCATATTCTTAGCGGGATATCGATAGGTTGCAGGCGTTTTACTTCAAGAAAGAATAAAAAAAAAACGTAATAATAATAAAAATAACACAAAATAAAAGAAAAGAGATGCGTGGCTTAGGTCGAAATTGGCCATGCCTTGTTGTTGCTGTTATCGTTAAAAGTTGAGTTGCTGTTGCTGTTTGCTCTTTACTTGGTAAGATATGACTGTTAGAAAGTTTAACATAGAGTTTGCGAATTTGCGCATACTCACCAAGACCACGATGATAATGATAATGATAATGATGATGATGATGTTGACAATGATTATGATGATAATGATGACGATGACGCGACATTGGATACTTGTTTAGCTCATCAAGTGCATGCAAATCACAAGCTGAGATCGCGATTAAAGTAAAAAGAGTA
Source organism: Glossina fuscipes (assembly GCF_014805625.2). Taxonomy (NCBI): domain Eukaryota; kingdom Metazoa; phylum Arthropoda; class Insecta; order Diptera; family Glossinidae; genus Glossina; species Glossina fuscipes. Next base: position 6,136,076 of record NW_023998433.1, on the reverse strand, counting down.
GAGAGGCCTTCCTTCAACAACAGCCGTGTGCAGACGAATTTATTTCGGTTGCTTTGGCAAAACAGAAGGGGGTCATGCCAATGTATAGCCAGTGTCTGACAAACTTTGTCGTTCAGCAAACCAACAGCACAACGCGCAGCTCATTTACTATTCCAATGCTACTAGCGCTAAGGTTCGCTGTTATTGTTGCTATTTATGGTGGTTGATGCTGCCACAAAAACGACAACTTCAATTGATTAAAAATTTTAATTACAGCTTATGTGCGCCTTACGGATAACATTGAAACAAAATACTGTGTTTTTTTAGAGAGGCAGATATCTGACTACATATACATATATATAAAAATATATATGTATATATATATTTATGTTCAGTTCAGTATGCTCTGTGTACATTACGCCCACCTGAAATCATGTACTAGAAAATTAAGACAGTTTACATGATTTATGAGTTTAAAGCACAATAAACCTCCACTTCATTTTGCCAGTTGTTTAAAACCTTTACAAATATTTCAAATGGAAATTGAAAAGCTATACAAAATTGGCAAGATCTCACTACTCGCTTAGAGAAATCAAATTTGTGATAAATTTCAATTTTAAGTTCTTATTATTAACTAGTTTAGAACTAAAATGAAATACATTGTCATTTTTAAACAAATATATAATAAATGAACCAACTGCTCTGTTATTAACTACTCAAGATTACTCCAACTCCATTTAAAATTGACAGTTAAACGTCAAAGCATTTTACAGTTACATTGCGCTTTCACTACATTTCAATTATTTATATGCAATATACTAGAGAACAGTTTATGTTGCTTAATTCGCTGCTGAGCTTGACATTTCTTAGTAGATGTTCCAAACGTTAAAATATTAAGTAAAAGATTTAAAAAAAAGGGGAAACAAAGGTCGTGCCAAAGAATGTTTACGAAAACACATAAAATTATTGTACGATATGTTATAGAATTCTATGAATTCCTTGAATTCTTTGCATATATTCTCCTGGTCGAACCACTACAATTTTCTAGTTCAAGTAGGACCCCTGTTATATAAATACCACGCATAGTCAACTCTTTAGCTAAGCGTTTCTTTATTGTCCGGTCAGCTCGATAGTGAAAGGTGCTGCGGCTGACTTTGAGATCCTTTGATGACTCGTCATTTTTGAACGTCTGCATTCGTCTGATAGGGACAATTGACAATTACAATGGTTAGTGATGGAGCAAGGTGACCGCTTTAGTAATCTTTGCTTCTGTCTGCGAATGTAATATAGCTATGTGTTTTTAGCCTATAGTGTAGACATACGTATCATCGAAACAGATATAAATTCATCGAAAATATTTAAGTTCATAAAACCTGTTCGCTGTCACCTAGCTAAGGCAAGAACTTGCGGAGATGTGTCGTTAAGTTAGAAATTCTTCGAAGTCTCTTTATTTAACAATTCAAATATTAAATTATGTTTATATTTACATATAAAAATATCGAGTCGAATTTTATTACAATAAAGTGCAAATATTAAAAAGGTAAGATGGATTTTTAGATAAAATAAGGGGATCTTTTCTTAAAAAAAAAAAAAAACGAAAACTTTATTCTGCCCAGGGAAAAGTTTTCATACTCACTACATAATTGCAAGTGTATGTTCTTAGGGACATAACTTCTAATTTCAAGCTTCGTCTCTAAGCTAAAACCTGTGTACTCAGACATGTGTAAGGCGCTTCAAAATATTTAGTTCACTGATGTATAATTATATACACGCAGGTTGTCTTGACACTGGCCTGCAAAATTTTGGGAAAGGTCATCAAAGTTTTCGCCATTCTGTTATTGAGCAGTTATTGTTTGTCAATCATTCGAGTGGGTCGACGTGAGCGTTTCTCTGAAAATGGGCGACACTGAACGTGCAAACATCTGATTTTGAAAGATCATATACCCCGAAAAATTAAGAAGATATTGGATGCTATGTACAAGGCCTCTGGAAGTTCAATTTGCTGCATCATTCATCATATTCTCCAGATTTAGCTGCCAGGGATCACTATCTCTTCGTAAGTTCTAAAAAGATACTTAAAGGGAAAAAATTATCATCAAATTTTCTTGAAGCCCTTGACGGTTGTATAAAAAAAGAATGTAATCATTAGAGAACCGTTGAACCAATTCTTGAAGAAGAATAATGAATAATAATGAATTGAACTTTGCAAAAGAAATATTTTACATGTATATACACACTCGAGGGCAACGAAAGCTCACACTCCGTACATTTTCAATTCGAACCAAAATATGTGTTAAATTAAATTTATGTTGTAAACATAACTTGAATTAAACTAAAGCTCACGCTCTTAGCTTTTCAAAAAGAAACAATAGCTTACTTGCGCCCTTCAAAACCAAAACCCCAAAAAAAAAATTTTTCCTTTCAGATATCGCTGTTGCCGCGATTCACCGCATTTAAATAAAGATAGCAAAACAATAAAATTGGTGAAAAAACATGTATCCCATTTTTTGTTAATTATGGTTCAAAGCTTTCCGAGGCTCGAAGGCCACGTAGTCGCGTTTCTGTCTTCTGCTCCCATGTCCAGCTCGATCCATATGTACTCAATGGGATTGAGCTAGCCACGCCATAACCGGGATATACATTTCATCCAAATAATGGCGCGTTACGTGGTCTTGCGTTATCATGCATGAAATTGAAATTTTTGCCGATAAATTCCGAAAAAGCCATTACATGTTCTTTCTGAATTCTAGTGTTGGTCTAACCGTCCACCGATTGATCTCCACTTCTCTAACTTCATGAAGCTGCTGCCCATGTTGAACTCCATTCAAGCGGCGTTTTCGTAGCGATGTCGTGACAAATAAACGGCCATCACGCTGCGTTGTAACAAGTTTTCCGCAATTTCCTTATTCCTGAGTATAGCCATCGGTCTCTTTATATCGCTGGTATACACATTGAAAAATTAAACTGTCGTGCCACTAGGCTTTGACTCTACCAAGGTTTAATCGTTTGAGTTTTCTGTTTCCGGCGTGGTATCCATTTTCATTTTCTGAACAGTCTTGTGTTTGATAAAGAACTTTTCATACTGCGAGCTAGTCATTTCTATTAATCCTTACTCTTCTATACCTATTATGAATTGTTTAAATTCTTAAAAAAATATTAATCATTGAAGCTATATAATTCTTTACGATTTTTTTTTCTCGCTAAAAAAATACAAACATGTATCTTCGCTTTCGTATCAATCCGTGGCAATACGCAATTATGGTAAAAATTTCAATGTCATTCCTCTTTCTTCTAATTTCTCTTTCCATGACTTTTGGGAAATATACTGCTCAGAAACATAAATTATTATAAAGGACCATTAAAGCGCGTAGATGCAATGGGAAACAATGGGAAAACAATAAGAAAAACTTGAAATTGTGTTCCGACGTCGACACAGAAAGAGTCGTTGATTGACTGTTGATAGCAAAATGATTATTGAATCGACATAGCCAACTTGATGTACTCCATCAGGGTTTCCGCTGTTTTGAATCTAAACCGGTTGTGACTTCATCAGTATATATTTCAAAATTATCTTAACCTTTCTCTACGACTCGGACTAAAAACATTAGAAAGAAATTCAGCTCAAAACAAATAAAATTTTCTAATTTGTCTTTTGAGGATAGTTTCACCGTACATTCTCTTTATGAGCTCAATTGTTCCATTTTAACATATGCGCTTCGAAAAGACTGCTTGCGCGTAATGAATTTCTGCTAAAAACTTACAGCCTAATGTGTTATCTGTCTTGTCTGCTGATCTCTAGTACGCAAGCAGAAAGTGTTTATATTCATTTAAAAGCATTCTCAAAAATTAGCTTCATCAAGACGGCCGAAAGATAAATGTTTTGTTTCATTTATTGACTGAGTAGAAATGTTCTGTTGTCGAAAAAATCAACATCATGTGCAGACTTACATGTACTTCGCAAATCTTGATTCTATTAGCTTATATGCTAGGCCATTGCGCCACACTGTTTCAATGTCTAGAAATATAATAACTTGAGATTTTCTTTTGCGTTCAACGGATTTAATGTGTTATTCTATGTTCCTTTCTAACCGTAAGCTGTTTCTTTGAACATTATTATCAATGATGATTTTATTTAGTCTAATAAGTGAATAAGTTTTCCAAATATTTTAACAACGTCACTGAGATAACTTATATGTCTTTACCGATTAAGATTATTGCTGGGTTTGCTGAGTTTATGCACTGCTACGATCTTCGCATTTTTCAATGCACCAAGAATATAGTTTAAATTTATGCAACAAATAAGTATTACATAATGGTGGTATATCTGGTGTTCTTTTAAATATGAATTACAGTCCGTTGCAATATAAATACAGAAATTCACAAGTTTGAAGGTCCTTCAGAAAAACATATTACATCGGTAATGCCGACAGATGATGTCGCAACGTTCGCTGTCAATCACTTTTAAGTTTCTCATCTAAGTTGTGTCAATTTTTTTTGTTTGTGAGTATCAAGAAGTTTAGGCCAAGTCAATTATAAGCTCTTTACAGGTTTATATGGAATTTTTGTTTGTTTTAAGTTTAAAGAAAAATAAACCTTACTATTACGATTAAGCGTAAATGCTTGCTTATAGGGATACACTTTATTTAAGCAAGTTATTTATTTTCACAAATTTTTGATAAAGAAATCAATCAAAATGAAAAATGGGTCCGAATTCCTACATTTCTCTAAAACGTAGCACAACAAATTTCAAATAATGTTTTTGTTTTTAATTGTTACGTGTAAATATTAGCGGGTGCGCACACGCGTTCACGCTCATATTTACTTCACTTGTTGCGTCACGGTTCCATAAATGTGAAAAAGAAAAAATAACAAAAAAAGGAACAATAATCAAGCAAACAAGCTTTATTACGTTATGGCCATAAATACCGGCGAACCAACGCCGCAGCGCTGAAATCACGCTGTCATGTCATGTGTTATCCAAATCAAAGCATTTATACAAACATTGTGAAGATTAATATGAAATTTTTAGAATGTGACACACGAATTTTTTTGTTTCTTTAATTTTTGTAGTTTTCTCAGTTTGATTGAATGTTTTTATGTTATTTCTATTGAAATATATACATAAGATTTGAAGGAGTTTTAAAACATGAGAGTTCGAAGAACCATTGATTTATTAATAAAATAGAAAGCTAAATAGAAATATATCTACACGTAAAAATTTGGTGATGAACTTATTAAAATCAATGATTTCGATTTTGCTTTGTCTATTGAACCTATATATTACATTTGTTATATTCACGTTACACGATGAAAGCATGCATCAGACGCATGATTTAATTGGAACAGTGAATTTGAGATCAAGAGTATACGACTATCTATATTTTGGGCTGTTTGTTGAACATCTATATTTTGGCGGTTTTTAATATGCGTAAGAACAAGCTAAGTGCAGCGAAGTGGTATAAAAATATGATCTGAAATATATACGACGCACCGATACGTAATGAACGAATCCTCACTAAATCCATATTATGCTTAGGTTAAATTAATCAGACCGTGTATAACTTTTTTTTATGTTCTGTTTAATAAGTTTGAGGCTTTCGTTAAAAAAGTAACAAGAATAATTTACTTAACAAATTCGTTTTATCTATGCTTAGTTTCCAAACTGATGAGAGCGAGTCGATCTAGCAATTTCTGAGATTTGGTTTATTTATACTTGTTTCAAAATTTGCTGCTGTTTTCAAAATTTTATTATGAATAAAAATGTCTCCAATTATGTTTTTTCAATGAAAAACAAACGTGATAACATTCTTGTACTTAATAGCGCTTCAGTGATTATCCTTAACGGGGTAAGTTAATTTAGACGAGAAAAATAACTAGGAGAGCTTTATTCATCTTATGATTACGATAACGGAATATTAGACATGCGAGAAATGTAAGAAAATATGTTTCTTTGTTTTGTGGCATATATCCGTAAGCATATCTATTCGATATATTTGCATGGTTATGGTATATAAATCAATGAATGAACGATTATTATTCCTTAAGATAAGAAAATGTTATGCTACCGGTCTAAATCGCAAAATCCTTTGATAGGGAAAGAGGGCAAATACTTTTAAAGCGACTAGTCAAAAATTTTAATCAGCTACACTTCGATACATTCACAATTCCTTTAAGGTAAGGCTGAATTCTAAGAATTGCTGTGAGAGAATTTCCGAAAAACATAATTCACCTCGGAAATCTCGAGGTAATTGCTTTTATATATACGGGAGAATTCATATTTCGGGACACACAGACTTATTTGGGACAATACTGGGTATCACTTTAATATAATCTAGCAGCCAGAGAGCCTTTGATTTAAACTTTCGTTAAGAGATTACGCTAACTTTACTCGTATATGGATTGTAACGATGCATATGAGAAAAAACTTGACAATATCCAGTTATTGAGTCTGCTTTCAGTTTTTCAAACTTTAAGAATATTGGTGTAGCGCTTTTCAAGAGAAATAATGATAATTTCTCTTATTGGTAAGCTCTTGATAGAGAAGGGCAAACAAAAAAATGATAATCTTCGACTAAAAAAAAAGACTTTGCAAACTTCTGCTGTTGACTATTAAGGCTTACTTATCTAATGCAAGTTTCAACAAATGTGGCAGGTGAATAAAATAACAAAAAACATTCTCAATTTTATACGAAATATATATATCACTTTTTGATCGTTTAGTTATTCATTTTGTTGTAAAAATTATTGGCTTGGAATTAGCCCACTGTACGTAGCTCACATTTTTGTATTTGCTAAGAGGTGGGCTACCTTCACACAGGTTCGGACTTCTGCTAAGGTAACTGATAATTGAACGATATCGTAAGAATAATAAAATGATGAGAAAAACTGAACAAAAATAGAAAATACAAACATAAATAAAAAAGAACGTATACTTAATGTTATAAAAAATTAAGAAGGAAATTTACAGCTACTTTTTATTATGCAGTAGTGTGTGTATACTATTAGCGAAAAGCCACAATATACAAAGTTTCTATATACACAATCTAGTGTCTTATGTATATGGGGAGGGCATATTTGAGGCGATTTTGGCGGTGATCAAAAAGAAATTTTATTATGAAGTTAGATGTTTCTGACAGCTTTTAGCGTCCTTTACAACATATCAAAAAGCTGCGCTTGAATAAATTCGTTAAAATTTTTGACAATTAATTTAGTGTCTTAAGTACATGAGTAGGGCATATTTGGTAAATAGATGATTTAGTAATTTTTCAGAAAGTTTTCAGCGTTTTACGGGATGTATCTAAAATCCAGAGTAACGTAATGTCTCTGCATGTTGTTGTAACTCGATTTGGATATTGCATTCTTTCAGCGGTTGTGCTATAGTTGTTCATGAGAGTTAGTAACAATAACTTAGTTTTTTTGGTTTTATGATCGTTATTAAAAGCTTAGTTTGTTTTATATGTGTTTGCATTTTAATATTATTTTATTTTAATATTTCCATTCATTTTGGCTATTTTTTCACTTGAAATAAACACTTATTGCGAAAAATTGGCACAATATATATTAGTTTGGGGAAAAAGAAATCCATTATTTTTATATGAAATTCAGGACTTTATTTAACATGCTTCGGATTGTCCGATTTGGGTCAAATATGCACCGTTTTGTTGTATGATTTGTTGCCATTTTAAAGGTAACTTCAAAATGCCTCTCTCATAGAAATCCTGGTCTCTATTTGCAAAAAACTCTAGTAGTCGATTTTCACAATCCTCCCTAGATTCCAATTTTTTATCATTAAAGAAATTTTGCAATGCAAGAAAAATATGATAATCGCTTGGTGCCAAGTCGGGACTGCATGGCGGATGCATTAAAACTTCCCAACCAAGCTCCCGAAGTTTCTGGCGAGTCACTGTAGATGTGTGTGGCCTAGCGTTGTCCTGGTGGAACACGACACCTCTCCTGTTGGCCAATTCTGGCCGTTTCTGGTCAATCGCTATCTTCAAACCGTCCAGTTGTTGACAGTAGAGATCAGAATTTAGCGTTTGGCCATATGGAAGCAACTCATAATAAATAATCCGCTTCCAGTCCCACCAAATGCATAGCAAAACCTTCCTGGCCGTTTGAGGTGCTTCACCGCTCTTTGACCACGATCGTTTTCGCACAGGGTTATCGTATGTGATCCATTTCTCATCTCCAGTCACCATCCGTTTAAGAAATGGGTCTATCTCATTCCGTTTGGCCAAGGCTTCGCAGATGGAAATTCGATCCATCATGTTTTTTTCTATTAATTGGTGTGGCACCCAAACATCGAGCTTCTTTTTGAATCCAGCTTTGTGTAAATGGTTTAAAACTGTTTTATGGTCGATTTTTAGCTCCTGGTCGATGTTACGACTGCTAACATGCCGGTCAACTTCGATCATTTCTCCGATTTTATCGACATTTTCGACGACCGGCCTACCTGTGCGAGGTGCATCTTTAACATCAAACATTCCTGAACGGAATCTACGAAACTAAAATTGGACATAATTGGCTGTTACAGTATCGGAACGATAAACACCATTCACAATTTTAGCCGCCTGGCTTGCATTTTCGCCTTTGTCAATGAAAAACTGCAAAATGTACCGAATTTTCTCTTTGTTCACTTCCATTTTTAACACGCTGTAACTCACAACTGAATGCACCAAACAAAAAACAGCAAAAGAATTTTTTTTACTGCGAAATGTCACCTTTCCAACGAGCATAAATATGGAATTGTTTGATCGATACTTTACGAAAAATCTATCAGTGCAGCCATCTACCGAAAAAATAATGGATTTCTTTTTCCCCAAACTAATGTTAATCAAAATATTTTACATAATTTTCTACAACTTTCCTGGGAACATGGCGATATCGTGTCGAAAGAATTTATATTGGCAGTGACCGATTTTCGCACTTCTTCAACTTTGTGAAGCTGAGCTCCAGCAAAACCATTGTGCACCGATTTGTCAGAAGGCTCCGTGTCTGGTGAGTATGCTGCGTGTAACAGTACTTCCCATTCGAGCTGCAACAATGTATCTTTGACAACAATTGCAACAAGTGGCCAAAAAGTGGCTGTTTCAGTCAATTCGTATGGTAGCCATTTTAGACGCTATTGCTGCTCTTTTTTGCATCGTGCAGTTCGTGCAATTGACGCCAGTAGATATTTGCAGTAACATCTCTAATCGGTTTTAGAAGCTCGTAATACACTACACCTTGCTGATCCTACCATGCACAGCGAAACTTTTTGGCCATGAATACTTTGCTTTGGTGTCGATGTGGATGGCTCTCCTGGAAAAACCAATGACTTTTTGTGCTAGAGATTGTCGTAGTAAATTCCTCTTTTCAGCGCCAGTCACAATACGCCACCAAAAAATTTTCTCTTTGGGCTATCAGGCAATGAAAATGCCGTGTTGCAACGGTTTGATTGGCATTTGCATTCAATTCTTTTAAACCTTTTTCATCGCATGCAAACGTCTAGAAACAATTCGTTAATTGCTAGATTGATAGAAGTTTTTCGAGAGTCCGAGCCGGGTTTTCGTCTAGTTGATTGTCCTTGCACTTTTTTCGTCCATCAGGATGCTTTTTCATTCACATCAAAATCGCTACTTTCAAACCGTTGAAACCAAAACCGACAATTGGGATATAGGAAAGCAGTATCACCATAAGCTTCTGAATGAGTTTGATGGGCTTCGGAAGCAGATTTCTTCAAATTAAGCAACAATAGAAATGAATGCTGAAAATACAATTGTGGGGGTTTCATGACTAGCGTCGCCATACGCTGAAAAAATCAATAATATTAAATGGAAAACTGTTATTTTATAATATGTAGAAGATCGTGACAACCATCGAATTCAACCGTTATATATCTGATATTTACCGTTCCTTTATCATTTTTACCTGTAGAAGTCGCTGCTCAAAATACATGGGCACGCCTAATACCTAGATCATTTGTTTTTTTTTACTTCGCGATAAACCACAACTTACCAAAGACATTTTTAGCAACGATAAAACCCGTGGAAATGCTGGATTACCTTGGGGGGCTATCTTTAATTCGGTTAAAATTCAATGCTTGATTAAGTGACCATAAGTTGCTCTTTTCAAGTGGAACACTGCAACAGTAACTAACAACTTTATCGACAATTTAATAAGGAAACAAACACACACATACGCATGGCTAATCATAAATGTGTGTTGTACAATATCATTATCACCATCATCATTTTCCTATTATTTATCACTGTGTTACGTTGTTTCTTATTATCACAAAGCAATAAAGTTTATATATCGTATATGTGTTGTACGAATGAATAAATCGACTTTGTTCGAGCATGTTTTGTGAAAGGAAAATCAAATTGCAGGGATTGCAATTTTCGACAATATCACATAAATTATACTCAAGTACACTTCCTACTGCTGAATTGTAAACTCACTCATTGTCTTCATCATCAACGTCTTCTTCCTTTTCTTCGTTTTGTTAGCTTGATTGGTGTTTTTCTATGCTTGCGTTGGTTAGTTGTTTGGTAGCTGGGTTGGTTGGTTGGTTAAGCTTTTAAAAGCTTGGTTTTGTAAACCATTGTGATTTCAAAATAATAATAATGTTAGATTATATGCAAAATGGCAAACAAGAAGGGGTAAGATTTAAATGCAATTTCAATTACTGTAATATGTTTTCTTCTTTAAAAAGTGAGAACATTTTTAACTTTGTTAAACAAAAATTACATTGAATTACATATCTTACCATAAATAAAATTTAACTTGAATATATTATTAGTGCATTGCGTTACAGGCTAATCAAGGTACTTGTATTGAAACATTCATTTTATTGTAATAATTAATAAAAATCAAATGCTTTTTTCTCTCTTCCTCTCTCTCTCTCTTTCTTTTTTTCTTTCTCTTTCTTTGCTGTTTTTTAAATAGTTTACCGTGAAATTATCAAAACATACTACGCAACGACATAACAGCTGTTAATGTATGCTTCTATAAGAGAGACAAAATTATTTCACACGAAGATATTTTAAATTTGTTTGAATCATCAAATATGACACATGAACGTACCAGTACACATCCTCATAAACAAAGTAGCACAAGTCTTTGCCGCGTGATTTGAATCGCATATCACTTCATTTAACAAGCCTCATATAGTGAATGATTAATGATCAAATTTGATTTCACACCAACAAAAAAAAAAGGCTCCTATACTCACTTTAAGGCGAATTTTGGGTGCGCTTACATTTTCATGCTAATTTGCTTTAAACGATTATACAATTAAAAGCAATTTTATACTAGAGGGTCTTCAAATATTTTGATGAAAACTTCGCATTTTATTACCTTCTGAACTTATTTCGATTGTTTTTGGCTAATGCGGACGATTTTTTCTTTTTTATTGCAACAATTGCGATCATAAGTGTGCTAACAAAAACATCAGACGTTAGAGACGTGGGCGGATGTACAAGTGGATAGGCTGAAAAACTTGTACTGAACAAGAATATGTATGTATAAATAATATATTGCTACGAAAATCCCAAATTCAGTTAAAGTCAGCTAAGTAATTTTCGTAATAAAAATTCCCTAAAGAAGGAAAAACCAAATGAGCATTCGCAGGCGCGTCATGCAGGTGCAGGCCGATGAAAATGATTTGAGGAAAAGTAAGCGGGCATTAGAAATAAAGCCATAAATTTAGGTATAGTAACATGCTTGTAAAAATGTACATAAATAAAATATTTGTGCAAGGAGATTTAGTCGGGCAAGAATATTTGAGCTGAGAGTACGGCCAAAATAAATTGTGAATTATCCTACTGTTAAGAAATATAATTGTAAATAAATACTCCTACTGTTGTGAAAGACAAAGTAGTAATATAAAAGAACTGCGAAGTGTATTTCTCTTGAATAAAATATCCGTGGTCCAGTGATACGGAGGACTGTATCTTATAAAAGCGAATTTTATAACAATATATATGTATATATATACTTCTTGTGTCTTTAATGCGTACATTTGGGCTGGAAAAACGTCATGGTAAATCCAGTATATTCTTATTATTTAATGATATTCTTATCATTTAAAAATTAGGCGAATCAACTCAGCTATCAGGTCCGGCTGAAATGGAAAAGAATGATACTCGACCTCTGATAACAAAGAGCCTCTATCTCCTTACCAATCTGAGATTTCATATATTGCTGTGGAAAACTTGCATAATGCTATAAAATGAAGTAAAAAAGTAATATTTTCGTAATTTCTGAATTTTCTGAAACGATACAGAAAAAAAAAAGTTAAAGCTTAATTGCAAGTAAATGTGTGGCTAGCAACCAATGGATCTGAATGATTTCTTAAAAATGGCGACTGAATATTTATAGTACAGATTTAAGATTAGCAACTGCTATAATATATTTCCAGTTATGTAGACTATAGGATAGTGATGGGCGTATGAAGTTTACTTTCAAATGTGATCGGTGCAAGATTGGAACTTTTTGTGAACATAAACATTCCCAAGACGAATGAATGAATGGACGAATCGACGGATATGGTTTAGCTTGTTTTCGAAATTTATTGAAGAACGAAGAAACTACAAAGATAAGAGCATATTTAGTAGGTGTGCATCGTAAGTAGTTAGTGTGAAAGAATGTAAGAGCGAAACGGGTGCAGAGTTGGCTTAACCAGTTAGTTGCGTAATTTGCTGTTAAAGGTCCCTCACACGGCGCGTAATTGAGACCCAGCGATGAAGCGTGCACACGTAATATATATGTACCGCAATACAAACGGTTGCATAGTAAGTTTTACAGAATTCTTATTGAAGATTTAAAAATTGTCAAAGAGGAAAAAATTAAAGAAAAAAATTTTTTCATATAACTTCAAGTTCAACTACATAAGGGGAAGAGGCAAGATGTGAAAAATAAAAAAATTTTTTATGGTATTTTTCCATCACTTGTCTTGAGTATGATTTGCAATTATTTGTGCTAACACCGAATATTTCTTCACATTATTAAAGGACTGCTGGCGGAAACTCCGGTTTTTTATGCCATACACCATTTGCGGCATTATGTGAATGGATGTAAGACACCTGGAGCAGGCCCTCCTTTTAATAATACAGAAAGAGATTCGGAATTGGTCTAACCTTAATCAGTCGGTCGATCTGTCTCTCCCTCCATTGGTTTCCTTTGTATTTTTATATTCAGCTCACAGAGGTCTCAAATTATAATACATTTTGATAAAATTTCGTACATTCACATCTCCGAGGCCCACGAGTTAATGATTGAATTTTTAAAACTTTTAACTGAAATTTTTAGAGAAAATCTCTTAAATATTTTATACGCTTAAAACCTTAAATGCAGTAAATATTTTATTGCGTGAACAAAAAGTTAAGAAAATTACATTCGGCTGTGCACGATTTTTTAAAACCCATCATCGTTATTCTAAAAAAAGACTCAGTTAAAGGGAAAGTTAGATTTTTATGTTGAGCAGGCGTGGCTGTTTGGTTCTATTTTTGTGGAACAAAACCATTTCTCCATACGTACGTTTATTACGGCAATTAACAGGCAGACAATTAGACGGACCGACAAACATGTCTACAAAGGTTCACAGTGATGGTAATCAATAAGATATACACTCTTGGGAACATTTAAAGATTCGTTCTGGATGCTGAAAACGTTTGGACAAGATAATGAAATTTTAGTTCTTTATAATATTGAGAAGGCGTGGCTAAATTTTTGCATTTTCGTCTTGTTGCTCCAGGACCACCCATACAATAAAAATGCAAATATTTACCTTTGTATTTTTGTTGTTTATAAGTAACTAACAAAAAACTATATTTTTTTTATTTCTGAAAACAGAGGTGGTCTCAGGTTATGTTGCACCGTCCGAGTATTCTTTGGCCGATTCGGGTAATTCTAATACTAACTTGCGTGCAAGAATTTTCAATGTTTCTGCCATATTTGAGGCAATAAGCTTCGTTCCTGCTATTAGGAGAACCACAGACATTACAAAATCATATACCCAGGCAATAGGGGCGGGGAGATGGACATGCTTAAATTGGGCTAGAACTTGACACTGATCAAGAATACATATACTTTATGGGTTATCTGAAGTTTCCTTCTAGGTGTTGTAAACGATTTCACAAAATCAATGCACTCCATAACCTGTGACCTACTTTTTTGTGCCCATCACCGTTATCGTATTTTTATGGAACTATTTCGTAGAAACTTTTGCCTTACATTTGTCGTAGTTCATGAGCAAGGAGCATGAGAGAGAGATAGCAAACGCTCAGGCCCATTCCAATTTGAAATTGGCTAAGAGATTATACAGTTTATAGGGTTTTCAAAGTTTGCTTCTGCAAACAAAACTTGAAAATTATATTCTATGAGGGATGCTGTAGTACCTGTATAGAAAAACCACGACTTCCCAATATTATAATGTATTAAAATTTCATTTTTTTTCAATACCTTTATAACCAAAGAATCAAGCATCCAAAACCCCATAAAATATATAAATTCTTGAACGGTTTCAAATTCTGGATGCACTTAAACATGGCCGTCTGTTCGTCTATCCGTCGGTCTCAGTGTATGGTATCTGTTGTATGCATTCTTCCGTTCGCAAAAATGAAGATATCGCCTACAAACTTGCAAAAGTGATTTAAACCAGCCGAAGGACATGCCTATAGCGCCCACACGCTTATGCAACAAAAACTAAGAGCACCTTTGCTTCGCAGGTTTTTTCCCCCTTTATTTTGAAAATAGAAAAAGTCAGCCAACATATATAATTTCAAGAAACGAATGCAGCTTGCCAGAACGGATAATAAAAATTTTGGGATCCAATTTTTTTTTGAGTCATTATCGTATTTTTAACAGATAAGTGACAGATATACACATATGTCCGATTCGTTTCCACGCTGATATATATTCGATCAGATCAGCGATGCTACTTTTATGCTTCACAAACCGAATATGGCAAACCGAATATGGTCGTTAGTATCAGCAGAAAAGAGGAAACATGAAAGTTATCATCCAGGATTCTATTTCTGATTTTTTTTATGAAAACTACCTAAGGATAGAGCTAGAAATCCGCAAGACAGACTCATTGTTTAACATGTAACGCTATGCGCTTTATGAATCAAGAGGGACCTCAATTCACATATGTCCCCAGCGCATCCCTTATAATTTCTCGGACTTCAATATTGGCTGACTCTCAGTAATCGATTTGTTTATATGGGGTTTTCGTAATAAGGATATGTTTTCTGAAGATTTGAAATAAAACAACGTAACAAAGAGAAAAAACAAAAAAAAAAAGATATTAGTTGGCTCTTGTATACAGTTCCATATGCGTACACATATATACATATAATGCAATGATTGTCAATACGTTGTAACGAAAATATTGAAAATGATACGTTTTTGCGCGGGATGGAAGCGCATTAATATTCACCAGTGCCAACGATTAATATGTGAAGGAAATATGCTCGACTTATAACGTAATGTATAATAATCCGAAATGATCTGGATCGTGCGCACGTACGTATTGGCATATAAGCGTAGATATGTAAAAAAAAATTTTTTTTCTTAAAACATTACTATTGAGAATTAGGAACTATTATAGCAAAGTAACCAGTACGATTTATTCGGATGTTCTTTAGAAATTAAAATACCAAAACCTAGCAACAGCCCACACCGTTTGACATTCATAGTCCACCCTATGGTTATAGTGGCTGCAAAGAAATTGCATTTTAAGACCAGAAAAGTTTCCTGTTTCAATATTCATGCTATTGTGAATGCATCGTACTGTATAAATGACTGAATCCGCGTATGTATGTATGTATGTATATATCTATGTATGCATATATATTTTGCCCATGTTGGATAAATGTCGAAAGCATGTACAGCCCATTTTTAATGCATGTTAGCCGTTTGTGTTAAATGATGATTTAACATATGTTTTACAGCGCGATCCTGTTGGCCTGCCGTGAATATTTGCTCTACACAGTCGTAACTATTGTTGTTGCCGTTTGCTATGTTTGTTGAATATACATTACAAATACATACTCGCTCTGTCCATTAGACAAGTTGTAGAAAAGTGCAAAAACAAAATAAGAAAAAGTTCAACCCAAGCAACATAAACTTGTTTTGCATTTGTGAAAATTATTTCGCACATTAAATAGATTGTTTTTATACAGAATACACATACATACATATTTACATATATACCCATACCCATAAACATATATATATATATATATATATATATATATATATATATATATGCATACAAATTGTGTCTAAGGTAAAGTTTATACAACTTGTTTTCAAGTATAAAAATGTAGTTCACTCTTCGAACACTCCATTTTCTTTGAAAGCGAATAATCCAAAAAAAAAAAAAAAAATGGATAGAAAAACAGAAAAGAAAAGAAGGACATTATTACTCTCTAAGTACTATACTCTATAGTTTTATTATAACATAGACATACCAACACTACTATTATGCTATTACTATAACTTTACTACTAATACTACTACTACTACTAGTACTATTGTTATTACTAATAAAACTACTGCTGCTACAACACTATTAAACATTATTACAATTTAAGCGTATGCATACATGCTTGTAGACTTGTGTGTGACAACCTATTACTTGAAGCATAAACACAAACACACTATCGAACTAAGTTCATGTATCGAGTGTATGCTTACGAGTTTGGTCTCTTGTTATAAATTCACCCCATATTAGACTTTGTGTTTTATACGATAAAGCGTCTAAATACGTCTATATATGTATATGGATATGCATGTAAGAGTATATGTATGGTTTACATTCTTTTATCCCAGCTCACTTACCGTGTATGCGTTGCTTGAAATTTCTATATGTATGTATAAAGTTCTTGCATATAAAACTATTTTATTTATTTATTTTTATTCTTTTCGTTGCTGCTGTTTTTTTGTTCTTTCGTCCAATTGAAAAATATTTCTTTAGTACTTTATAATTTGCAGATTTTATAATATTGTATATAAAAATTATACATTTATATTATATATCAAATAAGCAAAATAAAATAATAATAACAAAAATAATAAAATTATAATAATATATATTATATGTGAAATAAGTATTAAGTATTATACAATCTACAATTTATAATTTAGTAAAGAAATCCTTTTTCAAGTGCATAAAAGAACAAAAACAATGGCAGCAACAAAGAGATTAAAAATAAATAAATAAGATATTTTTATATGCAAGAACTTTATACAAAAAAAAATTTAATATATATATATATGGTATGTATATATAGATATCTGTGTATAGATACATGGTATGTATAAATATACCATAACGTAAAATATACTTGTTGCCAAAACGTTACATAATAGTCAAGTGTTTTAACACAAATTCACACTTATTTACAAGATTCTCTATTGTAAACCATTTATTTGTTAAGCATTTTATTTCACACCCAGGAGGCACAGGATTAAGAATATGACATGAAAGTTTGATCGGTAAGTAATAATAATAATAATGTGAATTACTACATCTTTGTCTTTAAAACCAATAGTTGTTGCATTTATAATGGTTAACGTTCCAGCTGAATGAATAAAAAAAATAATACATTAATTTTTAAAACGATGATATTCTATCTTCTGGTTTTAGCAAAACTTTAAGTACACAATATCGCTAGTTTAATATTAAAAAACACAAGACTGAACAAAAGAAAAAGAAATTTTTCATTCTCTGTAATACGGGCGCGGCTAATTTTTTCTAATTTATTAATAAAAGTGGGAATTTATATGGTATAAGCGTTGCACATTATGAGTAACAACCACAAAATATGGCAAGCAAAGGTGTTCAAAGTTGTTGCATAGGCGTGTGGGCCCGCTAGGCGTGATCTTCGACCAGTTTAGGTGTTTTCACTTTTTTTTATAAATTTGTGGGCGATGTCGTCATTTTTGAGAACGGGAGAATATTTACCACAGATGCTTTAAAGTTGGGCAATGGGATTGATGGATAGACGAACATTGCATTCCGGATTTGAAAACGTGCAAGAATTTATACACCTTAAGGGGTTTTTCATGCTTGCTTTTGCGCGTTGTAAAGGTATTTAAAAAAAATGCAAGTTTGATACACCATAATATTGGGAAGGCGTGGTCAATTTTTCCCAATTTTGTACAGATACAATAGCATTGCCTATTTTTGTAGACTTATTTGCTGCAGTTTATGAGTAATGAGGGAAACGCGAATTTTTTCCTTTTGAAAAACAGAGCGTGGGCTTGTCCTGCAACCGATTTGGCCTATTTTCAAAAACTGCCAGTTTCTGCAAAACTGAAGCTGATAGCTTCATTTCTATAGTCTAGAGAATTTTTACCACAGACATTGCATAGACAGATGGATGGACAGATGGACACACTCGATTCGGAAGTAGATGCTGATCAAGAATATATATACTCTTTTGGATCACTAAAGTTTCTCTCTGGGCGTTGCAAACAAAATGATGAAATGGGTGTGTCCCCATCCTTCGGCGGTGGGTATAAAAAGCAAATAAAGAAGACATGTGCGGCTGGGACCCGATATTATATGAAAGACTGCAATAAAATTTATGTTCCACGTTTTATTTCACTTAAATAAAAACTTATTTAAAAACACTTTTTTAGATTATTTATTTTATGCTATTTAGTCCATTACATATCATATTCGACTATCCAAAGCCCCTTAATTGGTATCCTTATCGGCGGGATTGGTAGAAGAAAATTAAATCACCACGTCGTGTCCTTAAGTTTAAAATTATCACACTTAGCTTGTCGGATTCTTTTCTCCAAGCCCTCTTTCTTGACGTTCGTGTTGGTGAGATTGTTAACGGTAAATTATTCCAACACGTCACGAGGTTTATCACATTCTACTCTTCAAGTCATTTTATTTAATACCCATTTGATTCTATTGCAAGGAGAAAAAAAATCCATTATGTTGTTGCGCTCAGCATACTTAATTTAGAATTAACACATTTTTTTATTATTTCAAAATTGTGATTATCCGCTATAAAATAAATCTGGAAAATGTCAGCCCGCTACCTTTCATAATATATGAGTAATAAGCAAAAAGCTACAAATTTTTTATTAGAATAAAGTTTACGCTTCACTGTGACCAATTTGGTCCATTTTCAATACCAAAACAGTACAAAAACTTCCTACATTTTTACCAAAACCGAAGTTGATGTCTTCAATTTTGCGACCAGAAGAGTGTTAGCAACATACACTACACAGACATGCAATCGGAAATTGTTAGGAACATCCTACATCGAACTGCGGCAACACACCACGTGACATATTAATAACGTATTTGGTTGCGGTGTTACTAAGCAGTGAAAAGTAACAAATTGTTTACAATGAACCACGCAACCGTTCAGAATCAAAAGTGAATAATGATGATCTCAAGCTCACGCTTACCTATGAGTTGTCGTTGAAGGTTCGGGGTTAACAAACCAACAAAGTATTAGCTCATTTCGAATTGATAAAGTGCAAAAGTTCTTTTTGTATATGTTTTCGTTACAATTCGTTATGTTTCCTCAATCACAGGTGAAGGTTTGCAACAAAAAATCGAAAATGTTAATATTTGTCGGACTGTTACAGTTGCATTCTCTTAATGAGCGTACACTTTGCAAAATGGATAAAGGATATGGAAAAGGATAAGCTAAAGAATTGATAGGCCTTTGATATCGAAAATTTGGATAGATACGTTAAATAATTGCACGAAATTTCAAACATTACACAACACTTAAACGTAGGCTTTATTACCTATTAAAACGTTTTCCCAAATTTCGAAATCTGCGAAATTCTGCGTGTACGCTTTTGAGTTATAAGATATTGGAAAGATCACCTGGGATACGATCAGTCCTCTCAATTCTCTTACATTTCGGTATTGTTTTTATAGAAACGTTGACCAAGGCATTCAAAAGTTTAATACCTTGTCATTTAACGTACACATTTGTCTCTAAAGATAATGTCAGCTACTTATTACAACGTCATTTTACGATTGTCGCGGTCAGTTTTAAAAATTTTCTTTTGACGTTTTCTAGAGTAATCACCTCTTTTGGGCGTCCGCTACATTCTATGTAATTGTTGTCCGTACGACTTGGTTTAAAATTAACGAACCATTGAAAAGTTATCCATCACAAAAACAACTTTTAATCAACACCTAAAATTCAGAACCCCTGTAAGTAGTAAACAAATGAGTGAAATGGCACGACGTTTTGACGGAGGCTGCTCGATGTATAAAATTATGTTAAAAAAAGAATTTGATTTTTTTTTTAAGAACATATCTCTGATTTAATAATTTGAATTCACATCTGTAAAATCTTCCTAATCGTTCCTAGGTTGGCTATTTCCATTATTATTTAACCTACCTGTAGTCCTTATTAACCATCTCCATGCCTGCACATAAAGAAACATTCTCTGAGGGTTTGGTCATTTAAAGAAGGGGAAGCTTTAAATGAAAAAAGTTTGAAAGATTTCATTCATTAAAAATTCATTCGACTAATAATTAATTTCATCTCTGGAACCAAAAGTATTGTTATTATTGGGAATATAGAGCAACGTTACTGCATTATCTCAAAACGAAAGGCATATAAAGCGAAAAGAAAATTTCTTTTTCACAATATAGTGGAGAAACTTACGAGCTAATAAAGCCTGCAAAACAATTAAGTTAAGTAACTGAGTCGTTCTTAGGAAATGTACGTATACCTACGAAACCGAAAATCGACACGAAATATAATATAAATCTACATCGTGTGTTCGAATATAGGCGCAAGAAAAAAATAGCTCGCTATAAGAGAATCAATCGTATAAAGTCAAAGTAAAGAACAAATCATATAAACTCAATTACATTTTAAAAGACGCTCGTCAAATCGTCAGTTTTCTTCCTTCTTATCGGAAGTAAATTCGACACCTATTACGATTTAGTTGACTCGACGGAGAGAAGCGTTCTAGAAGGATTAAGTGAAAAACATGACGAGACATTACGCATGAAGATTTGCCAAGATTTTAAGGCGAGTTATTTACGCTGTCATCGTCAATGTGCAGTCACATCATTTTCGCAAACTTAGTGTCGAAATGAGTGAGACCGGTCTGCAAATTCACTAGATATGACTGAAATGACCAACGGGTATGAAATACAATTCGAAACTTTTAATAATATGCTTAATAGGCTCGTACATGTCCACCTGTAAGTAAAAGACAAACAAATAAACTTGTTTTTCTACAGATTGCTTTGTTTTTAGCAATTAACCGTCGCTTCCTTTTTGCCCTGTAATATGAACACATTTCCAATAAAATTTTCCCGCTAGCCGTGACTAAATAAATATTATAATAAATTGTGGCAATAAAATTTAATTGCTTAGTGATAAAAAGGACAGCAAAAAAAGAAAAATTAAATAAAAAATAAATAAATTGAAAGCAAAAAGGGCCAATTGGGAGTAAACAGTCGCCGCCGTATTGGACGATGCATTGCCAATTTCTAGTAGAATTGCAATTGAATATGTTTTGGAGGTTGAATTGGCAATATTTGGCACATAAAACAAACCGCATGAATTGCCTATAAATATGGTGGGGTGCTGCTGTTGTTAAACATACGCATGCAAATGTTGTCCAAAAAAATAAAAAAAGTCTTCAATTTTTAATGTATTTCTATATAGCTGGCAATATGTGGTGGCAGTTATGGTTGTTGCTGCTACCGTACCGTACCGTTTGTGGTACAATGCAGCAAAATTTGCAATTACCTGCAATTGCAGTTGTTGTAAAAACGTATAAATATCGAATGCACTCATGTTACCCTGTAGTCTCCAGATACACCATTTGTTTGTATGTCTATAAAAGTTGAAGCAAATGGTTGGTTGGATTTCTGTTGCTATTGCTGTTGCCGTTGCTATTGCTATTGCTATTAACGGGTTATATATATTGCTACCTCCCTCAACCCTTTGAAAAGAAAAAAATAAATAAATACAATACAAATGCATACAAAAAAAAGGAAAAACAAATGAAAGCGTAGTGGATGCGT
The DNA here is from genome assembly GCF_014805625.2 of Glossina fuscipes. Lineage (NCBI taxonomy): Eukaryota > Metazoa > Arthropoda > Insecta > Diptera > Glossinidae > Glossina > Glossina fuscipes. The sequence continues at coordinate 6,114,067 of NW_023998433.1, read as the reverse complement.
AACATGACAACAAAATGGCCAAAACAACAAACCTCTATAATTTACCATATTTTATGACCGCGCTGTGGCAATAAAATCGCCAACAACAGCCATAATTCATTTGGCACTATTCAAGCGAGCAGCACTAACATTTTAAAACGCTTTACATACCAACACTCATATGAATGGATGGACGTACAATACAAACTCGTACATAACTGTTCCGGGATGTGTTGCTGCAGAGCAATTGCTCTTGATGGTACATACAATTCAGTACGTCTGTACATTTATACATATACACATGGTGAAGCGTCTGTGTATATGTGTTCATATGACTATGCTTGTGCGTTTCTAAAGAAATAAATAGTAAAAATGTAAACTGCGTTAAATACACATCATGATTTAGCGAGAGTAATATGTAATTGAACGTTAGTCTCTCTCTAAAATACGCATATTCATGACGCTGCGGTTGTACAATGCTCTCCCGGTATCGTTTATCTAATCATTCATTATTGGTCTTAAAACATGTTACTGGTGTGTTACTGTGGCGGCGTTAAAGTGTTTCATTTTGGTAAATGTTATGGCACATATTCCACAATATGTTTAGCCGAATATTACTAATAGTTGCAGTACGCATGGAATGAAGAGATGTGTCTTGATCTTTTGCTGTTTTGAATTAACTTTTTTTTTTTTTTTGTGATGTGTGTACATATATATATACATAATGACAAAATCTTTTGAAAAATATCAACGAAATTTAATCTATCTTTTTTTAACTAAGTATTGCGGACACCAAGGCTGCAACATTTTAACGGTTCCTCTTTAATTATCTTTTATGCTACGATTTTTGTTGGATTTCCCACTCAGGCGAAATCTTTTTGTTCTTATTGGTAAACATCATGCGTACGTTGATTCGGTCTATAGAAATAGTGCACGTAAAAATTCATCGTTGCAAATATTTGCTCGCTGTGTCTTTAGAGGTGTCATGTCATTTGGATTCGTTTTAAAATGCGTGTATAAAACTAATTAATTTATTTATTCAAATTTAACCACAAAATGTCCGCTCTTGTGTGACGGCTTGAATTTGGAAAGAGATGGATGTAACAAAAAATGAAAATTATTGGATTGCAGGACATTTATGTTTATGTGTCTAGCGAGAAAAAAAATAAACTTAAATCCATTTGTGGCCGTAGAGGCGGTGGTTAATGTGGTATTGATGATGGCGCTGATGTACTTTTAAATTCATTCGGCGCAAATCATATTAAATAGAAATAGGCGGCATTTTTATTTTATTTATTTATATTCCGTTGTTTGTGTTTATCATTAAAGCTTTTTTTTAAGCGGGGCATTCTTTGCGATCCTCCAGGGAATAGTGGGTGGCGATGAGCAGAATATGCGCGTATAACTGTAGCAAGATTAACGGCGTGTTTCATTAACCGCAGAACGGTCTAGACACAAAAAGAAGAAATAAACATAATCAATTCGCGCTTTTCGCGTCCTGTAAGCAAGCATTTGGCGCTTGTGTATATGATGATGACTCCTGTTTGGTGGTTTATCATCAATGTTTTGTGGCTCTTTTGCATTCCTAGATCACAGACGACTGTCCTCACGCAAATAACGAACTCGGCTTCAAAATCAAACCACAAATTTTTTTGCATCAACGCAAGGAACATAAAACGGTAGGAAAATATATATACAGAAACATACATACATAAAAAACACACAAGTATATATTTATACAAGTAAATATATACACAAGTATATATATATATATATAATTTGCAACATTCAAAATACTGCATATGAATTAAATCGAGTTAAAATTCTGCTTTGCTGTTATTGCTGTACGTGCTGTGCTTATGGCAAATGTTTTGCGCGTGTGCACAATTTATGCTGAAACAGCGACAACGATAAGAACAGCAACAACAATAAAAAATGAGCTCAATTAAGCTCAAGTTTTTCCTTTCGGTTGTTCTTGCTCATGATGTTGTTATTATTTCTACAGAATTTTCGGTGTTGTTCTTGTTTTTATTGTTGTTGTTGTTATTGTTGTAGCTTTTTTTGCATTAATACCTCACTCCCTTCATGGTTATCTGTAGTTTCTGATCGAGCATCGCTGTTGTCAACTTGTGAAAATGTTGTTTGTCTGAAATAAAATGAAAAAAAAAAACAACAACAACCAACAAAAATAAACTCGGAGATGATGTCTGACCGCACTTGCTATTTAAAATTCAACTTTTAAAGAGATTTATCTGCATCCGGAATAAAATAGCTTCTGTAATAGCCAATGGCCATATGTATCTTCGTACACTGAGAGAGTTGCAGGCTGGAAAAAAACTCCTTTAAGTAATTTGATACAACTGCGTATTCTGTAGGCAAACTAAACATCATTTCAATAATCAAAAATCCAAACAAGTCGAATGAAACAGTAAACGAGAAAATATAAATAAAATTCTATCATCCGAACCTTTGAAAAATTCCGTCGCAAAACACGAATATTTCAATAACCTGAATAAGATAGCTTATGTTAAGGTTTCGAAACGAGGTTTTTAGAAATCACCTACCTATAGAACAAATGTTTAATGCACTTGAATTTTACCATTCATGTCTATAAATACGAAATTATTAAAAAAAAATGAAAAAAAGTATTTAGCTGCTTATTAGAAGTGCTTGAAACAAGTAAGCTGGTGAGGATAGAATGGAGTAAACCAGGCGTGGTTCAAGATATTCTTACAACACAGCCGATAAGATAATTCAACTCTTTCTTAGCAAATAGGAAAGTTGTGGCAGCAAGTTTTATTTCGAACTGTTATTGTGCGGAATATATCGAGGGCTCAAAAAACTTCTTCATATACATTATAAAACTAGGTGCAGTCATTAGAGACATGATAAAACTTCCAACATATTAAATTATAAGCACTTTGGACTCCCTTTAGAGATGGTAAGCTTGACAACATCACAACTAATAATAACTAATTGTCAGCTACATAAGTCGTTATTGAAGCTCTTCAAAGAATTAATTCAAAATTAAATAACATCATTTCTTATTGTTTCTAAAAAACAACCAACCTTGCGAAACTGCGAATATTTACTAAAATAAAGTGCATCTTCTTTTCTTAAGGAATAATCCTAAGCATTTCCCTTCTTAAGAGCTGCAACAACTCTGATTAACATAAATATAAATGAAAATATAATGTCCGCGTAGCAGCCTAAGCCTACAGTAGTGGCGTCTACGAAATATCGTTGTTCGATATCCAACAATATCGTTAATCTGAGTGAAAGTACGAATTTCTGAGTACCAAAAAAAATTTTTCATTGCATGATATCGCCTAATGTTTCGCGAAGAGCATCGTAGTGAGTCAGCCTGGTTCTATTTGTTAGCGCCGCAAAAGTAATATCATTTGATAAAATATTTGCGCACTAATTGCAATTAAGTTACAAATTTATAGAGACAATTGTATCAAATTCAAAAGCAAAACTATTTCATATGGAGTACTAACAAGACTACCATAGAAAAAGCACTTACTGACTTTAAATGTCGACGTATTCAAAGAAAAGCTTGCCATAGAGAGAGGGGAATTTTACAGCTAAAAATTATTTTGTTTTACTGTCTAAGCAATTTATCGCAATTTATTTTTGAATTCTTACACCCTACTCCATATGGTGTCTGCCGGAGTGGGCAAATGATCTCGGCTAACAACACAATGGTCGTCGACTCAAATCTGCACTGCGGTAGAGTTTTCAAAAAAGCCTATAGCTTTAGATGCTATTGCTTTAAGACTTTAGTCTTATAATTTATTTCTCTTGTTAAGTTATTGTAATAATAATATTATACTCTATATGGAACTAAATGTTTTTCAAATCATTTTCTAGGAACATTTTAGGTATTATAAAAGTTTAGGATTTCCCACATATAATTTGTTATCTACGTTGTGATATCATCATGGGTTTGTAAATTATTTAACATTATATTACGAGAGTGAATATCATTTATTAATACAATATAAAACGGATACAAAATGTGTCGGTCGCTGGCCTTCATCATAAAAACTGATTGTTATTCGTTGAGTAGAAAAAAAAAATTTCCTGCAACATCAGACGATAAGATTTGATTTGCTTCTTAACATAAATTTAATCCTCTCTTATAGATGAATCAATATCGTAACCATCTTTAAGTGGTAGACGTGTCAATTAATCAATCATAACAATAATTGTATAAATATTTTCATCTACTGACATGAAGATTATTGTTTATTATTGATTCTACGTCACGGATAATTAAAATAAATTTCAATTTTTGAAAAAGTTATTTACAGTATTTTAGCATTTTTAAACGCATCTTCGGAGCGGACTAAATCTACTAACCAATTTGACTTAATTCTTGTTCTAAGTACGCATTCGAATTCTTCCAGTTATAATTACACTAGAACGCTACAATAGTTATTAAGTTGTGTAATGATGCTAGACTATAAAGGCTGATGGACGGACTTGGAAAAGTTGTCTCACAATTCGTGGATCAACAAAAATATATAAGTTTAACTGTGTTTTCAAATGTTAGACAAACTGAAAATTCATATGCTTACATTTTCACGTAGCGTTGAATAAAAAATGATGTCAAAAAAATTGCAACAAGAAACATCCTGCGTCTAAGAAGTGAATATGAACCAGTTTTTGAAAACGAATGAGTAGCTTATGGGGAACATTTCTCTTTTTTGAAAATACATTTGTGCATTTAATTTTTTTGGAGAAGCAGAATCAAGTGAACACCGAAAGTTTTTTTAGCTCATGTAGGTACAGGTGTTTTCCTTTATTTTTAAAATCCAACCAAAACTGGTACTTGTGTTAAGTATTGCTTGGGGAAATCCAAGTGGAAAGACCTATACAAATTTATTACAAAATTATAAATCCCTTCGCTTCGTTTCCCATTTTACCGAAAATTTGTGATCGTTCCTCTCTACGTACAATTTCCTTCTTATGGCACCTACTTTCTGCCTTTTAGTACTCTTTTCCTATTGGTGAATATTTCGTTTACGAAAAGCTTTTTCGCTTTCAGAGGATGCTATGCTTGCCAGAGTTGGGTATAGAAGATAAGCGGGACATAGGAAGGCTAACAATTCTCCCTCCCTAATTTAAATAGTTTTTATTATGCTTCTCAAATTCTTTACTACTCTTTTCTAAGTGCAAGCTGGATTTCTGGAATTGAACAATGAACTTAGAAACAGTAACATTGCAAAGAATTGTGATAGTCCAGGATCAAGATGCAAAAGCTGATGCTATCAAATGCAGAAACCAAAATTTTTTTCTCTGCATTTCACAATATTTGCTCCATTAGAAGAATACTTTTTGAATTCAGAAAAGAAACATTTTTCACCTTTTTTTCAAGCGTATGCTTATTAGCCCTGTGAATGCTTACTTATTGTATTACATATGCATTTATTGTAGTATGTAATATCAAGCAGTAATACTTTGTGAATGATGCTCATTTCAAGCCATTCAGGCTAAATTTGTTCGCAAAAGAATACTTTTTTTTTTTTTTTTTGGTTTCCTTTTTGACTGTTACTCGATATTTTTTAATTTTAATTTTGTTTTTACGAAGTTCCTTTTACTGTGTGATTAAGCAAAACAGAAAAGTGTTGCTGGTGATGCGGAAACCATTTCTTGAATCGCATAAAATGTAATGAATTAAACAAACTGACGCCATTATGGAAATAATGTTATTCATGACGATGATCATGCGCATGTTAATGTAGACGACTGTCAATGAAAAAAAGTGCGTGAATGGAAACGTGACTCAACAAACCAAAACAACAAAAGAACACAAAAAGAAACAGAAAAAAAAAAAAAAAATTTAAGAATAAGATTAAGCATTCGAGGTTAACAAAAGTTCTTATTAGTGGAAAAGACTTTTTGGTGGTCTTTCAGGAAAAATACTAGTAAATAAATAAATAAAATAAAAACCATAAAATAAATTTAAACATAAATTCAAGAAAAAGAAAATAAATAAATAAATTTCGTTTTATGTTTGACTGATTGTTAAAGGATCGCAAGTTGACAGCTTATACTGAAAAAAGCGTAATGGTTTAAATCGTCATCTAACACTAGGTGTGTCTTTCAATTTTTATTTCAAATGTTCTGGCCGTTGCTGTGTTCACATTCTTATGCTTAGACGCTTAGACATATGTTTATACAAACATTAACCACAAATCAATTTATTTTGTTGTCAAAGCCATAATTTTTCTGTTTTGTTTGTATCTTGTCGGTCTTATTTATAACTGCAGGCTACAATTACTAACTCGAAAATACCCGCATACATAAATTAGTGCATGTACATGTATTTGTTCATGTTTACATATATATGCATATAAGTATGCATACGTAAATATATACGTATAAATCTAGTTGTCTCCAAACCTTTAAGAAAGTAAATTTTCAAATCTAAGTTTAACCCGAAAATTATTCTTTGACAAATCTCGCTGTCACTGGTTGTACATGTATTTGTGATTATAGCCGTAAATAAGTAGTAATATAACAAAAATGTGTTTATAAAGGATTTTATTCAACAAATTTTGTGTTAAAAGTTGTATCAACAAATACTGGAGTTGACTAAGAAAAAAATATGTTCTTTTTTCTTAAATTGAACTTTGTTCATGAACGTAGTCACCCTCTTTCAAACGTAACACAATCGTTTGAGCGTTCCTCTAATGTAGCAATGCTTTTATTATGAAACAATCTCTCAAGACTCTCAAGACACGGTCCAGTTTCCTCAATGACCCGAAATTTGTTCGCTGTAAAATCCTTTCGAGATTTACAAACGGTTAATAAATACTAGAGGTTAGATCGAGGGAATACGGCAGCTGAGGCATCAAATCGAAATTCAATTCATTCAATTTTCCCGTAGTATTCATCGACTTATATAACAGGGTGCGTTGTCTTTATAGAAGACCATTTCTTTTTCAAGGTTTATGTCCGCTCTTTTTTGCAATTTCTTCCGTTGATGAAATCAAATAGCTGTATAATATTTGCTATTCATCGTTCTTCCTTTTCCAAGTTAGTTGATAAATAGAGAAGAACAGGGCGAGAGAATACCCCATGTATCTCAAAATAAGGAAGCCATAACCTTGCCAATCGTTTGCTGAGCTTTTAGTTGATTTGCACAGCTTTCATCTAACGCTTTTTATTCAGCGGATTTCGTTTTAAGAGTGCAATGGTGCGATTACGTTCCGTCCATTGCCCTATATCGAACAAAAACTCATTTTTGTCGTGGTTAATTAGCTCCAGACATCATTCCGAGTTAGTAATACTTTGACAATTTTGTTTCAGGTTGCTTGATAAACAGCTTTCTCATTTTCAAATTTTAATTTTTGCATAGTGAATGCATTGCTTCTTAATATCTTTACGATGCCAGATATCTTTTGCAACTTCACTTTTTGTTCACTAAAAATAACTTCCAAGATTTTTTTTGATGGTTACTGTTATAAAAACCTCTTCTGGACGTCTACTGTGTTCATCATGTTCAGTGTCCGTACAATTTTGTTTAAAATCGAGAAACGACCGGCAAATTATTTTTAAAGTGATTTCGAATGATTTTTTTTTTGATCGGGAATGTTTAATTAACGCCCCGCATTTGAAACTCTCAGGCAAATTATTAGAATGGTATAAACTTTTAAGGTTTGGAGTTTTCAAAAAATTATATGGGTTCTTTTGCTACATGCCAGTCCGGAGAATTATTGACCGATGCGCTCTATGTACATATAAACATACATGTATGTGTATGAGGCTAATGTTTAAAAGTTTGATTTTCAAATTCTTGTTCATGAACATCGAAAGTGAATTAAAATTGTAGATAACTAATAAGAAAGTTAAGGGTTTTTGGATATATTACAAGGAAGTTTACACAGCAATTATCGAAGACATTTGTTTCAATTAAATTTTTGTTTCTTAATGTTTTTACAACGTGCACCACTTGTGCGGATATGTTTAACTACTCGACAAAGTTGAAATAGATTGCACATTTTATTTTACCAATTGATTCACGGCCATTTTCTAAATAGATTTAAATATGTCTGTCAATCAGTCCGTCTATGTGCGATACGTTTTTGAAGACATTCTCATGCAAATTAATATGCACGTTAATCAGTTTTGGTTCGAGGGTGAATGCTACACACAAATGCTGCATTTTCTTCTTATTCTCCTACTATATATTGAGCTTTCTTAATTATTCTTGTAATGAACCGGCTTAATATGGATAATTAATTTACGATGGTTTGCAAGCATTTTTCGAGCGCTTAAATAGTAGCAACTTGACTAATAACTAGAATCAGAACCCGTAAGTATATGACCAAAAAAAAAAAAAAAAATATATTAAATCGAATCATTATTGTTCTTAGCTGTACAAATCAGACTTGTACTATCAGATGCTTGAATGTATTTTGATAATTTTTTCACTTGAAGAAGCATTTATTGAAAAAAATTGGTACAGCATATATTAATAAAAAAAAAATATTTTTATAATTTTTTACAACTTCCTGTATTTCTGGGAACGTGACGATATCGTCTCGAAAGCACGATATTGGTTTGGCAGTGATCGAATGCATTTGCATTTCTTCAGCAATTTCAAAATCGCGTTCCAGCTAAGCCATGCTGCATCGATCTGAACAAATAGTATTCAGAACTCACTATGCCTAATGAGTACGCTAGATGCACCAGAAATTTTCATTCGGATTGCAATGGTGTATCCTTGACAACTCTTGCAACGTGCAATCCAGCCTTGTCAGGCAAGAGGATGACTTTACGTCTACTAACCGCTATTTTTTGTCTTTTCTGCAACAATACATCGTTAAATGTGTTTAATTGACGTCGGTAGACATCTACAGAAACACTTTCATTGTGTTTTAGTAGTTCGTACACCTTGCAATGTGTATGACTCTCCTGGAATTTTTGCACCTGGGATTATCGTAGTGGACCTACTTTTCAGCGCCACTCACAGTACGTCATAAAACCTCTTCTTTTTTGCCGGCAACCAATAAAATTGTTCGATATGGCAGTTTCAGTCAATTCTTATGAAAATCATTTTTCGTGCTTTCGGATCTTTCTCGTCGCATGTAAACGTGTAGAAATAGTGGACTCGTCAATTGTTAAGCTGTCTTAAGTCTTGCAATTCATTGTCTCCGAGGTTTTTTGGTCCTCCAGGCCGTTCTATGTCATTGACAGCAAAATGACCACTGTTAAATCGTTGAAACCACAATTCACAATTAGGATGTGATGGAGCATCATCAGCTTATCAACGTATTTGGTGGACTTGGGCAGCAGATTTCCTCAAACTAAACAAAAAACTAATGAATGTCGAAAATTCAATTTTGCGCTCTTCATGATTAGCGTCTATATCCACTGAAATAAGTCATTAATACTAAATGGAGAACTGTTATTTTATGTAGAGAAAGGTATTGTGTATATATTATGTGTATTAATACTTCGCATTACTTTACAATTTCAACCAATAGATATCGCTGATTATAATATGTGCAAGCACCTCTTACTTCTTAACTTTCTGCTGGAAATATTTTCTCCTCTTTTTTTGAAAATCTTTTAGCGTTTTTGACTTGAATTTTTTTTTTCAACTGAATTAGTTTGCATTGAATTAATTAAAATTTCATGTTAACATGATTTGCTTGGCTTTCGAGAAAGTTATAACATCCTGCGATAATTAACATTTGCTCCCTTTTATATTTGCGCAGAGTAAAATTTTTCTTTATATGACAAGAGAAAAAACAAAAATCGTAAAAACACATACTGTTATGGTTATATATGTGTATTTTTATATCCATACATATGAACATCGTACACATCATGTTAAACATTTGCATGGCTTTTATGATCAGAAAAGGTATTGGTATATAAGTGCGCCCAACAAGAGATTTTAATGAATGCCATTAAACGAATGAAAGAAGAAAACAACAATAAATTAAATAAATGCAAGTTGGGTTGATCCTAGATACCCATCTCTAAATTACAACTAAAGGTTGTTATCTGTAATCTTAAAGCATCTAATAAAATATTTTTGAAAATTTTAAATTGGTATCTATTATAACTGGTTAGTAAATCAAAACAAAATGTACCTTCGCCAGATAGTGTCATTAGATTAAGACCGATTTTAGAAGTGATCGTTATCAGGTCAAAAACTACGCTTTTTACAATCAAACTACATGAACAAATGAGCCAAATGCATTTATTGTTTAGTATTGTTTTACTTAAACTTAATACATTATTCCCAGTTACTTACTACGTTCTTCCATCATATCTAAAGCAATTTTCGGCAATTCCTTTATGGTGCCCAGTTACTGATCTTGTAATTGATTAACCTTGCTAAGCAGTAGTAATTTTGTGTTTTGTCAATATACGAAATCCATATACCGGCGTACAGATACATTATGGGCGCGGTGCATGCTTCCAAGCTTCGTTATATAACTTTTTCAATAAGGTTATTATTAAATCCCTCTGAGTTATCCATAAGGATACTAGAAGTCAATAATAATCGAATACTAATTTTGTTCCCAACTTTTACAGACAAATGATTTGAAAAAAGCAAAATTTCCTGCTGTTATTCCAAAATCAAGCTAACGTTGTAATCGACCGTTATTTAAATTGTTATCAATTGCACACACTCTAAACATTGATCGTAAATAATTCAATAAAGTACAGTCTCGTCCGCCTTTTAACCATAAAATAAAAAATTTTTGTTCATTTTCTGGTAAAACTTACCTATTAAGAGTGTAGCGATGACCTATTTTTACTACTGCCAATGTCATCTATTCACCATGTTGAGAACTTTTTGACTGTGTTAGCGCTTCTTGAATTAGGATCAGGCCGTATCAAAATTTCAATTTTTTATCCCGATCGTTCAAGTATAATTTCAAATGTTACAAATGATATAAAAAAAAAACTAATATTTTCATTCTCAAGCAATAAGTATTTAAAAAAATGTAAAACACTTGTTCCCTTATCTTGTTTTTACTTTTCCGTACTTAGTAATGGTTACTAAAAACTATAAAAATACAAAAAAAACGAATCTTAGTTAAAAAAGTCAGTTGCTAAACACCCTCAATTCTTGTTCAGATACTTGAATATGTGAGAGTTTGAATGTGCCTGCGTTCATGTGCCTTTTTGTTCCATACACATGTATAATGTCTTTCATAAACGCATAATTTAATGGCAGTTAAAATTTTTTAATGGCAGAAAATTGCTAATTACTTCTATCACCCTTTACGTAAATCAGTAAATTCCTCCTCATCTGAATGTATACGGATGAGAAATATATAATTTTATGAAGTACGCATATGTGCATATTTTGTACGTTTTAAACATTTTCATCTCTCTAATCTTGTTCATGATTACAAAGATTCACAAAAAACGGGAAAAATTTTTATGGAATATGAAAATGAGTAAACAACTTATTAAAATATTCTATCTATTACTTTAACGGAAATTTACACGCTCTACTCGCTTTTAGCTCCTTCCTTTGAAAAAAAGACAGCACATTTTCATAATTCTTTACGTATTAATGAGCCTACTCCTGTTTTACAACTAATTAAGAATTTTGCAGCTAATATATTTGTTTATAAATCATTAGCTATAAACTTTTTGTAGAATACTAAGGACATCATTTTTTACTATTGTAACATTGAGAAAAAAATAGAGAAATATTTCCACAATGTGTATTCGAAGAGAAACAAATGAGAATTCAACGTTAAAACAAAACCAGGTGCAATTTATACTGAGTCTACTATTAAAGGTTTTATTTTTTTGTCTACATGAACAAATTTCACCTCAACCTTTTTCGTATTAAACTCTATTTAAGATTAGATTCTTATATGGATGAAACCTGTCCATAAGGTCACCCATAATCAGAAAAAAATTAATTATTTTCACTTTTTCCTAAATCATGACCTCATATATTTTAGAGTTTTTAGTTTGGATCCTAATTATTATATATACATATAAGTATAAATATTATAATAGGTCCTATTGAAAAGTTGCCGCGGTTTTTTCCGCTTCTGATGCTGTTCTTTTCAAATGAATCCAAACTGCGATGTGGTTAATGTTTAGTGCCTCCGCAATTACCTGACAGCTTGCGGGCCGGTCTTGCTCAACCAGTTGAAAAATTTCATCGACCTTTCCATGCATCCCACCAATTTTTTTCCAGCGTTTTTACCGTTTTTATTGTAAAAAAGCATCACATAGTGTATTTCTTCATATATTTCACACATTTTCAAATCAATACAACTTTTTACACGAGCAGAGAATTTGGAAACTATCTTTACAAAAAAAGTAAGCTGACATATTCGCTTTTAAGTACATATTTTTTTTGAAGCAATCAGGTGAATTCTGCTCGATATAGAAGCACCAATATCATCACAAAAAAAAACCCACGAAGTATTTTCAATATGATCTAAAATACATATTAGATAAATTAAATAAAAACATTATAGTGCAGCAACTCCCTGTATCTTCTAAACATGGCTCAGAAAATTTCAATATATATCAAGTTCGATCTTGTTGTTATGTAAAGTTTTATTTTTGGCACGATGATTTATATGAGAGGGGGTCCAACATTTGGACCCATTCGGTGCAAATTTTCCATGCTTGGTTTTTCGCCAAAATACAACCTTCTACCGAGTTGTGTAGAGACATATTAAAAATTCCAATTTTTTTTTTTTTATGCAGTATCTTATTTTTGTTTATATTTATAAGAATGGGACGTTATAAGCGCAGTTGTCGCAAAAATGCTTCAATCGAATGCAGAACACCTTAGTATACCAGATTTGCTCAAAACATCTCAAAATTTGCGATTTTAACTTGCAAACACAAAAGTGCATAAACAAACCATCATATAGACATACAGACGAACCGACAGACAAGCATTTAGGAAATGATTTTGAATTGTTCTGTGAATTAAAAGGTAAATGTTATTTCTGAGTGTTACATATACATCTTTGCGAACAAAAGAAAACGCTAATGATTGAATTGCTGTTAACAGGAAAAAATTTCCTATTTGTAAAAAATCGATACAAACTTTAACAAGTAAGAAAATTAAATCCGTTCGACACGGTATCTTTTATACTCATCACTGTTACCTTAAAAAGTACCAAAAGTAAAAGCACTAAGTTTCCATCCTCTAGAATATGTAGTGGGTGCGACTGATTTTTTATAATTTCTAAATAAATGTATCCTTCATATAGGCGTGTGGGCGTAGATCAATTCCAAATTCTTTTGCAAATTTGTAGGCAATATCTCTATTTTCGCTAACGGGAGAATGTTTACCACAAATACTACAAAGTTACGCAAACAGACATATGGGCAGACGAACAGGCGGACATGTTTAGGGGTATTCCAAATTTGAAACTAGCTAAGAATTTGTATAGTTATAAAGTTATTAAAAAACAATTAAATTTTGATACACTATAATATTGAGTACGCGTGGTTAATCTTTCCCATATTTGTATACAACTGCTACAATATCGCGCATAGAATATGCGCGCAAATTTTTGTACATTTATTTCCTGTAGTAATGAGCAAAAAACTAATTTTTCATTCCTTTTGAAAAAAAAGAGATATTCTCAGTTTGGATGGTGCTGTGGGCGTATGCTTTGACCGATTTAACCCGCTTTCAATGTCAACCTGCGTGTAAGATCTTCCAATGTTTTTGCAAAATTTTCAGTCGATAGCTTAATTTTTGCGGCCTGTTTACAACAGATATTACACAAGCGGACAGACGGATATGCTTAAATCGATTTAGAATTTGGCCCTGATCAAGAATGAATATACTTTGTGGGGCCTCTGATGCTTCCTTATGCGAATATGCCTCGCCCCTCGCCGATGGTGGGTATAAAAATTACTTAAAAATTAATTGTTTTCTTCTTTTTGGTATTAAATCTCAAATTGTCTAGAACGGAATGGTTTATTACAAGAAGAGATCCATTATTTCAATATGGTTTGTCTCTTTCCCTACTGTCTTTACAACTTTTCAAATATCTGCTCTCTCTGCTCTTGAGTCTTGCGTTATTTTTTTATTTCTTTAAATAAACAGCACTCTTCCTGAATAATTCAATAACAATGAATATGAATGATCCAGCTATTCTGCAGCCGGGTTTTTTGCAAAATGCTGTCCTGCCAACAATGCTAAACAATATATTCAACCAATCGATGAAATCCTGAATGAATTAATAAATTCAAATTTTTATCTCAAAATTTTACTTTAAACGTATGCTATTTCTATGTCCATGCTTACTAAACACAATTTTTTAAATCCTGCTGCGTTGGAAAATGCGATATGGAGGACAAGCCGCGCTCTGGTTGATCAATCGTTGATAAAGTCGATAAAAGTTTTTCAAAATTTGAGAAAGATCAGAACATTTAATTTTCATCCCATCGCAACGAACCGAGCCATTTTCCGGACGAAAAAGAAACAATTTTGAGCAATTTACATAACCCCGGATACAAAAGGAAGTTCGATATTTGGGTGCTACATGAATTTATACTGAAAAATTTAATGGATTCTCCGCTGAGCCACTCTAACTTAGCAGCGATTTCCATTTCTTATTTACACTCAAATGAAAAAAAGATAGCCTGCTTAGCCGAATAGATAAACGTCATGACTACCATACTGATATTGACGAGTTCGAATTTAAGTACGGTTAGACAATACTTGGCGGTAGCTAAAGTGAGTTCCCAGTCGGTGAAGACATAACACTTACCGATTGGGCGCATTTACACTAAGCTACCAATTTCCAATTTCTTTCTGATCATCACCGCGTTTCACATATACTTGATAGTCCTTGAGTGATTGATCATGTAAACAAAGAAAAAAAAAACAGAAAATAGTGTCTTCAGTCCCAAAAATGGAAGAAAACTAACAAGCTGCGATGCACACAACGTGTGGCTTGGGTTTTGTTTATGAACACCACTTGGTTTTCAATATTTTGCCCAGAAATCCTAAATATTCTCTAGTATTGGTATGATGGATTCCTTGCAATCAGATTAGTCTTCATTTGGCATTTGTAAAATATTTGAAGATATGGTTGCATTTTGGGGAATAAAGTCCAAGGATTTTTCTTTTAGTTTTCTGCATACGGTGTATGATATGGTTTCAATATTTGACAGTCAGTGAACACGTTTTCGGTTTATTAATAATTTAATAAATTAAATACAACTTGCAACGAAGGAAATATGGCATGACAAACAAGAACGGAATCTACGGAAGGCAGCAAGTCCATTTCTCGGAGTCATAACAAAAATTTTATGTTTTATCAAATATTAAAAGCGCGCTGGTTTTACTTCAAAATTGAATGCAAGCTGAACCAGCTATGTGTAGTATCGGTTGCCAAGTGGCTACTTGAAATCTCTGCTCTAAAAGTTCAGCACAAGGTTTTTGAAAGATTTTTATTGTTTAAATTATAATCTTATGTATGGGGAACATCTCCTTAGTCCATGATCTTATTAAAATGTTCCCAATGCTTGCTTAATAGAATGCATGAGAAAAGCAATTCCATAAAAATATATATTTAAATATATTTAAATCTAGTTTCTATAATAGTTTAGAGTATTTTATGATATATGAACAACTCTGAAACTTAAATCGATATAACGTTTTTATTTGGAATAAATAAAATTAAAACTTATTTATATGTTGCTTTTTTGCGATATAATGCACATATGTAATCGCTGTCACATGCAATAAATGAGTTGTTAATTACACAAATTAATGCAATTTTTATAAATGGACATGTAGATATGTCTATACGCCTACAAACACATGCATAATGTATGTAGTTACCACATGTTCATATATGTAAATATATATACTTATACATATTTACATATTTTTATGCACATGTGCCGCATATATATTGGAGGAATTGCTTTTTCTTTTTTTTTGTTTGGTGCGTTCTTCTTGCTGTTATTGAAATAGCAATTGTTCATGCAGAGGTTTGTGTATGTCTTCAGTCATGTACTATACGACATTAATTTCAAATAGAATGCAATTTTTTATGATACAAGTACATACGTATTAGGTGCTTGTGAAAATTTTGGCTATTTTTCCATTTGAAAAAAGCATTTATTGAGAAAAATTGGCAAAATGTGTATTAATAAAAATATTTTCCATCATTTCCTACAATACATTACCATATTTCTGATTTGGCAGCGATCCAATCATCTACCAATTTTCATACTTCTTCAACGATGTGGAAACCGCGTGCCAACTAAGCTATGCCCCATTGATCTGACTGAAAGGCTATTCAGAAGACTCCATGTTTGGGAAGTACGCTGCGCGTGGGTGTACTTCCTATTCGAGTTGTAACAGTGTAGTCTTGGGTAACTCTTGCATCAAGCGGCGAAATGCTATTTTTCCCGTCGCACGTAAACGTCTAGAAATAGTGGATGCGTGAATTGTGAAGCTGTTCGAAAGTTCCTTAAGAGTTTGAGCTAGATTTTCGTCCAATAAGACTTGCAATTCATTGTCTTCGAGGTTTTTGGGTCCTCCAGGACGTTCTTTGTCATTGACATCAAGATGACCACTTTTAAATCGCGGAAACCAAAATTGACAATGGCAGTATGATGGAGCAGCATCATCATACGCTTCTTAACGTGGTTGGTGGGTTTGGGCAGTAGATTTCTTCAAATTAAACAAAAAAATAATGAAAGTCGAAAATTTAATTTTGAGCGCCCCGTGATTAGTGTGGGCGCACGCTGAATAAATAAATAATATTAAATGGAAACTCATATTTTAGGTGGAAAAAGATCAAAATCGTCGTTTATACACTGGCATTTACTATTTCTTGTAAAAGGCGCTGGCTAAAATTTTTGAAGGCACCTAATATATACATATATATTTAATTATATGACAACCTGCTTTTTTATAATAACTTAAATTAACTTTTTTTATTACTTTTAAGCGAATATACTGCATTAATTTGAAAAGTTTAATAAGTGAAAAAGTAATTAAATTGTTAAAAATGAATTTTGATATCATTCCATCCTTTCAGTGGCCAAAGTAAATAGTTGTTACAGGTTTCCTCATTAGAATTGCTTTTATTCAATTTCAATTTTTTCAACAATTCAATTTCTGTGTCAATTACAGAATACGTTGCCCCGTCTCATATCATTGCAATTATATCTCGCAAACTTTCAATTTTAACAGCAAACGTCCGTTTTTAAGTCTATAGCGCCCGTTTTGTAGCTGGCAGAGTAAGTAACATGCAGTTTATTGAGAATGAATTTTTCTGACAATAACTGTATTTCAAAAAGTTTTGAGTTTTTGTTTCCACGAGATTCGGAAGCTTCTTTAATTTTGTTACTAAATGGTTCCGTTATTCAGTTTTTAAAGTAGAAGTTCGTAATGGTTGTTTGTTTATATTTATGTTTACATTATGTTTACATTATGTCAAATTCTAAGTTGTACTTCTTTGTCATATTGGTGGTGAAACGTTATGAAGTATGTATCAGAAGTTCAATTTACTTAAATGATTTTGAATTCTTTAGTTATGTGAACGGTTAAAACGACTTTAAATTTGCATAAAAACGCATATAGTTGCCGTAAAGTCACGCGCGAATTGGTGATAGTTAAAAAAATTAAAAAAGAATGCCTTAATTGACTGTCAGAGATTTACCATGCAAACTAATATAAATTTCTCACAAGCTATTCACAACACCCCAAATCTGTAATTAATATCCTAAAGCAACTATCAATCATTCGGCTTTGCTTAAAAAATTTATTCCAATTTTTTATATTTCTGTTGAGTTTTTGACTACGCAAATGGATATTATGTTGTGACTTGTTTATCTTTAAAACTGAATATCTGCATCTACAAACTTCATCGATAAGCATTAAGTACGGATGTGTAAAGGTATTAAAGTTAAGCATTGCAACTTATAATGCTATCTCAAGTAACATCCCACTCAAACGTACATACGTTTCCATCCAGTCATTTAATTCAAGCGTCAATAGTTTTCCTATTGATTTGCTCGCTATTATGAAAGACACCTGACTGTTTGAAATACACACAAACTTGTTTTTCGCAACTATCCTTAAGTCCTTAAGATAATAAGAAATCTCATAAACTACAAGAAAAAAATAAAAAATAAAAATAAGACGAAAAATAAAAACTCTACGGGATACATACAAACCCAAAGTCAACATTTGCTCTTGTTTTGAAACCAAAAAAGTGAAGCCGCCAATAAAAAAAGTATAAAAGCAAAATAAAAAATAAGAGGCAAACAGTTTTGTTTAGATTAAAGTCAATGATGTCTGTTACTTGGATTGTGTGTCCATAGCAAACCTATGTAAGTATATGGTCTTTGCACAATGTTTGTTAAGGTTTTAATTTTTTTTTTTTTTTCGTTACTTTTTAACTATTTATTTTGTCGACCGCACGCACGTGTGACGACGCCTTCTATTTTA
Source organism: Glossina fuscipes (assembly GCF_014805625.2). NCBI lineage: Eukaryota > Metazoa > Arthropoda > Insecta > Diptera > Glossinidae > Glossina > Glossina fuscipes. Next base: position 6,095,634 of record NW_023998433.1, on the reverse strand, counting down.
TCCTCTTTTTGTATGCTGTTAATGTGTCTTTTCAAAAATTGATTCTACGGCTGTTGGTTTATTCTCATTATTGTCATCATTATAGTCATAATAGTTATTGTAATAATGGTGCCTGATGGTTTACTTTTAACTTTATAGACATTATTATCATTAGTTTTAATTAAGGTTTACATACCGTTACAATTGAATTTTCGTTCGTTTCGTTTGTTTATCTTTATGCGAAAAGAAAGACGACATCTTTCTTATTTTTTATTATATAATTTTTTTTTTAATCTCTTAAATATCTTACATATATAATAACAGTTTGTCATATAATCTATTAACCAATAAAACGTATGAGAAATCGTTTAAAAAGTTGCTTATATTCATCATGTAGTAATAGGTAATTTTAAGATAATAAAATAGGAATATCATAGCATAGATAAAATGTTTGATCAGTATAAAATTTTAAGTGAAATATGGATTTGATCTCTTATTTGTTTAGGCTTAAGTATTGGAAAGTGATTACTAACGCAATCGCGCCTTAAAACCAACTTATTTTATAACGAAATCATTTACTGATTATTTCCAAAGTGACGATTACGGTGTACGCGAACTTTCATCGCTTATCCATTGAAAGTCATACAAGAAAGCTAATTATGTATCGCCATATGGCAAACAATAATTATTAATGTCTCGATAAGACAATGACTATATAAAATAGTAGCCAGTACACTAATTCACACTAATTTTTAATTAAGTGATTACGTATTAAATAATCTCATTATTTTCTACTGTTCTTATGAAATACACAAAAAAAATCTTGTATGTTCATATGTTAAAAAATTGTCGTATACACGTATGCTTTTCAGGAACTTCATAAACACTTAAGCCTTATAAGCAGCTCTGTTTACCATACAAGCACATGCAGTTTGAGGCTCTACTTAAGACGAACATGAATTATAGCCAACTGTTGACGTGACGAATGATGACGATATCAATCGATATTGTGCTACCGATCATACGAATTACACAAATATTATTTGAGAATAATGTAATTTGAATTATTAGGTCTTGATCATTTAAAAAAAAAAAAATTGGTACAATAAATATTAATCAAAATATTTTTCATCATTTTCCAAAAACCTATACGTCTGACAACATGGTGATCGATGTGGCAGCGCTCAAATGATCAACTCATTTTCCCACTTCTTCAGCAGCTTAAAAACCGCGTGTCAGCTCAGCCATGCTGCATCGATCTACACAAGTAGCAATCAGAAGGAGTTATGTCAGGTGAGTATGCTGGGTGCGACAAAACTTTCCATTCCTTGACAATTCTTGCAACGACCGGCCCAGCAAAATGACCACTTTACCTATGCTAACCGCTATTGCTGGTGTTGTTTGCAACAATACATCATTAAATGTGTTCAACCGACGTCGGTAGATATCTGTAGAAACAGTTTTATTCGGTTTTAGCAGCTCGTAACACGCTATACCTTACTGATCCGACTATATGCGAAGCAAAATTTTTTTTGGACTAAGCCATGACTTTTTACACCTGGGATCGTCGTAGTGAATTCACTTTTCATCACGGAGTCGCAATACGCCACAGAAAACTTGCGTAGCAAGCAATGAACCCGTGATGTTGGAAGAGTTCGAAATGGTGTTTTCACTCAATTCGTATGGTAGTCATTTTCCCATCGCACATAAACGTCTAGAAACAGTCGACATATTAGTTGGTAAGCTGTTCGAAAGTTTTTGGAGAGTTTGAAGCAGGTTTTCTTTCAATAAGTCTTGATTGGTGCGCGGTTTTGAAATGGTGAAGGAGTGCGAAAATAGGTTGATCGTTGGATGGCTGCCAAACCAATACCGTTCTTTCGACTCGATGTCGCCATGTTGCCAGAAAGATAGAAAAAAGCTGTACAAAATGATGGGAAATATTTTGATTTATATATATTGTACCAATTTTTCTCAATAAATACTTTTTTGAAATGAAAAAATGACCCAAATTAATGCAAATCCTAATAAATGACGAATTTCTTAAACAAATTGTCTACGTCGCAGATGATACAACTACGGTTAATGGCGCGATCCAACATCAAGAAGTCTAAAAGAACTCTTCAAAAAATTTTAAAAATTTTGTTCAATACGGAGGCAATCTTTTACACTCATCACATTTCACATGGATAACCGCGAATGTTTTGCTGTTAAGTATACCGATGAGACGATTAGAGTTGACGTTCATATTACTTTGTTAAATATTTCTGTGCAACCTTAAATTTACATTACATTTACATATTGGTCCAAATGTATCACGTGTACATAGATTTTCCAATCTAATTATAACCCGATCATAAAGCAGATATGCGAAATCGCTTGCTAACTTCTGTTGCTAATTATTAAAACACATCCGGGCCGTTGATGTTCCTGATTTAATTTAAAAATGTTTAACAATGAAAATCCTCGCATTCCGTTCACAAAACTTGAAAGTCGAAGAGACTTTCGTCGAAATAGATACCGACTCGTAAAACTAACAAAAATGTTAAGGCTTCAGAACGACAAACTATGTTGATATTTGAAATCTCTGGCGCAAACTAAGCATCAACTTGGAAAGAGTTATACTTCAACCCGCTTCAGAAGTCCTCTCCTATTGTTTGCATTAATAACCCCTCATGCTCACTTACCGCCTTACAATGGACAAGTTTTCACAATAAATTCCAAGTTATTAGGTGAGTCTTCCTGGAAGAGTATAGGCTTATCTTTAATAGTTTGTGCAAAGTAGGATTGATGAATGGTATAATTGGCTCATAAAGTTCATTAACTAAAACGAAGTTAACTTTCTGCTATCGAGAAATTTTCAATTAATACGATACATTATATATATATATAGTAAATAATCTTATTATTATTATATCTATTAGTTAACTTCCTTATCTAAATCTGTGCATAATATTAAAAGAGATCTCTCAGTGCTGGAATTTGCCCATGTGTTACCTACGTTGCAATTTCTCTTGAATTGATAGCCTTTTATATTTCTATCCGCTTTATGTTGCTTGTGCAATCAAGATACTCAGTTCTCATTTGGATAAATCATTATTATTCCATCAAGATTTAGTTAAAAGGTGCTTAATTTTTATATGCTACTCTACTTGCGGTAAGAGTAGTAACTTTACGAGAATGTACGTAATGCTCTTTAAGGGACGGGGATCAAAATGGTTCCTCGTTCCTCGTTATGGTTTCACGCATAGGTTCCAGTTAGTTTAATTATAATACATATAGTAGAGAGATTAGAGTTAGCTTGTAAGAGAAATAAAAATGCCACCTGGCTGATTCGAAAACAAGAAGGGCCAATGCACAATTTCGAGTAGAATCGAAGACAAAATTCATTCTTTCCTTAATTTCAAGCCATGAACGAGCAAAATTCACACTATGAAAATGGTTAACACTAGTAAAATGTGAGGTAAGATAGAAGAACGAAGTTAGTGCAATAACCGAAATATAAGCTAGAAATCTAAGGATTAAAATAAATGGGGTTCATAATATCATGTAGCAACAAAGAGACTATGATAAGGCACCTAAGAAGTCTTGAAAATCGATTAATATTGCTTTGTGCTCACAAATAAAATCGGATTGTAAGATAAATAGATAGATAAATGATAGTCTTATTCACGCGGAATTAGAATGGTATAAGAAAAAGCGGAACTTTACGACAAAATTCGAAAAGACAATGCAATCGAATCTTAATTTCATCTGTGACCGAAGAAATACAAATGGCGTTGGATGGAATTTTCAGGTCGCCGAAGAGCGTATCTAAGGCATACGGATTTTTTTCATTGTAAAGGACTTGATTTAAATTCAACTTTTGTTAGACTAACCGAGAGTATTCTGAGACTTTTCTAAATTGATTTACAGGTGTTTAGATCTCAATTTTCGAAATGAAATTGGCATTGGAATGGATTGGTAAACAAAATTTTAGTGATTACTTCTGATATAGAGCCATACTTTTGAAAATTCGTTATATTATATCAAACGTTTGTTCCATTTTTAATACTTCTCGAGCGAAATTGATTGAAAATAGGATTTGGTGTTTTTTGACTCACTGAGTGAGTGTGAAAAGTTTGGATAGGAAGGAAACGTTCTGTTAGTTGCTATCGTATTTTGTTTCTTTTTTTCTGACCAACCGCCCAAAGGATGTCCCCTGTAGATGGAAATGTGGTGGTCAGGGAGAACTGTAGGCAGAGCGAGAAATATGAAAGGGGTAGTATTTATTTCATATGATAAAAAGAAATTTCTTTGCTTATGATTTCCATATAGAGTCTGTGCTCTCCGATTGGATTTCGATGTAATTAATAAATAATCAATGAATATAAAAAATTAATCGTAAGCCTTTGTATGCATTTGGTTGTGAGGAATTCAACATGAGAATAAATTAAGTACGAAAAAATGGGATTCGTATTAGGGCGAATCCTGACTATTAAGCGACCGAAATAACTGCTAATTAATTGATTTGCGATTTGCCGCAGAACAGTTGATATAATTTTCTTTTAGACAGATTTGATAAATATTTCATGTCTAATAGTATATATCACATACAAAAGTAGGATGAAATGCTTGGTTTTAGCTGCTTTTTTTAAATTTGGTTTTTTTTTTTACATGCTCGATAGAATTGACCACGAGAGTTTCAAGAACTCACCGGCAGGTAGACGTGTAGATAGGCTAAGCGATCAAGAATGTAAAGCATATTTAGGGGGGAAATCTTGTGAACTGCAATTATCCTCTCGTGATGGATGTAAACATTTTTAAATATATTCCTTAATAACGGTTTCTTAATTTCATATCTTTTCTGTAACATGCCCGCACCTTTTTGGTAACAATGGACGGAAAGGTGTTTCAGGCATAAATTTACATCAATGTCAAAAAAGCCTAAACCTATAGACAAGATATCGTAAAGTGCATCCATACATAGGCTGTACACAATATTATATTGAAAACGAGCGGACAATACATGTACCAGACTGCGAAAAGAATTTGGGAAAATGTCAACATATATGTCGTTGTAGTTTCAGTGTTTTCCACCAATTCATTGAAACGTTGCCGTTTGTTATTCTGTCTATTGAGTCACTTCTTCTTTGTTGGAACAAGTACATCAAGTAGTACATGGTGTATACACAACATTAGTGTAGTATAGTGAAAGAATGTAAATGTATGCGTGTATGTACGTTCATTTAGATCCTGTGTGACAACAACACAATTCTAATAATAATAGCAAAAGCGAAAACAATAACATCAGTGCTGACGTGAAGAGCAGTCATAGAGTTAGTGATAGTAGTAGTAGTAGTAGTAGTAGTAGCAGTAGTGGCAGTAGTAATAGTAGTAGTAGTAACAATAATGGTAGTGGTGGTGGTAGTAATAGTAGTAGAAGCTTTGATGTAAACATAACAACGACAACAACAATAAGTTCATTTTACTGAACGAGCAAACATCTTGTTGAACTAGCTAACAAATGGCTTTTGGTTTTAACTTTCATCTGCTCGATATTTTGGTGTAAAAGTTTTTTTTTCTTTCTTCATTTTCTATTTTGTTTTTCGGCATTCATTTCTATCACTTATGTTTCCTTTCTTCTTCAATGAGTGTCTGTGTGCATGTGTGCGTGTGTATGTGTGTGTGCGCACGTCTGTTTTTGTCTACGTGCACAGTGTGTACTTTGTTTGTCTAATGTGAAAAAAGGAGGACATTCTGTGTGCAAAAGATCGAACGGAAGATAGGATTTTAATTTGTACATCTCTCCATCCGTTACGTTTAGTAGTTATACAAATCCCTACAGATTTTATACAGAGTCCTTATTGTAGGCAATCTACAACATATTCACCAACTAGCACTCGCACTCATATATCAAAGCATATTTTAGCCTTTCGGATACAGTTTGTCGTAGATAAATAAGGCTTAGGTTAGCATTTTTGTGAAACAGATTGCTCTACGTATCTATAGCATGTATTTATGTTTGCGTGTGTGTATGCTCGCGTATTTGTATGTTAAAAGTATGATAGCCAGAAAAGTTGATGAAAAATTAGAAAATCCTATAAAGACGTAACTTTACATTGATATTGTTGCATTAAGCTGGCTAAAATGTAATACATACTTAGAGAATAGAGTGAAAGATATGGTGAACGCGTCGGGACATGAGAAGTTAAGGGAGCCGGAGTAGAAATACACCGGCTGGCCTAAGTAAGTGTTTTCAAATTGTCGCCGATTCTTAATTAACTATTATTTTTTCTTCATTTGTATTGCAAATATTTGAATTCATTTGTTTTTATTTTTTTTTAGAACATGGGGTTACTTATGCAAAATGCATAATAATTTTGACAACAGGTAAAAATTGTTGTTGCATATTTCCTGAAGGAAAAAGAACTAAGGAGGCTTTGGAGTTTAGGTAAATATGTGAACCATACTATTTTCACTATAGCAAGCGAGAACAACAATTTACTGTTCACATAAATATCGAACAATAAAATGACTGTCAATGCCTTCAATACGCCGCTTTATATTTTCCGGCATAATTTATGGGATATAAACAGCAAAGGCTATAATTGGACGAAGGATGGACAATATATGAGGAATAATTTCGCAGTTGAATAAATTATTCTGCGAGGTCGCATATCCTTTCATGCAAAAGCCAATCATAGCACTTTGTCGTATAGACTCCACAGCTATGCAGTACGACTTAATGTCAACTATTTTATGCTCGGAAAATCTCTTTCGATTGGTGTACATTTTCAGATGGATATCCACCATTAATCAGTTTACATTCCTAGGTTTGATCAGAAGTCGTAAACTAAGAGCACAATTTTGGGCTTTTATTAAAATTTTGGTTATCGGAAAACTTTCAACAAGGTGTGACGACGGACGGGCACGCTGCCCAAAAATTTACTGAACTGAAGATAGCCTATCAAGAAAAATCCAACTTTTTTAAGCGTCATGTTTGCACTGATGTAGGATACATATATATATAGCCCGTACCAGTCTGTCTCTAATCTCTCTCTCTTCGACTTTTCGGGTATTATCAGAAGAAATATAAGGCAATATATCCTTAGCGTTCAACTATGTTGATAATATTTCATCTTTCTTACAGAATCGCCGAAAATTTTGCGAAAAGTGATGGGAGAACACATTATACACTCTATCAATTCCAGATCTTTCTAATGGTTCGGTTATGCGTGAAAGGATCTTTGGTACATTCATCGTCAGAAATAGTATTCGACAAGAATTATTAGAAACTCATTGCATATCTAATTTAAATTTTTGATAATATTTTCTAAACTTCTAGTGATTTTATAAGGATAATATGCTAATGAAAACGATTAATATTAAATAAAAATGAAAATGAAGAAAGAAACGAAAGAACGATTGAACGGCTGAACAGCTTATATCAATGGAGCCTTCCGGCACACTTTGTAAAGTTATCATTAGTCATGTGGTTGGTTGGGAGATAATTTATCGGAAATTAAGTGAAGAATTTCTTGTTTCAAAAATTGATTGTTTGAGAATTTAATGATAATATATTAAAGATTTCACATTTATCTTTGGTGCTAGCGTTGTTGTTGCTTTTCAGTTTATTTACTTCTTTATGTCTATGTTTTTGGGTTTTTATTCTTTTGGTGCCTGTTTCTCTCGCTTTACTTTTCATCGGTATGTTCTTATAGGAGTTGAGACTTTTGTTATTCACTCTTAACAACACATATGGCCTTATCGCGGTACTCTTTCTTTAAATGAAAATGTGTTTGTACCGCGTTTGCGGGACCTTTTAATTACAAACTTTTTTCTTTTAGAGTTCTTTTCCTCTTCTTACCTCTCCACTACAAAGAGTTTTCGTTTTTCAGTTTTTAAATTATTTGTTTTTAGTATTTTTTTTCGCCGGTTGGCTCTTCTCGGGCATGTGTGAGTATTTATTATTGTATGGTTTTGTATAAGAATAAAAGGGGTTTCTCTTTACCAAAAGAAAAAAAAAAAATAAGAAAGAATTTATAATATTGATGGGGTCTCTCCTTTTTATTGACACATTTGTGTAGGCTGTGGATTTCACTTACGGAATGCATGTGCATGTATCTTTTTGTGTATATTTTGACGATCCCGTTTTTTGAATATCGTCTACATTGAAATTCTTTGGCTTGTTTTAAAATCCTTTCTTTGAAGACGTTACATTTTCAATATCTGCGCTGTTGTCTTAGTTGTAGTTTCGGTTCTGTTGGTTTTTGAAATCAAAGTACCGCGCGACATGCATATCAGTTTACTCAGAAAAGTAACAAAAAGTAAACAAATCAACAAAAAACTCATGAAGATCCACTTGCCGCCAAGCTGGCTGCCTTGACATACGAAATTTGTGAAGTATGAAGATTTTACAAAAACTGAAGCTTAATGAGAAAACATTAGGAGCTCTCAACAACGAAGCAAACGATAGGGCATTTTCTACATAAAGATTTTACGACAAATATCACAATTTTTAATTTTCCTTAATTAAATAAAAATTATGAGGATTCAATTGATTAAAGTAAATCTATCGGCAGAATTTTGTAATGTAAAGCCACAGCATTATTGTGAAGTATATATTGTTACGGTCTCCATTAATGTATAATTGGTAAATCAAGGTTTTTATCATATAATCGGCTTTTGGCTCAAAATAGTTCTTTATCCTCTGGTCGATTTTAAGCTGTTAACAGATTTTTATATATATAAAAGTAAAAACACTCATGTTCACTTATTCAAATTTACTTTGACAGTGATTTCATTTTGATAGTTACTTAAATTAATCTGTAAAATGAAAGGATGCAAAAAAATGTATTGTTAAACAGAAAAGAAGTTTTCAATCTATCTGTTGTAAACTGAATGAAACTCGGACAATAGTGAAAGGTCTAGGCGTTTAATTAATTAGTTAATTTAGTACAAATACCTATAAAAAACAAAATTAATATAAAGTGTAAGCGACGTCTTCGTTTTGGTTAGGTAATCATGTTTGTGAACACTCCACTTCAGTTAAGTTAATAAGACTATATTAATATTCGCAAAAAACGTCGGATGTGTTTTGCCTTAGATAATCAGTGTTTATTATGCTTATTATGTGTTCATTGCAAATATTTTGACATCAAATTTTTATTACATCCAAGATTGAACGTCATAATTGTGTTAATTTGTAGGTAGCATCCAGAAATACAATCATCGATTTTTATCAGAGAAATATTCAAAGTAAGTACAGCCAGGTTTTTTCACTTGTCCAACCGTTAGAATGGTTTACAATTCAAAATATTTTTTGTACGATTGGACACTCAAAATACGTTCTTTCCACTTTTTCATCAACTGTATTTCCTTATTTTTCTTATTTGCTTCAATCGATCCCTATAGGAGGGATTAGTAAATTGTATGTTTAAGGTTACGCCGTAGTGTTTCCCCGAAGAGTTTGTGAATGAAAACAAGTAATAAAATTTAAGCCGTCTAATAAGTGCCCTATAGTAGTTCACCTGTCTCTTTTTCACCTTTTGGTATTTGGTATTTTCGCGGTAACATGCCAAAAGTATACCTTGTGTCGATGTAAAGGCCTACCTTTCACGGAAGTCCTTATAAGGAAGAGAACCCATTTCCAAAGCGTGAGATGACTTAGCCCAGATTTACCCTTTTCTTAATTCAGAACTTCTCTTCGTCATAATGTATCAAAAGTTAGGCTTTGTTGGCAAAAAAGTCTTACTTTTAACAAGAATATTTATATGGGATAGCGTAAAGAAAAAAAGGGAAATAACTACCTGTTTCAAATTTGATAAAGTTAATTTTTATATTAATATCATTATTATGGACTAATTTTTATCATACAATATCAAAAAATTGTACAGTTTTACCGTATAAATCGTTCATTTGTGGAATGGTTCGAAAAATTCTCCCATCCGATCTAAATTTTTCATATTTTTTTTATATTTCAAAATACTGTTTTCTACAAAATTGCAAATTTCCTTTTTTATATGTAACCTTTTTTTTATGTCCGATCCAGTTCATTTCTAATGGCATTCGTCCTCGAGTCAAAACACATTAGTGTAGAAAATTTCGTCAAAATTTGTTAAAAATTGCGACCTCCATGTCGATCACAAAACTACGTGGTTAGACAAACTTAAATGACTCCAAATTGGCCGATATCATAAAAGGTGCCTCTATCTTAGTATCTTCTAAGCGCTTACACATACATCCGCTCAAACTTGAAATACCCCGTTAGACAAGTGATGTAGTAAACCGAATGTTTTATTACTTGATACCAGGTTGGCGGAAGGTATTTGACAGCAAGGTATAAAATTCATCGATTTACATCGACCATGTATCATATCATGCGCGTCGCATAGATCGTATTTTTATAAAACTTGGAAGCCGCGCAGATACTTGTACAATTTCGTTTATGTATCTATCATGAGTAATCACTCACAAAATGTACCATATACTTATAACACAGTGAAGATCAGAAAGGGGTGGGGAAAGAGAAAGAGTTAAGAAGCTTATCGCAGTCTGGTGAAGTCGTAACCAGTGACTAAGTGTTATACGTTTACCTAAGGGAGATTTTAAGGTCTGACTTTGCTATCGTATTCCGAATTTTAAAACACAATTTTTTTAAAAAACAACATTTTTAAAAGAATGATATAAGGCTCAGCTTCAGATTCTAAATCAGATGGCTTGTTAATATTGAAGCCTTAGTTTAGAAAAACAATATGACATAAAGTTTTCTAATAATTTTCGAGCCGGGTGAACTAATTTTCAATCATAAGCTAACGAGAGTGATGCAAAAAAAAAAAAATGCCATTAATTTTGTGATGTCGAAGCAGCAGGGATGGCTAAACCAATTCACACGCCTCAACGGTATCCATACTTTATTGTATTTGCATATCCGTACAATTCCACGCGCTCCAAACATTTACCAACTCTGGTTTACCTTTGCAGTGAGCATTGAAAGGCTTATAACTAGTTGATAAGTAGGAAAGACTTTCATACAGATTTATATACTCCATATGAAATTGTAATCTCCAATTTGAAGGAACCATTTCCAACTAAATAAATAAAATAGGCAGTCGAGCAGAGAGCAGGATTTGAAAAGTCTTACCTGATTTTCCTGGAATCTTTTGAATTGTGTGCAGACGATAAATTTAATGCTATTGAAAAAATTAAAAAAAAAACTCAATGAAACTAGAAAATAAATAAATAAATTCGTCGGAGTTGGCACTCTGACAATATTTCCCATAAAAAGAAAATTGACTTAACGAACAGAAGACTTGGTTTGCCAACTCGGCCAGAATCTCAGCTTAATCTAAAAAATAAATACCTTTTAAACGAAAGTATGTAACGTTGTGATGTCTGTAAGAATTCTCTCCGTCTGTCTGAATATCAAACTACTGACTTTCTTATTTTTAGGTGACACTTGAAGAGGATCGGAGGTTGTAGAGAAGAAAGCAGGTGTCAGTGCTGAGTTAGCCAATTCAGGAGATTTGAGCGGGGTTTTAGGTTTTCGTCCCACGGACACTCGACAGACGTCCTATTTACCGAGTGGGCAGATCATAAACCATGGGCCATTCTCCACCTTACCCTACCTCTGGTCTCCTTTGACGAATGATTTCCAATGAGAGAGCCTGAAGTTGAGTCCGCTGACCCTCTAAGCTGCGTTTCTCTCACACTACAAAAAAAACTACAAACATTTTTATATACACACTTTCTTCCTTTTCCCATTAGAATTAAGTAAATTATGTTACGTACTAAACAAATTGTACATTGTTATATACATAAAGCTCATATGTCGATTGGTTGCTGCTGCTGATGATGAAATTGATATTATGGATGATGAAGTTAACGATGAAGTTGATATCGCAAATTCCCAGCACTTAACAAATTTGTGGAAAGCAAAATATTTTCTATTATTGTCATTACCGATTCCTATACATATTCCCACACAAATGTGTGTAATAGGGAGATTTCTTAAAAATTATTTCATTTAGGACATCTTGTTGTGGTTAAGTGCACAAAGCACTAAGAATCCTTCCAATATCCAACCGAGACTTTTATGCGAGTCAAATTTTCTTTATTTAGAATTTATTTGTCTAAATAAATTAATAATAACAATAATATACCACATTCTTTTTTTTAGTGAAAATATTAAACATTTTTTATACTATATATTACCTGTTTTCTGTATATCTACTGCTACATAATCCATTGATTTCGAAGATAAATCCGTGAGAAGTTTTTTTACGAACGCGTAATCAGATATCAGAAAAATTAAACACAGATCCCAAAAATTTATAAACTTTTAAAAAAGTAATGACATTTGTCGCAATTTTACTTACTTTCTCAGGACATGTTTGTTAAGTTGCATGTGCTTGTCCCGACCAAAAAAACTAAAAGTTTTTTTTCTTTTCTCTTCTTTTTTATTTAATTTTTCTGTTTTTCACAAACGTCATCTCCGCATGAATCATCTCTCCACGCGCAAGACAAACGTCCCAGCCTTCCTTAGGGTTGTATTACTTGCAATTATTACAAAAATATAAAACCGGTGTTACAAGTATGCTGCAAACTATATGGACCTATGATGTACAATTCCGGTAAACAGCCACGTAACTCTAGTAATGAAATACATCAAAAATATCTAACTATGATTGTTCGGCTTATTGTTAATGCTCCAAGGTTCGTATGTAATAAAACTATCCGTTACGGCCCGAATGAATATTCCACAAGTTTAAATTAAAATTCAAGGGCTTTCTATAAACTCTGCTCTCGATTGAAGTAATTACGTTAGTCCTTTGGAAATGTCTTTTCTAGATGATACCGATGAGATAAGAAGATTGGATTGTTAGTTTGTTCTTATTGGTGGGCAATAACCTCTGGTTTCTTCTTCACTTTACAATAAAGTTATCTCTTTGGATGGATTGAAAATTAAGTTTGTAATAAAAGAAAACAAGTAAGAAAATTATATTCGGTCGTGACCGTATTTTTTATACCCATCTCCGCCATTTTGTAGAAGGTTAAGAAAAGCGAAGAAAATTTAGTTTTTATCCTCCGTAGTATTGAGTAGACGTAATTGACTTTTTCTGTTTTCAAATAAAAGGAGAAATTGTATAGAATAGGTGTTATAATTTGCGAGTACAACCAAAGAGCAAAAAAAGCAAAGAGTTTTCAATTTTTTTTCGTGTGGGCGTTATGGGCATGTCCTTTGAAAAGTTTGGCTCGTTTTTAAATTCTTTGGAAAATTTGTAGACGATATCTTGGTTTTTGCGACCGAGAGAATGTTTACTAGAGACACTACACAGTAGGGGAAACGGACAGATGGACAGATGAATGAACGCAAATACTTAAGTGCATTCCGAATTTGAAACTGACCACAAACAAGTATGCCTTATGGAGTTTTTTGAAGCTTGCTTCTACGTGTTATAAAGTTATTGGAAAAAAATAAAATTTTGGTGCACTATAACACTGGGTAGGCATCAATTTTTCCCGTTTGCATGCAAGTACCACAGCTTCATTCGTAGAATTCACGTTTACATTTTTTGTGCTGCGGTTTATGAGTAACAAGCAGGAAAATAACTATTTATTTCTTTCGAAAAAGAGAAGTGTTCTTAATTTACGTGATACGTGGTAGGTGTGCGCTTCCAACTATGTGGCCCATTTTCAATGCCAGCAAGAATTTCTAATATTTCGGTCAAATTTGAAGGGGATGGCTTCATTTTTGGGGCTAGGAGAATGTTAACAGCGGTTATTATGCAAACTAACAGATTGAGTAACGGATACGATTTAATCGATTTACAGTTTGATGCTGATGAAGAATATATTTACTTTGTCGGGTGTCTGAGGCTTCCTTTTGGGAATGGAAGTGTTAATATTTTCGATCAGTATCAAATTCGAAAGCGACTTAAGCTCATTTTGTATCATTTTATGTGCTCATTTGTGTATCTGTTTAGGCAATGACTATCATAAACATTCTCCCCCATTGGCGCCAAGATTGAAAGTTCTTTCAAGCAAGTTGGTTTTAAAATTGAACCGAATCTGTCGAAGCCCACGATAACAGTACGTAAACTGGGACCACCTGTGTTTTCAAAAACAAAAACAAATTCGATTTTTACTCGTTATTAATAAACTACAGCAGATATAACGATAAAAATTTGCTTTTATGTTCTACGGCTGGTCCTACAGGTACTATACAAAAATAGAAAAAATCGGCTACGTCCAAAAAAGCCCACAACCAAATAAAGAACTTACATATATGTAGCTATATATACATGACAAAGCTTTCTAAAAAATATAACCAAGTGTTCAACTAAATTAAAGGGGATTGGCCGCAGAGTTTAACAGTTGAGAAATTCCAATACTCCAATCCGAAAAACAGTACATACCAAAAAAAAAAAAAAGAAAAGAAGATACACATCAAAGGACTTCTAAATATACCATTCAAAATTCCAGTAAACGCACAAATGCGAGTCCTTCGATTACGAAAGTGTCTAATATCATATCATATAATATATTATACATAAGTAGTAGAGTTACACAAGATTTTAGGTTACAAAGTATTCTTAGCTAAAATTGTAAACAAAAATGTTGCTAATATACTTTTTGGTACTTAAGTTTATCGTGTCAAAGTAATTTCATTTTTAGAAATTGGGAAAAATTCAAGTCTTATGTAAGTGAATAGGCAGGCATAAAATGTTTTTCGTCATTTTTCATAATGAATTCGTTCGGTACGTTTGAAAAGGAATATATCTAAAACTACTCAGTTGATCATTAATGTGAAATATAAATATTATAAAATTATAAAAGCAATCGAATATATTCGATTTATATAATGTAAAATACAATTTGCTTTGTAAAATTACAAATGGGTAATCTAAACGCAAAGAGATTCGAAAAAGATCGTCCTACCTTACGAAACTAACACATTTTTTGCATTTAAAGTAAATAAATTAATGCCGTATCAATTATATGTATTAATTCCCAATAAAATTAAATGTGTTAAAACATTAGTTTAATTGAATATATTGATTGGTTCACTTGAATACCTTAATGCTCAATCAATAAAATATATTAATGCCAATTTAATTGAGTCCTTTAGTTCCCACCTCAATTAAAAGCGTTAATGCTAATTTAATTGAATGCATTAGTTTTGAATACAATTGGGTGCCTTAATGCTAAATCAATTCAATGTTAATTTAATTTAATACGTTAGTGCTAGTTTATTTGAATGCGTTAACTTCAAATTCATTTGAATGCCTTAACGCCAAACTAACTAAATGCATTAATGCTAATTTAATTGAATCGAATGATTCCAAATTAAATTGAATGCATTAATGCTCCTTTAATTGGATGCACTAATTTCCAATTCAATTGCGTGCTTTAATGCCAGATTAACTATATGAATTAACGCTAAATCAGTTGAATGCCATTGAATGCATTAGGGTTAATGCAGTTAAATGTTGCAATCCATAATATTGATAAAATTATTAACGATCCCAAAAGAATTTTTGGAAAAACCGTATTTAAATAAAACTAAGAGCATTGGACTTAATAAGAAAAAACACATTTAAGAGAGTCAAGCACAACAATTGCATATGCAAAACTAAGGTTAATACGTTTTACAGAAAAAATATAAGTCAATTTATCTCTTACTTAAGCTGAGATAAAGGAAAACTAAGGGGCTGTTACTTTAGGTTAAGGGAAGCATTCTTCACAAATCAGGCCTTACTGCGCCTAAACAAGTTTATAAGTAAAATACGCATTTTCAAAAAGCCGTTAATAGAGTCTCGCCATGCTCTAGTCTATGTGAAATATCTTCAACATTTGGTTTGACAATGGATTTGTGCGTTTATTTTATCGATTTAACAGATGCTTTAAGCCTTTTAGAGTATGAAAGGAAAAATCATTAGGAGAGAGAACTTTCACTTAGAAATTTCTGGCGCTCTTTTCATCACTACAATCACCTCCAGGAAGTGACAGCCCAATGTCTTTTAACTGTTGATTTTTAACTTTTCTAATATACTAACTACCAAGGTCATTTGAAAGCATTTTTAAACCAAAGTATTCTAGTATAAATCAACAAAACAGCTCCTGAGTAAATATGAGGCTGAAGACGTTATAATCGTCGCTAAATAATTTTGACAAAAATTGGTTGTTTAGGATGAAAATTTTAATATTAATTATGAATTATAAATGCAATTATATATAATTTGTGGTGTTTTCTTTGTCATCATGTAAAGTATAAAATAAGAGTAAAATACTCTTCAAGGGAAGAGAATGAGGAGAAATATTTGAATATGAAAATGTGTTTTTTTGGAATTGAGAGTGAGGGCATTATATAATAAAAAATGAAGAAGATAATAATAAAAAATGCATTACAATGAAGCAATTAAATTCTCTATAATGGGCAAAAGCTAGACTATCTTACAAGGGTTCATAAAACGACTTTGCAAAATGAGGTGTTATATGGGAAGCAGCCGAATAAGTCGTTCGATTCGACTCATTTTCAAGAGCGTTTGTCCTTGGGTCAAAACATACTGCTGTACCAAAACAAGACGGACAGATTGTCAGATGAGTTTCAATCGATTCAAAAAGTGATGGCAAAGAGTTGATCTCTCGTACGTCCTTTTGAGTGTTGCATACATACCCACTACAAATATGTGTACCATAAGCAGTGCAGCGTATAAGAAACAAGTCTATAATATCTTTCAAAATTTTAAATCGGTTTTTCTAGAAATCCATAATTTTACTTTTTTTCTCTAAAATAACATTTTAAAAAGAACTGCGTACAATATTTTTGATGAGTTCGTATGCACACTAGTTATTAGCAAAAGATTG
This sequence comes from Glossina fuscipes, assembly GCF_014805625.2. Lineage (NCBI taxonomy): Eukaryota > Metazoa > Arthropoda > Insecta > Diptera > Glossinidae > Glossina > Glossina fuscipes. The sequence continues at coordinate 6,078,807 of NW_023998433.1, read as the reverse complement.
ATTTTTATTTGATTGAAAAATTGAACTTTTTCATTGAAATACTCACTAATCAGACCGCAATAAGTATTTCAAAAAAATTCTATTCATCTCTAGCTTTAGACATCTGAACTGAAAGCTACCTTTGTTTTTTAATTTAAATTTGCGCCTGTTACACTGTGTGTTACAAAGCAGCTTGGGACACAAAAAACTTCAAGTTCAGGTGTTGCTATTTTTTAATATTTCTTAATTATAATTTTTTTTTTTTTTTTGAATACGCAAAAATATATAGAAAATAACTTTTTCGAATATTATTATTCTATCCCTCAAAGTAAAATTGGCAAAAACACATTTTTTTCCGCTTTTTCAGTGGTCTTCTCCCTCAGCTTTGATTCTTAGTTAGTTGTACAATCGAATATATATAAGCCTAAATAAAAAACCACCTGTATATGCCTTTTTTGATTTTTTAAAATTTTTTATGGGATATAAATTACAACAACCTATTGAAATATTAAATTTAAATGAAAGCGATAAGTAACGCATGCGTTACTTTCTTAGCCTGCAATTTAAAATAGTAATATATATAAGAAGCTTTTCGTCCTACAAATTAAGGGAAAAACATGCGTAAATTATTATAAGTTCTAAAAAATAAATTGCAAATCATGAATTGATATAAGATGAAAATGATTTTAGAAATATTTGCAATAAAATCAATACCCACTTATAAAATATGTACATAAATTTTCGATAATATTAACATTAAGTTTTCGAAATCTTACTCTAATATATTCTTATTATATAGTCTTCCTTTTTTTTTTTTTAATTAATATCATAGTTTTATTAATTGTAAGTTAACACAAACATAAACTCATACACACAGAAAGCTTCGTACATTTGCTAATAAACCACGCCTTTTTGATGAACGTAGCAAATATTATTAAAAACAAAAAAAAAGTAAATAAGTAAAAAAATGAAAACAGTAAAAAAAGAAGAAAACAAAACACGATAGAGAAAAACTTCAAACCACAACATTGGTGCAAAACGAATTTCTAGCCACACCAGGCCGTTAAAAGTGATTTCAGCAATATTTAGGTACACAGGCGTGAAAGGAAAAATCCCCCAAAATAAAATACGTTATCGTTTTGCTGCAAACGTTGAAACAGAACCTATAAATTGAAAAAGAATTCAAGAAAATTAAGTAAAGAAAGTAGTTTCCCCTTTAAACGATAAAACAGAAAATCATTCCAATAGCAGCTAGAGCAGTAGTAGGCAAGCAAACAAATGAAAATCTAACTATAAGAGTATGAGCGCAAAAGTGACGAATATACTCAAAATATGCAGAGATTTGTAAACAGAGTATTTGCTTTGATTGCATTCCTTATCATATAACATTGCAGCGAGTAACGAATGGTTAATGCAATAATTTTACGTTATTAACTTGTGGCGGCGCTGTTGTACATTTTCAGTGACTAACTCAAAGGCGTTTCTTTAGTTAGCTATTCTTAGTTGGAATTCTTCCACTGATAGTACGTTAAGTACGTTTTGAAAACGAGTTTTTTAATAATTAATATTGTATAGGTATCTCTTTTTAGCTTATAATAAACTGTCTAGAATATCTGAGTATTTTATGTTGATTAATTTTACGTTGTTGCTGTTGTGCTTAACACGCAAGTGCAAGTCAATATTCAAGAAAAAAAAAAAATGCAAAATAAAAAAGACATATGCTTGTACTCGTCTCACCCTACATCATTTGAGCATGTTAAGTGTTGAACGAAGTAGCTTAGCTTGTTTGTGCATCGGGTGTTACTCTTCTATTGCATGTTTCATGTAGAGGCAGTGAAGCCTTCCTCGTAACAGTACTGAAACGACAGACAGTTCACAACTAGTTTGTGCTCGAATGTTAAAGCGAAGGGTAAGCACGCAAAAAACAAGTTTGTATTTGTTGTCTGTCGTCGTGATAATCAGAAGTAAAAGAAGGAAAACCTCCAATACGAATTACATCCATATCAACTTTGCTAGTTTTACGTAAAAGCATCGTCATCATTGTGTATTTTTCTCTTTATTTTTGGCTTTTATAAGTATTACGAAAGTATTACAATAAAGGAAAATCAACAAAAAAAAAGAATACCGGAAGTTGTACACAAACGAAGACAAAACCTGATGATCCTCAACATAACAAAATGTGCATCGGCTGTCTTTGCGTAAATAGAACGAGCATTGCATATAAAAGAAATTCTGTAAAAAATTCAACTTAACCGTCGGTAAATGAAAGAAAGTTCAGAGATCAAATAAATAAATTAAAAAAAGAAAATTACACCACGCTTAACTACCTGGCGCTTTAAATATTATTCTTTGTGTTTTTCCATTTATTTATTTGCTCAATAATTTTTTTTTTGTTTTTTGTCAGTATCCGTAACATGCACTTTTAGAGAATGACCAGTTTGTTGTTACCGTGAAGTGGTGGTGTCATTTAAATTCACTCAATATCCACGGTTGTGCTTAAGTTGCTTTCTTTGAACTGATGTCACGAGTGTTGACACTTTTTTTAAAATGGCAAAGATTTTAAACGAAATAAACCTAGAAAGACTTTGATTAAAACTAACAAAGTATTTTGTTACTTGTTCAAAATTTCATATCGAAAATTAAATGAGTTAATTAAAATATTAATAAAATAAAATAAATAAATAAAATAATTTAAAAAATCGATAATTGTGCAATATGCAAGCTGTTGTGTTTTAATATTTACTTAAGAAATTTAATTAAATTAATGAAATTAAAAAAAATACATATATATATATATATATATGCATATAAGTATGTATATATATACTTACATATATACATATATATATACGTATAAATATGGCCAGCTATCAAATTGACTGTGGATATCCGTCGGCAAATCAGGTAGATAACGAAAAAACAAGCAAATATATCGAAATTGTGAAATTGTAGTCGGTTCTGTCGGATACGGTCAAATTTGTATATCTTTGGTGACCTGACAGATTTATATTTTGTTGATAATATGTTAACTTTATACGTAATAATTATTAAGTATATAAATAGATTTAGATTTATTTGTTTCGGTTATCTCAAGTAAAACTATTCCTCAGAGACGCTTTAAAGTACATATAGGTATATTTAGGCTTGTTCAGCGCAAGGCGCGGGATCGATGTAGCTCTGTTCTATGTACTATGTTCACATATTTATCATTTGTTACAATAATTCTGCGATTTGAAAATTAAAATCAAAAAGTTTTATTAGTAGCCACATATCAAGTTAGATGTCATATTTGATTAACTGAGATTTACTAAGCCCATGATTTTAGAGATCAAGTGGTCTTAAATAGTGATCGCTCATGTCTTCGGATAACACAAATACCTTGCAAGTTTTATACACTATATATATTTACTTGACAAGAATTGACGACGATCTATTTTAAGGCAAGTACAACTCTTCTTAGCAGTTAAGTTTTTCCTTTTCTTTCATTAGATTAAAAAACTCTAATATAATATATAGTATAATATATGAAGTTTATACTGGCGTGAAATTAGCCCACTATATGTAACCCATATTTTTATCTTTTCTAAAAGGTGAGCCATCTTCTCGATTGGTTCGCGCCTCTACTTAGGGAATTGATAATTGAACGATATTGAAAGAATAGCAAAATGATGAGAAAAACTAATATAGGAACTGAGCATAAAAAACAGCAGCATAAATAAAAAAAGAAATCATTCTTGATGTTATAAAAAATTAAAAAAAATTCATTGTTACTATTCACCAAATAGTATATGTATAAAACTGTTAAATATTTGCGATAAACAAAGTGTAATATAAAAAATTTGAACAAAATTGTTCAAGTGCAGTTTTGTGATCTGCTTTAAATAAGGATTAAACGTATCAGAAACTCCCAACTTCATTATTATGTCTAGGTACCATCACTGCCGAAATAGCCTCAAATATTAATATCAATTCGATTACTATGCGTAAGCCCTAAAAATTATGAAAAAAGCGAAGACGGGCCCATCTCTACGCTTACAATTAATTTTGTGTCTTACCTATATGGGGAGGCCATCTTCGGATACAGATAGTAATCCAATTAGATATTTCTGATAGGTTTTAGCGTCGTTTAAAAGATATCAAAAACTGCACTTGAACAACTTCATTGAAATTTTTTGCAACACACTCTGTATATTGTATATCAATTACCTTAGTAGAGGCGCGACCAAGGTAGAAGTTAGCCCACCTTTTAGAAAAAACAGAAATGTGGGCTACGTATAGTGGGCTAAATTTACGCCAGCGTTATTTTGGTGGGTTATGTTCACTTCGGTTAGTTGATAAATTTTTCGTCCAATTTTTAATAAGCATTTTTCGAATTTTGGTGAACGAAATTGCAAAACAACAATCTATTAATCTTTCTTAGTTCAATTTACTAACCAGCTTTAAGAATGAGATTTGATGTATTTGGTAAGATTATAACCGTAACTATTCGTATTAAAAATTTAGACAATCACAGGTGCAGTGAATATTCTAGATTCGCGTCTTCAGTGGTGAACAACGTTCTCTTCCTCGTCAACCGCAGGTACAAAATCGTCAAAATCAATTGCACAATTGTATTAGACGGCCAATTAAAGAATAAGATTGCTAGAACACGGTAAAATAAGTGATAGGAGATATATCTAAAATTTTACTACAAATACTGAACATCTTTAGTACTGGAGTTTTTATACGTTTGCTAGAGTTTTAGGGTGTCCAAAATATGTTCAAGGATTGATATATCTCTTACTTATTGTTACCAATTCTTACGAGTTTAAGAATATATGAGATTTATCTTATGTCTAACATTGATTTCTCACTTGTGGCAAATGTATTAGAGACATTGTACATTTGAAATACAAAGAAAAAGAACGTGGGAAACACCATAAAGTGTCCATACTAAAGAAAAGACCTAAACATATATATCTGGCCGTCTGTTTGATAAAACCACGTTCAACTACGTATGACGCTTCAAAACTTTAGTAAAAAAAACAAATATGTCTTTGCATCTTTTCTCATCACTCACATTAGTCAAAGATTAACAATCGCCTGCATGTTGACCGACTTTGATCAGAAAGAAAAAAAAAACGAGTAATTTCTTTGTTTTTCTTAAACTAAGGCTTTAGTACTATATATATAATTCTTTTATATGACACCCAATCACTGAGGTGATGTTCGCTTTTGTGTATGTATTAAGTAACATGGTGACGGCAAGAACTCACTTGCTAGGCGCATATCCTACTTACTCAGCTAAGCTTTTACAGAGATTGAAATTTAGAGTTCAGAAATTTAATTTTAAATGCTTTTTAATTAAAAATTCTCATGTCAGCATTAAATATCAAGCGCGGCGTTTTCCTCATAGTTATATAAAAATCTTATGCGTTTGAAATACAATAATTGATTGAAGTGCTGCTAAATTATATAAAAATATAATTTGTAATTTTTACGTTTAATCCAACATCGTCTCATAGATTATATAACTCGACTTATGAGTTATTAACAATATTCAGCGCAAAAAGTATACAAGTATTCTTCTGTTCTCTGGTTTAAATCATTTACAAAATGTTAATCAAATTTTAGTTATTGCAAGCGATTTCCTTCTAAAATTAATAAAAACAAAAGAAAAAGAAAGGAAAGAAAAACGAACAAAGAAGTCAAGAAACTCCTGAAAGTTACGACTTTAGGTAAAGACATTTGAGAAATAGCACCTGGTCGAAGTAATGCGGAGTTTCAAATGATCATTGATCACAAGCGCTCGAATTTATTCCTCAATATTTCTATGTTTAAACTTTCATTTAAAAACTAGCTACATTTTAGTAAATTAGATCAGAGCATATCATTCGGTAAATAACAGGGAAACTGGTAATTATATCGATATTTTAATTAAAGAAAAAGTACTAGAGTTATATTTAAATATTTTTTGTTTTAGTTAATTAATGAATCAATCAATTTATCAATGCAAGTTGCAATTTATTGATTACTTAATAAATAAATATATTAATTAAATTAACATTTAATTATATTATTATATTTTCACATTAATACTTAATAGGCAACTGTAAACAAAAGCCGATCATAGCATAATAGCATAAATGTAGAAAATAGTGTAAAAGTGAAATTCAATTTTTTATACACGTCAATGACCATGCAAATCGTTCAAGTTATACGATAAACTCGTTTATTTCTTTATTTTTACTGGAAAATGAATTTTTTCGAACATCGCCGAGAACTAAAATCTAATTTCGAAAATATATAAACGAAACATAAATTGTAAAGGGCGCAAATACGTCAAGCTACATCAATTCTATGGAGGTTGTAGCCCATGTAGTAGCGGCAATAATTTGAGTACGAATCAATTAGGCCTTAGCGAGTTGGTCTTACATATTATAAAAGATCTCACATTTTAAAATCCTTAAGGCAGTCACTGAAGCTAACCTCCTGCACATCAATGATTCCCCATCAGCGATTAAGTCGAGCAATATACTACATTAATGTACGCTGACAATTTTAAATTATTCTCTTCACTTAACTTAAAATCACACTCCTATCTGCGTCACTCTAATCTGCATACGTATTTTAACATGAGATTTCACGACTCTCGAAGCTTGTTTTCGTTTGTGTTTGTGTGTGTGTTTCGCGACTTAACAATTCGCTTCCATAACTAAACTGTTATTAGCGATTTCTATTGAATCTAGTAAATGGTTATAATGCGAGAATGTGGTTATTAGATAATTTGGTTACATTGTGCTCATATATGCTTATGGCATTAATGGCTTATGTTCTCAAGGAGCAAAGCGTTTTCAACGGAGCACTTTGTTAATTCACAGAAATTTGGAAATGTAGATTCTTGCTCTTAGAGCTCATTATGTATAAAGTTAAATTTTTGATAGGCTTTATTAAATGGTTGTCCAGAAAGCTCGATCGAAAGCTTGGAGCACGGAAAGACTGAACATGAGATTTATAAGATCAATACTGCAATATTGAGTTACATAAAACTAAGCCAATCGAAATATAAGCCGGAGCTTTTCAAGTCGTTCAGATCTAATGATATATAACGAGAATTCATTCTCATTATCGGACTATTTCTATATAAAAAGTGCGGCCCGCCTACGTCATTATGCGATTCGTAAATCGAATTTAATATTGGCTTCTATGGGCTGCAAAGTCTTTGCACGTTATTGATAATAAAAATGAAATTGATTTAACATAAAATGTAGTCCCAGCTACAAATCAATTAATTATCTTAAGTCTAGATACCTAAGACAATGTCAACTTTAATGAAAATAATAGCTTATTGACAACAACTACTACTGCACTAAGCACTGCTAATAGTCATGAAAATAAAGATATTTCGTTGCATTTACTTGTGTGTTCGCTGGGGTCTCCAAGCAAAGTTTACAGGCTTCCGCGCACATATGCAAGTTTCACTTTAATTTTGAAAGGTTTTATTGGCGAATGCTGCCAGATATGCGTTGATTTTGATTTTATTCATTTATTTATTTTATTTTTTTCAAAAGAACTGAATGTTTAAAATTATATATTAAAATGTATTACAATGGACGAGATTTTTTATCTATGGTTCAAATATTTTATATGCTATGAAGACTATATTCGCCTCACGAAAAATTGGAATATTGCACAAAATCCGTTAAAAGAGTTTATAATAATAACCCAAATGGCATTAGTTTCGTGTTACGTGCACTTTATTGACAATTAATGCATACAATATATTAGTACATATAAACACATACATACATATACGCACACATACTTACCCAAATGCCTAAATATATACCTACATACTAACATACATACATATGAACGAACAAAATTATAATTAAAATTTTTGTTGTTGTTCCTATTTATTACAAATATTACTTAAAAAAAAAATTGTAATATATCATTCAAGGCAAATTTTTAATTACATAATCACACACTTAGTATTGAGAAATCAATCAAATATTTTCCCGCAATTCCGCAAATTCTAATGACCTGTATAGAACGCACATTGGGGGATTTCATTCAATCTTGTAAGTTTAGTATACACTTAATTTTTATAATTTATTTATTTATTCTCTTTATATTTTGGACTTGAAGACTGCCGGATAAATTAGATCATAGACACGGGCGTGTTGAAAATTCTACCGCACTTGAAATTTCAGCCCGCGACCATTGAGTTGTTAATCGCGATCCTTTGCCTACTTGACTATATGTTCATTAGATGTGCTTTAGAATTTTTAGAACTTTGAAACGTCCTTCACGCATTGCATGCGAAACCAATTCACGTCGTTGAAAGGCATCTAAACTATAATCATTTCCCTATGACTGTGATGAAGAGTAAATTGGTCTCAGTCGCAAACTCATAGATATCAAAGAAGGAATCATCACCTGCATCGTTACTTAAACAAATTCGTCTTGTAAGATTTCATTAAATAGATTCACTTTCCGATGTTCGCAATTTTTCTAATAATTATCGAATCATTTATCACAATTATTTAAATAGCGTTGAGGATGATTTTCGAATTTGTTATTGAAAAACAAGACTACACTGCGGAATTAATTGTTTGATTATGAAACAGTTAAAAGATAATACTTCTGTTATATTGCTTGTCCCCTGATGCTCATAAGTTATTTTCGAAAGCGCGATAGCTTATTGCATTTCTTTAGCTTAAGTGACGAGTGAATTTTAACTGTACAAAAAACAAATTGGAAAAATTCGCTCTACACACAAAAAGACGAAATATATATTAACGATAATAATAATAAGAATAACCGCAAATGAAAAATGCCAGCAACCAAACCATATTTATCGCTAATTTATCACTCAAAGGGAGAGGAAAAATAAAGATATAAATATATATAAAAAATATCCTTTAACTACAAATGCCACAATCTTTACGAACATACGTAAAACATCAATTCATTAAATATTTGTGAGTTGTTTGTCAAGCACATCATCAATGTCGTCAAGTTCAGCGACGACATCAACGCTATTGTCATAACTTGTGTCAAGAGTGAAATAAATAAATATAATAATAATAATAATAATAATAATAATAATGAGAAAAGAAAAAGACAGAGACGAAAAAGAATAACAAGGAAAAGAAGTAACGAACCTTTCAGTCTATTACTGTTACGGTTGCTGGCATTGGCACGGCATTATTGCTACGACTACTACTGTTTGCAATGGTATTGCTCATCATATATCATTGCATATAATGATGATCTGTCATAATTCCATCATGCATATTTTGACAAGCACCTGAACGGAATATTAAGTAGGATCCCAATATATGAACATGAACAAGCGAATGTAGAGAGATGCTGAGATTTAAGGAGTTTAAATGAAATGATGACGGCAATGATGAAATCCAATGCGAGATGATGCACTTTAAAATACACGTAACTGAATAGTAAACTTAGAATATGGTGCAAAACATAAAATCTGTGTTTCTTGTCTACTTCATTAAAAATAACAATAATAGCAACAACAAAAGCATAGACAAGAAGCAACAGCGACAATAAAAATAAGAACAACAATAACAATGATAATAACAATGAACAATGACATTAGTGCCTCTTCTTTTTTTCTTTCTCTTTGTAGTTACTTATATATAAACGCGTTTGTGCATGTGTACGGCATGCCATATGCCAGCATGAGAGTGAGAATACGATCGATTTATATCACACGAATATGGAAAATTATTTTTGTTATGCTTATGAATGCTCACGGTCGTCCATGTATATATATAAATATATATATATATGTTTGTGTCCATAGGCATGTGTTCACATGCGGATGGAAGGGCATCATGTCTGAACGCTTTGTAGCATGTGATGGAAATTCGCATTGACATTTCTCAAATGCATGCCATACAGTCAACCCATAAGTCTTGGCCTGTTTGCCAGCCCCTACTTTGCGACGGAGTTAATGTTTTTTTTTGGTTATAGTTGCTGCTTGTTTTCTTTCAATAATTCTGAAGCAATGTTTGTTTGGCGTTTACTTGCCTACCAATTTAGGTAACTTGCAATTGTTGCTGCTTTTATTGTTGTTGTTGGTGTTATGCTACAAATGTTTAAATCATTGCATTTGTAAGTCAACTTTGTGAATTTATTCTTTTCTTAGCGATTATATTATGATTGTGATTGAGCTTTGGAGCTTGCAAGCGCCAATACTACGGCTGGCTACGGTCTGGCTAGCTGGCTGCTATGGACGCATATACACGTACGAGTGCACGTATGCAGAGTTCTCATACTTGTGCGTTTCGTGCCAATATTTATTTTTGCTGATGAAATGTTCTTTGTCACTTGTTGTCCACATTGTTGCTATATTGTGCGCTCTCAGAATTATTTATTTCTTATTCATTGCTTTCATATCTCATGCTTCTGTTGTTGCATTGTTTTCCCTTTTTCATTTTTTTTTTTTTTTTTTTTTTTGTATATATTTTGGTTTTATATATTTGTTTTTTTTCTTTGCTTGTTGTTTTTCTTTGCTTCTTGCCATCAATAAATTATGTGAAGCAAATTTTTTCTTTGGAACATCGTAAATCATTCATACATTCATTCATCGAAATGAGCAAAACGTAAAAGATTATTTATTGTCGCAATCACGGCATCGGACATGATGCACTCGACGACATTTTTCTGAAGTTGATCAATGTGTCGCAAACTATTGGTATTTAACCATTAGTCAGTCCATATCATGTTATATAAACTTTTTGTTTCTGCGCTAATATGTATCGATGTGTATATATATTTTATATTTATATACAATACATTTTATATTTATATACATAAAATTGAATATGTTGAATATTATAGACCAATACAATATATATATATTGGTCTCTTAAGACCAATAATATGCTGTTTTGATAGCGGTCAATGTGAACGGTGAGGATGTTGCTAATGTTGCTGGTGTTGCTGCTTGTACGGAATAATGCATAGAATCGACTGATGCTACGGTTGGTGACGGTGGATGTGTTATGGTGTTGATTTTAATGCTTTTGTATGGTATTGTTGTTATAGCGATTGTCGTTGATGTCGTTGATAAACTATTAAGGTTTGCTGTGATGTGTTGGTGCCATGTGGTGTAAATGTTTTGCTTGATTTACGTATAACAGCAATAACACTAAAGTAATTAGTTTTGCAATTAATTCAATTTCAATTGAAGACAAAAACAAGTATCGTTGTGATCGGTTTTCTTTTTTTTTAATTTTTTGTAGCGCTATTCTTACTACCTTTAACGGAAGGTAAAATTACTTCTTTCGTTGGATGGTAACTATTTACACTCACCGTTGTAGTTAATTTGTGGGCGACAGGCTTATAAAAGTTAATCTGTTCGTATATTTTTCCAGGCAATAATTGTTAAAACAAAAATTTCTTTTGGTTGTCGAAGAGACGAATTTTGCATGAAAATAATCGTCCTAATTAATATTGCACTATGACGGATCTATATCTTTCTAAAAGTTCAAGCCGGAAGTCTTTAATATTTAAGTCATTCTCATTTCTTTTCACGTAAATTCTAATCTGTTCATAAAGAAAACTAGAAAAGCGTTGAATAGCTTAATTATTAATTTCACGTTGCCGCAAGGCCTGGGAAAATTTTGTTTCCAAAGGCTACTTTTAATATTTTCTTTATTTACGACTGCGGTTTTTTTGTTCAAGAAACGAAGAAACTATTTTCGTTTATTTCTTCTTTTCTGGTATACAACATTTGTCAAAGCTCCTTGGTTATAGCAAATTCCTCAGCAGCAGTAGTTGAAAAAAAATTCTTTTTTCACTTCTTGTGGTCCACTCTATAGCTCATGAGATGAATTTAGAATTTAGGTATCGTAATTTGTTTTTTCGATCTTTTTCTAAACTGAAACCTACTTTTGGCATTCGAAAGGAGAATTTTTCATTTCATCCTTTGTAATGCATTTTTCGACTAATCGAAATCTATTTTATTTCCTTTTATTTATTTACTTATTTATTCTTGTCTAGAAAAAATGTTCCGAAAACGTTAGGTTTACGTTCGCTTTAAAACTTTTGTGAAGGCCTTTTTTATAAATTTTTTAGTTATTGATAGTTGAGTGTAATCATTTTTCGTCAATTCATGATATACTGTTTTGGTCACAAAGTATATTTATTTTAAAAATGATGGAAAATGTTTACCTTTCTCAATTCTTTTTGTTTTTTTGTTTTAACGTTAGGTAAAAATCTTGGTAAACTCTTTCTTCTTTTCATTCGTTACGGATGAGTAAGTTTGCCAGTGCTTTCAAAATGAAATTTTATTATAAGAGTTGAGAAAAAGTAGCCGGAGTAGAAAAGTTTACTATTCAGATTGCATTATTGCTTTATTTCAGATGAGCATCCGAAAGACGTTTTGTGTATTCAGGACCTTATTGAGGATAATCCCAATACTAAGTAATTATACTGTATGTTTCGATCGAGTTGCCTTATATTCACGATCTTCAGGGTTTATCATTGTTGTATTGCAGATTCGCTAAATGCGCAAGTCAATATTTAAGTGAGTTTAATTTTAATTTTTACAAATTTAACAAAAATTCTTTTCGAATAGCAAAAAAATAGCCAAGCAAAAAATGGCTGAAACTAACAACATATGCTGAGAACATGTGTACCAACATAATAAGAAAAAAAAATTCGGAAATCTAATGTATGTAGCTCACGAAATTTTAAAAGTCACAACAATTTCTATTGGGTCAAGGTGAATGGCGATTAAATTCATTTTTTCTTTTTTGCCTGCTTTTGTAGTAAACGTTTTTAAACCCCCTTAGTAAAAAATATTCTTCTAAAATGTTTTAATGAAGTTTCTTTATTGCGCAAATTGTTTACTTTTTTTTTAGTTACAACAATGGTCAAGAAGTTGTGTAGATTTTAGTTAATAAAATCTAAAGTGTTGTATGGGGTTGTTCCAAACATCTTGTCTCTTTTGGCCAAAATGAAAGACGATTTTTTTTCATTTTGTTTTGTTGTAAAAAGATCTAATTTTCAATATTTTATGGTGAAAAGTGGCACACAAAGTGATGAATTGACAAAGAAATCAACCTTACCTTACCAAATTTGGACCGAGTAACTCTAGTTTTTGGATACCACCGCATCTAGCGATTCCCATGCAATGTAACCTCATATGCCATAAAGACTGGATTGTTTGTGTAATTTAAAATGAAAGTTAAGTGGATCGAATTTTCCCTTCAGAAAAAAGCTTCATTTTTATTATTTTATGATGTAAATTGATCCATAGTAGGTAATTTTGCACAAAAATTAGCCGCAGGGAATGTGGACAACACAAGTCTATTTTTTAGATTCTATTTTTTTATAGCGGTCATCATCGTAACGAGAGAAAGACTTATTGCTAGTTTTTTTTATGATAAAAACAGTTAATAATACAATTTTTAGGAAGTAAATTAAGTTCGCAAAGTTTGGATTATTTCATGTGATGTGTTAGGCATCTTCCAAAATTTGGGCTTTCGTGAAAACAAGGCTTTGCGTGAAAATAATGTGCAACTTTTGGTGTATCATTACTAAAACAAGTGAATAATTCTTCTAGGCGAAGTGGGGTAAGGTATCTAAAGGCGGATCTTGATCGATTATAATGCCTTTGACATCCTCTTGATAGCCATAAAAGTAAAATACGCCGTAAATACTGATTTCGGCTTTTGGTATTTGCTAAGGCATCAAACAAAACTTGTTGCACACAAGCAAGCACAAACCAGCGTCGCTTAGATCAGTTCAACTGCCGAAGCATATAATGACGATTCACATTAAACGTGAACTTGGCTGTGAAAAAATGCAGTTAAGTCCTCTATCGCGAAAAGTAAATGAAATGATTTTCCCGACAATCTAATAGTAATAAGAATAAATGTCAATCGAAACCTTTTAGCAAATTAATGACGGCACTCTTAAACGAAAATGTTTCTCTAGTCGTTTTGCTTATTCATTCCCACTCATTTTAAATGAAAGTTCTTTTAATTGTAGGCTCACTTTTAGTTAAAAACTAAAAGAACAAAAATATATTTTTGCATACTTTCGCTTAAACCCCACCGGTAAAAATATTTGAAAGCGTCGCAAAGTTCTGGCTTTAAACTCCACCGTCGCTTAGGCAGCATTTGTTGTAACATTCATGGCCGCAAAATCTGATATGGAAGAAACTAAATAAAGGCATGTATAGCTTTGGTTGATGGCCACACAGGTTACGTTAAAAAATTATTCCTCCGTAACAACACCTACAATAAGCCGAAAATTATAATTAATAATTTGTACGCAGATGCTGTTCTATAATGTGGTAGAAATAATTTGCAAAAAGTATCGAAAAATTTGTGAAAAAATTTCTCCCGTGATCTGGTTACACTTACTCTTAGAATGAACAACTTTAATTTGTAGCTTACTGTAGCTACAGTCTGAGACGACTAAGTGCTACGATCAGTTAATAGACAATATCTCTATGAACATAGTATCCCGAGTTGCTCTCCACATTTCTTTTCTATATAAGAATAATCAAAAGAAAAGTTGCTCTTTCCTAGGAATTGATTATTAACAGATGATTTGGTTTTGTAAGATCTATAACAGATTTATGTGTTTAGTTTAGACATTTTTTAAAATGATTTGTAATTAATATTAATACATTTAGGAAAAAGTTCATGGGGTTCTCTCATTAAAATTCAAATATTATAAATTTTTTTTTTACATTTTAAATGAAAATTATTAAACCGAATATGTATAATTTTGATCAATAACTACTTTTGCTACTTTTCCGGTAAAACCTTTCCGCCGTCTTTGTAGAACTATAGAACAACTTACTCAATACACCCCTAGGGGAAAAACTGAATCAAGCCATTTTAAAAACCCTTTTTTTTCAGTCAGCGAAACATATAGCAGTCAAACAATGTATGGTCCAGGCTATAGCTCTTTGTGAAAAACTTTTAATTTTCTGAGTCATTGAAGCCGTGCGTTTGTCGGTATTGCCGCAACCGAAAATGTGGTTTTCTCACCAAACAATTTTGAACGCTTTACCATGATTACGTGTTTTAATCGCATTACTTTTTGACAATAGAAAGTGACATCACACAGAATCATCTCTACAAATTGAAGTAGTTTATGATGCATGCTTCCGAACATTACCTTAGGGATAATGCAAGCAAAAGGAGAAAAATGTAATAGCTAATGATAGACTTAATATAACATCTTTTCGTCTCAATTTCTTTGGAGTAAATTTCCAATCTCATTTTAAAAAAATATTTAAAACACATACATCTAATAAATTGATAAAAAATTGTTATTCGTCAAATCGAGTTGATTACCTGAACTGTCAGATATTTAGCGGCTCAAGTTGGAAAAGAAAGTTTCCATACTTGCAGATCTATATGAATATGTGTGAAGATATTTTATAATCTATCTTTTACTTCATATAAAGCAAGTACAACAGATTTTGTGATAAATTTTTCTAATTTTCGTATGGTATGGATTGCCTAGTCGAAACCCACCTTCAACAAAAAAAAGATAAATGTGAAAGTATCAGCCAGTAAACACATTGATGGCATGTTAAAAATTTTCGTTTTTTGTTTTTATGCTGACATACAGAAAACAAGAAAGTCGTGCTTGAAAGTAAACATGGAAACAAATCCCTATAAAAAAAAACTAGCAGCCAGCAGACAATCTTCCCTTCGATTCAAATCATTTCTAAAGGAGATAACAGCATA
This sequence comes from Glossina fuscipes, assembly GCF_014805625.2. Taxonomy (NCBI): domain Eukaryota; kingdom Metazoa; phylum Arthropoda; class Insecta; order Diptera; family Glossinidae; genus Glossina; species Glossina fuscipes. Next base: position 6,063,094 of record NW_023998433.1, on the reverse strand, counting down.
TAAAATAGAAGAAGTAAAAGAAAAATTAAATAAATAGAAAGACGAGATTTTTTACTGGCATCACTCGTGCTAGTAATTTTGCCCTAAGGTGGCCCGAAAAAAATGTAACGAGTTTACTTTTTTCTTCAATTTGTATTGACCTAAGTGTTTTATATGAGTCAAGCATTCATGTGAAATTTTGAATAAAGATATTTAAGCACCTTATTAACTGATCTGTTTTGAGTTTGAATTCATTACATTAAATAGTTAATTATAAGCTCTATGTAACATTTTCTCGTTCATTATTTTTAACGTTTTATTTTTGTTCTTTTATTTTTTTATTTTAATGCTTTGTCAAATACATCGCGTGACTCAAGTCATAAATACAGCAGCAGCTACATCAACATTATTATGCATGCAAGCGCTGCTTAAGTACCGATGTACGCATTCGCAGCAGAAAAAGAAAAATATTTTTTTCTTCTTTCGGCTTATTATTACCCACATATAAAGAATAATTTGCCTTAAAACAATTTACAATTTACCGCTATCGTCTACACAATCGCCAGTCAACACAACACAGCGACAAAATTATCATATAAACCAGATATATAAAAAACATTGACTGCAATGCAAAAAAAAAAATAAATAAATAAAAATAATAATTCATAACTGCCGAACCAAGCAACTACAGAATGAACCTGCTGTTCCTGTTTACTTGTTATAGCCTATTACATCGACTCCATTATCACTCGAATGAACTATTCATCAATGCGTCAACAGTTTTACACAGCGTTCGTGGGCATGTAAATGGACACACTGACCATCGCTCTTAGCTGGTCGTTCGTTTTGCTTATGATAAAATTTGATAAGAAAGTAAAGTAATTTTTCTTCTTTACCTGCTTCAGTTAAATTATAATATTATATGTATATATACATGCGCAAACATAAACAGGAGAGAAAACCAGGAATTTTTAATTAGTTTCTACATCAAGCTGTAAAATTTTTCTACTTTGTATATATCTACCTATAAACAACGCTTAAGTTCGTTGTGTCTGTTAGATGTGTATTGCACCCCTTTCTAGTTGGCATTGTTGTTGCATTGCGTGTTTCATTACTTTGGCATTTATGAATACCTCTGTTCTGGGGTTCTTCGTCTCCTTGTTGTGTAGAGAGCAGTATTATATTTTTTCCCTCATTTTTTTTTTGTTAAGAATTCTCGGTAATAGTTTGTAGTTCCTGTTATTGCTATTATTGGTGTGGTTTTGGCTTTTACGGTGTAACACTTTATCACCCATTGATAGTCCGATAGCAAAATTATATTATAGCCATTCATTTAAGTGAGTTAAACTTACAAAAATGAAAATATTATAAAATGTCGTGTCGTGGAGCGTCAATAATTGCCCGCGACGCATTACTGATTGAACAAGAATTGCAATGAATGTGATATATACGATGCAAAATCATCTTAGAAAAATTTTAAATTTTCCCTTCCACAATTTTATACATTTATCAATTATATTAATTCATTTACGATACTTTTGCAACATTTATGGGAAATACTAGGATTTCTAATCGAACAAATGTCATAAAAGCCTATATGCCGCTCAATTGTAACAAATATTCGTAGTTTTTAGAAAACTTCTTAATATTTCTTCCAAGATTCACACAACCCACTGCTCATGGTTTCGGCAGTTAGAATAAGTTAGACAAAGGTTTCAAAGCTTTCTGAAAATTGCTCCCCACACGTCAAGGTATTAAGCGTACCGCAAATCTGCCTTTAAACGGATCGTCGATAACCAATGCCAAAAAGAAATCTATCAGCAAACTTATCGAATATATTCGCATATAAAAGCATACGCATATGCACAAATTGGTTTATTAGCAATTAGTTGTCAAATAAGTATCAGGAGTGAGAAAAATTGGTTCTAATTTCTAAGAAGTCGTAAAGATTTCGTCAAAAATACTCGTAATGCAAAATTTTTTTTTCTCTGAAGGCGCGCACTGATACTTTTTACGAGCTCAGCTTAAGTTGCTTCAGGAAACTTTTTCTTTATATAGACCATTATTTATATTTTTAATTTAACATTAACTGTTCTTAGGTGCCTTTTCAAGATTGTAATGGAAATTTTAACGTTTCAGCCCGGTCCTGCCTACCTGCATCAAAACATTTTGTCATTTGAGCGAAGTTTGGGTTGTTTACAGTGACTTCAAAATTGCGCTTCAACGGAAGAAAATTTTAATTCACTGATTTATTGAAACTTTGGATTTAAGTTATCAAGACAAAAATCAACCGATCAAATTAGTGCCATTTTTAGCGATGAAGACCCATTCTTTGCTATTGTGAAACGGTGCTATAGCGAGTTTTCTTTGTCGACGCCGTTCGTTAATTGTTACTATTGTGCGTTAATTATTGTGCAAAAAACCATTGATGCTGCGCAAAAACTGCTTATGCAAGGCCAACATATGACACACTATAAAAATCAGGCAACCATAGCTATTAGGTTCCACCAGCAGACAAAAAGTTTTCTTTCTTTGAACTCCAAAAGATCGCAAAGATATTTTCGATTGATGTAAACAAATGTATTAAGAAATGCAATAACGTTGCTTAAAAAGACGTATACAAGACCGTAATTAATCAAAAATCATGGATGTGTGCGTATGAGCCGGAAAGTAAAAAACTCTCGCAGCCGAAGCGTTTTGAAACAAATGTTCACCTCTTTTATTCGGAAAAATAGGTCATGTACCAACATGACCTTTAGAGGAGGGCACAACGATCATTCCTGAATAATATACGCCCACTTGTTTCTCGAACGTCTATGGTGAATTAAGGATATAAGGATAGGAAACGTTGTTAGATCATTCTTCATCATGACAATACGAACTATCTTATATATATTCTAACAACTTACTTAAAAACTCAAAAATAGGCACAATGAATCATCTGTCGTACTGTCCTGATCTGGAAACCAATGATTCCTTTTTGTTCCTGAAGCCTGCATATAAATTACGTCGACAACGATTCCCGTCGACAATAGAAACTGTTCATGCATTCAAAAATTATGTTTTGGAGGAATAGAAAAAATGGTATAACAAATGGCTCAAAGCAATTTTTATTGATAAACTACCGTGTTTTCATAATTAGGCTGAGAACATAAGTAGTTCTCCACAGATAGTGTTCGGTGTTAATTGTTTCAATCTACTAAAAAGTAAGAAAAAAATTCATGGTACGCTATTGAAGGCTGGACACTAGAAATTAAGCAATTTTTTTGTGTTAAAACAAAAAACAAGAAAAAAATTAATCTCTTCGAAATTAGCCGACCTGCAGTGTGTTGCAAACATTGCTGAGCGATACGCCTTAAATCAAAATGCCTATCTTTTAAATCTAACTTTTCGTGCGTGATATTGAAGGACAGAGGCTTAATACACTACAGGTCTCGTTTTCTTTAAAAATACGGTAAAGATAAAATATGCGCCAGTGCTTCAGCAACACGATTCAAACATAACACAAACTACACGCATTGAGGCTGCTATTATGTGGAAATGTAGCGAAATGGTTTAACAAAAGCAGAAGTATTTACAAAAGGAAACGAAATGAACATTTAGCCGATATTGTATCCCATGACTTAGACTTGGAACTTTGGATAACATTATCATTACTTACCGTGAAAATACCGCTTTTTTTCTCTTGATTTCTTGATCTCTTGTGAAAGGATTCCGCACGTGATTGATTTTTCCCCTGAACCTTTGGTTATTAAAATCTTTCGTAACATACCACAATACGTGCTGTAATCTTTAAAGTTCTCTCTTCTTATATATATAATTGTGAACTGTTAAGATCATTAAGAAAGATTTCAAAGGAGGATAGCCAATTACAATCAAACTTTTAAAAACGAGATGCCTTTAGATCGAAATAGTACTCTTGCGCTGTTATTAGCACAAAGAAGGACATTTACTTTCCGTCATAAAAATTATTATATGTAGGCTACTTTCGCTAAGAGGAACTTTCGATTTTACTAAAGTCATTGAAAATCTTCATGTTAATTTGGGCAACGAACAAATCGGTGTAAACTATCCGAGGGAGTTCTCGCTAAGTCTTTTTGAAATTCATTAAATCCTCAGATATTCATGAGTCTTTTTCTCATTCTAAGATTCTGAATAGTAACTTTTGCAGAAGTCTTTATACAAAAGTCAAAAGCATCTGATATCAGTGTCTTAAGTGTTGTATTCTACAAAGGAAAGCACAAGCTTTATTAGTACAGTACGTAGCACATCGCAAGGATGAAACCATTCTTTACATAATTTTTCTTTGACCGTATAAAGATAGAAAATTACTCATAGTATTTGTGGGAAAAAATATTTTTTTCACTAAACACATCGTCGAGCGCTAGTAGTGCTTGTGTGGGCGAATTTGGCTGGGGAGATAGCTATTAGAAATTATTTCCTAAATTACCGTTATTATCATTTATATCATACACATATTTCACATCATTTGTACATCGCGGTAACTATTTAGTCTAAAATATATACATTTTAAGTTACACTTTAGGAAGTTTTTAAAAAAAATAACAAAATCCATAATGAAGAAAAACAAAAACTCGATATCGATACTTTAAGCGAATATTTGCACTCATGCACGAGTGAAGGTGAATGTTCCCATATGACTTTCACACATATATATTCACGCACGCTTGTCTAAGCAGCAACAAAAACATTAAACTATAAAGAGCTTTGCCTCCTTTTTTTTCTTTCTTTTAAACAATGTTCTTTTGGATACTTACAAATATTGACCGAAGCCAACACAGCAGGGGGTGGTTACCTTATACATATAAAGCTGTGTTGCGACTAATGTTTGCGTGATTTTGAATTTGTAGCAAAAAATTAAAAAAAAACAAATCTATTGCGCACACTTTTTTTTTACTTCACTTTTTCGAACACGTCATATGTATAAAAAATGTTGTCTTAATGTATTCATTGCTATGTAAAGTATCTTGGAAAGGAATAGGAAAGATAAGTGAAGACAGAGAGAGAAAAAGGAAAAACGTAAAATATAAGTTAGTATGTCACTACAGAGCCGGGCACCTAAAACATAAGATGAGCTGGTCTTAGATGAGCACAGAAATGAAGAAGGAAATGAATAGTAGAACATTGTATATATCTACAACTTTATATATATATATATATATATATCTAAGCAGTTAAAGATTAAGAAATTTTAAATAAACTAGATTTTTTCATTCCGAAAGGATTGACGGGACCTCGTCAACTATTAACAAAGACATTTCAGCTACTATTTTTTTATACAGCCACCACAGAAAATTCGGATGGTAATATGAAATGTCATTTTTATATGTGAAGTATTCATTGTAAAAATAGTCAGATTAAAATATATTGGCTCCTGGAGAAATTATAAAATTTCACTGATGTGAACTTAGGCAAAAATATTGACTATCTTCACACTTGGGTTCGCGTCGCAGTTAAGGTAATTGATAATTGCACGCTACAAAATAATTACAAAAACTAAACAAAAATAGAAATACAAGCATAAATAAAACAAGAACAGAAATGTTATAAGAAATTAAAGAAAAATTTTTTCTTGTATTTACCATACAGTGCATGTATATTGTTGGCGAAAAGTTACCATACACAAAGTTTATGTAAAAAATTTTAACGAATTTTCCCTAGTGCAGATTTTTGATACGTCTTAAAGGATGCCAAAACCTATCAGAAAACCCTAGTTTTATTACTCTAGTCCGGGTGGATCACCTCAAAATTCGTCAAAAACCGACCCTCTTCATATTGACAAGATCCTAAAGGCGAAATGTTGCAATAATGTTGCGAATGAATGTTGCTAATGAAATGTTGGATCTTTTACACATAATGTTTTTGTCCTTAGTCAACATGTATGTTTAAGATTACACATTACGGGCATATCATTGCAATAGTGGCTTAAAAAATTATATCCATGTTATTGAGTTGTCGTCATTTTTCTAAATATTGCAAAAAATTGTTTACAATTTTATTCCAAACATTCTATAGGCAAGTAGAATATATGGTAATGCAAAAACCTTTGTGTGCGCTTGTGCGTGCCCTGTTGATTAGTAGCCACTTGAGTGCCTGCTTTCTCTTTCTCACTATTTATAGCGGTAAAAACTCAGTTTATGACTTTTAGGTATGACGGCGCATATTCTAAGATTATGTCCTATAACTTATTTCATTTAAAAACAATATGGTACCTAAAGTAATTACAATATATTTACAATGAGTACGTCAAATAATTAATAAGTAGTTCACTTAAACCGGAGATTTTGGAAAATAGTAGAGGAAGCACATATCAATTTTTAAACATGGGTTTAAGGATTACCAATTTCCAGATTTACCTCAATTTGTTTTATAAATTCATAAATGATGAGGGATTGTAAAATTAAGAAATTAAATTAATTTGTTTACATAAAATACATTTCAGTTCAAAAGCTTCAGTTCATTTTTATTTAATATCGCTATTATTTGTAAAGAGAAAACATACATCATTATAGGTGAGTTGTACTATCATATGTGCATATACATGTATAAATGGCATTAGAAAGAATAAAAATTGATGATATTAAAATTAGCTCAATATAGAGAAAACAAGGTATATATGTGAAAAACTTTGACTCAAGTATTTGCGAAATTAAAGTTCAAATACTTGAGTCGAAGTTTTTTAGAAATAAATTCACTGGTTTCAAAATATCAAAAGATTGCCGAGATTTTCTCAGTCTGCTTTATACCATGGGGGTGAATGTTAGCATAATACACCTACTTTTCAATCTCCGATTCTTAATCAACCAGCGAATGTTTTTACCAAATTTCAGCTTCTTTTTATCACAAAACCTAGACCAAATAGGTAACAACTGATTAAAGGTATTTAAAGGTCTTTCTTAGATAAAAGTAATCGAAAAATGTCGGGACTTTAAAAATCTTGTAAGCATTATCTTCAAGCTGATATGTTGAAGAAGATCAAATTGACTCTTTTGGTAAATCGCTCAAAATATGCCCTGCCCACATATATATAAGATACTATCTTAACTATAAAAAATATTATCGAAGTGAAGATAGCTTACTAAGACAATCCATATATGTTGATGGTTGTGTCTCTGTTAAGAATGTTTATGTTTACCTTTACGCTTATCTTTTCATTTATTAATACATATTAGTTTGGGGAAAAAGAAATCCATTATTTTTTCGGTAGATGGC